>NC_084838.1:93375688-93675688 GCF_033115175.1 Lepus europaeus
ACACCCTGACAAGTTCTGAGTTCTGGCTTACAACATCCATCCAACACCCTGATAAATACTGAGCACTGTCTTACAACCTCCATCCCACACCCTGATAAGTACTGAGTTCTGGTTTACAACCTTCATCCGTACCCTGACAAGTACTGAGCACTGTCTTACAGCCTTCATCCAACACCCAGACAAGTACTGAGCTCTGGTTTACAACCTCCATCCAATACCCTGACAATTACTGAGCACTGTCTTACAACCTCCATCCGACACCCTGGCAAGTTCTGAGTTCTGGTTTACAACCTCCATCCGTACCCTGACAAGTACTGAGCACTGTCTTACAACCTCCATCCAATACCTTGACAAGTAACTGAGCACTGTCTTACAACCTCCATCCAACACCCTGACAAGTTCTGAGTTCTGGCTTACAACCTCCATCCGACACCCTGACAAATACTGAGCACTGTCTTACAACCTCCATCGCACACCCTGACAAGTACTGAGCTCTGGTTTACAACCTCCATCCCACACCCTGACAAGTACTGAGCTCTGGCTTACAACCTCCATCCAACACCCTGACAAGTTCTGAGTTCTGGCTTACAACCTCCATCCCACACCCTGATAAGTACTGAGCTCTGGTTTACAACCTCCATCCCACACCCTGACAAGTACTGAGCTCTGGTTTACAACCTCCATCCCATACCCTGACAAGTACTGAGCTCTGGTTTCCAACCTCCATTCGTACCCTGACAAGTACTGAGCACTGTCTTACAACCTCCATCCGACACCCTGACAAGTAACTGAGCACTGTCTTTACAACCTCCATCCCACACCCTGACAAGTACTGAGCACTGTCTTACAACCTCCATCCGACACCCTGACAAGTTCTGAGTTCTGGCTTACAACATCCATCCAACACCCTGACAAGTTCTGAGCACTGTCTTACAACCTCCATCCAACACCCTGATAAGTACTGAGTTCTGGTTTACAACCTTCATCCGTACCCTGACAAGTACTGAGCACTGTCTTACAGCCTCCATCCAACACCCAGACAAGTACTGAGCTCTGGTTTACAACCTCCATCCAACACCCAGACAAGTACTGAGCTCTGGTTTACAACCTCCATCCGTACCCTGACAAGTACTGAGCACTGTCTTACAACCTCCATCCAACACCCTGACAAGTTCTGAGTTCTGGCTTACAACCTCCATCCCACACCCTGATAAGTACTGAGCTCTGGTTTACAACCTCCATCCCACACCCTGACAAGTACTGAGCTCTGGTTTACAACTTCCATCCCATACCCTGACAAGTACTGAGCTCTGGTTTCCAACCTCCATCCATACCCTGACAAGTACTGAGCACTGTCTTACAACCTCCATCCCACACCCTGACAAGTAACTGAGCACTGTCTTACAACCTCCATCCCACACCCTGACAAGTACTGAGCACTGTCTTACAACCTCCATCCGACACCCTGACAAGTTCTGAGTTCTGGCTTACAACATCCATCCAACACCCTGATAAATACTGAGCACTGTCTTACAACCTCCATCCCACACCCTGATAAGTACTGAGTTCTGGTTTACAACCTTCATCCGTACCCTGACAAGTACTGAGCACTGTCTTACAGCCTTCATCCAACACCCAGACAAGTACTGAGCTCTGGTTTACAACCTCCATCCAATACCCTGACAATTACTGAGCACTGTCTTACAACCTCCATCCGACACCCTGGCAAGTTCTGAGTTCTGGTTTACAACCTCCATCCGTACCCTGACAAGTACTGAGCACTGTCTTACAACCTCCATCCAATACCTTGACAAGTAACTGAGCACTGTCTTACAACCTCCATCCAACACCCTGACAAGTTCTGAGTTCTGGCTTACAACCTCCATCCGACACCCTGACAAATACTGAGCACTGTCTTACAACCTCCATCGCACACCCTGACAAGTACTGAGCTCTGGTTTACAACCTCCATCCCACACCCTGACAAGTACTGAGCTCTGGCTTACAACCTCCATCCAACACCCTGACAAGTACTGAGCACTGGCTTACAGCCTCCATCCCACACCCTGACAAGTACTGAGCACTGTCTTACAGCCTCCATCCAACACCCTGACAAGTACTGAGCGCTGTCTTGGGCCCAGAGCATTGTGGTCCATAGGAGGTGGAATGCATTCCCAGCAGGTAGCCAGGAAGGATTGGGGCAGAATATTCCGACCCAGCTGTTGGTCTCAAATCCTACTGGCACAGCCATCTCAAAATCTAAGCCTCGTATTTCACTTGTGTTAGCAATTGCTGTGAGCTGTGAACGCCATGAGGTTTTCCACTCCTGACAATCACAAGCTGCCAGAAGGCCAATGACATCACTGTCTAAACATACTAAGAAGTTCTACAAATATATAACCCAGATACACAAAAATTACAAAGAGGGTAAATCATGGAAATAGCCAACAGGATTGGCTAACCAAAATAAGTAAGGCTTATTGCTTGTTAGGTAGCTACTAAAGTGGCTTTCTGTTGATAAACTCCAATGTTTAACCTAGTGAAGCTAATGATCTTCTACCTTGTCTTGCTCTCTCCTAAAAATACAATGGCTAAAAGCAACATAGTCGATGACAAATAGTCACCTACATTTGTGAATCCCAAAAGTCACACCGGCACAGTTTGCAATATCTCAATCTTGCTGAGATAAGCTGAAAGCAAACACAGCGAAACACTGACGTACAGAGAAGAGCCCTTAACGACTGAGAATAACAAGTGTGTTCAGATGTTTCTCAAGCCTTCCTTATTAGCAAATACAATCGTATAAGGACCCAGGCACTGTGACATGTAAGTAACTTTGAATTCCAGGCAGCGTGTCCACTTGCATCATTGTGGGTAACTTTGACCTTGACATGAAAGCACCCATTACACTTTTCTGGTTTATTATAAGCTGTTCAGTTGGGTGTTGTGGCCAAACAGAAACAACAAACAAGGTGAATTTTGTTCTAGGAAGACAGCCAGTTTGTTCCAGAGGAAACTGTCATCACTTGTTGGTACGAGGAGCAGAGTAAAGTCCCAGGCTGGCTCCAGGTATATCTCGGGCATAGATACCTCCCACCTCCAGATGGCAATGACTGCTGGCTCATCACCACGGGTTCTCATACAAGACGACAGTGATGACGTGTTCAGCCAATGCTCAACAGAGTACAGTGCCCTCAGCTCTTTATCCACAAGAGATTTCGTTCGAAATCCCCTTGGGGATGCTACCAAGCCCTA
Source organism: Lepus europaeus (assembly GCF_033115175.1). Classification (NCBI taxonomy): domain Eukaryota; kingdom Metazoa; phylum Chordata; class Mammalia; order Lagomorpha; family Leporidae; genus Lepus; species Lepus europaeus. The sequence continues at coordinate 93,378,944 of NC_084838.1, forward strand.
TATACACTAGGTGGTTTTTTTTTTTTTCCTATACATACATACCCATGTTAAAGTTTCACCTTTTCACTTAAAAGGAAGCAAGTTATGGCTTCTTTTGGGCATATCTAAAGTGCCAGTATCACTATGCTTGCATTTTTTTTTTGACAGGCAGAGTGGACAGTGAGAGAGAGAGACAGAGAGAAAGGTCTTTCTTTTTCCATTGGTTCACCCCCCAATGGCCACTGCAGCTGGCATGCTGCGGCCGGCTCACCGCGCTGATCCAAAGCTAGGAGCCAGGTGCTTCTCTTGGTCTCCCATGTGCGTGCGGGGCCCAAAGACTTGGGCCATCCTCCACTGCCTTCCTGGGCCATAGCAGAGAGCTGGCCTGGAAGAGGAGCAACCGGGACAGAATCCGGCACCCCGACCAGGATTAGAACCCGGGGTGCCGGTGCCACAGGCTGAGGATTAGCCTAAGAACAGGTCCAGCGTGGTGGTGCAATGGGTTAAGCCTCCGCCTGCAGTGCTGGCAACCCATATGGGCGCTGGTTCGAGTCCTGGCTGCTCCACTTCCAATCCAGTTCTCTGCCATGGCCTGGGAAAGCAATAGAATATGGCTCCTGGCTCCTGGCTTCGGATCAGTGCAGCTTCAGCCATTGTGGCCATTTGAGGAGTGAACCAGTGGATGGAAGATTTTTCTATCTCTCCCTCTATTTGTTTGTAACTCTACCTCTCCAAGAAATAAATAAAATTTAAAAAAACTAAAAAAAAAAATACCTAGCAGGAACTTAGCTTTGGGAGCTTACCTCTGCTAGCATTGCCCCCACAAAGAGATGTTTGGTGATCAAGGTACAGAATTCATTTTGTGTCTCTGATTTCTGGTTTCTCCGGTGAGAGTGATTTTGCTAAGCTTCCTTTAAAATCAATGAGATGTCTTATTTGGAGATGTTAAGTATAGGTAAAAGGTTTATGACATACACTCATTTGGAAACCATCCTGTGATGAAATTCAAGAAATTTTCAAGGACAATAGGAATCAAACTCCTATGCACCTGAAAGACTATAAAATTCAACCATTTTAACCCATCTGTTTGCTGTTTACAAGAAACACATCTTTCCAACAAAGATGCATACAGACTGAAAGTGAAAGGCTGGAAAAAGATATACCATGCCAACAGAAATGAAAAAAGCTCAGGCTAAAATTTGTGTTACCTTATTTAAAATGTCATCCTAATTGTGTTACTAGACATGATAGTTATCTTAATGAGAAAGCCCCAGAGGCCTAAAGGGTTAAATACTTGTAAAATCCTACAGGTGCTTTCAAAAATACTGTGAAGTAAGCAAGTGCCTCTTGTTGGTTGATGAGTTTATAATTTTAAACATGGCAACTTAAAGTCTTTTGTCATCCACAGTTATATATGATTTGCGGCTCATAAAACAAAAGCGTTGTTGGTTCTGTGTTAAGCTGTCCTCCTATAGGTTCCTATGGACTTTTTCCAGCCACTTCTATTATATTCAGTACTTTGGGATGGCTCTGTAAACAGATGAAGCCAATAATGTATTAACAGTACCAACTGAGAGAAAGTATGGTTAACTGAGGTTACTAAAAACAAAAAGCAATTCAAATCAATTGGCAATTTACAAAAAGAGTTTAAAGACTTTAAAAGCTATTATTAAAATTGCTATATTGGTCTGTTATGTTATATGTGTGTACATATTGTATGTCCACATGGGGAAATTTTATTAACAGTTTTATTTTAAATGGATGATAGATAAGATTGTCCATAAATTTAAGCTGCTAAAATTAATCAAAGATACATTTTAATTCATGTGACCTGAATCTCTGCATCATATGTTTTATACTTGTTGGTAGAAAGAAACTAAAAACATTTTATATGGTTGTGCTTAAGTTTACTGGTTAAACAAACTACACCATGTTAGATATTTAAGAGGTGTTTCCAAAGACATGATTCTTAAAATTTATAGAAGGCATTGGACCTTCTGGTAAATGTTTTCTTAAGTTGTTATCTAACGGTTGAAACTGTTTGCTAAGTATGCATGTAATATTGCTATTGTCAGCAAGCGATCTAGGACTTGCTCCCTCATTTCTCTATTCTAAGCCCAACTTGTTCTTTCATTTCTCTATTCTCTTCAAGGTAGGAAACTAATTCTATTATGAAGGAATCTGTAGGACGCACAATTTAATCTTTAGACCTTATAAAAGAGATGGCTAACATTTTTCTGTAATAGCATAGCCAAAATAAGAGCTTAAATTATAATTTCATAGCTAGATTTACTTCACCATCAGCGAAGTAAACAGTAAGTAGAAAAAACCTCCCTTTCAGACCAAAGGGAAAGAAAGTCTTAAAGTGAGAATATAATTTTCTTCATGGGTATTGTCTACCTTAGAAAAACTACTACAGAACATGCCTGTGACTATAGACTTGTAGTTTAGGCCACCGAAGATTAGAGATGGGACTTGGGCATTCCTTTGACTTACATCCTCTGGTATGCTTTAACACAAACCAGGAGGAAAAGAAAGCTAGGCATCAAAAGCAATGGGTGGCAGGCCTATTAATGGCTGATCTGTACAGTGATCTGCCCTCAAGGAGACCCAACAGGCCAGTCCACTGCAGTGGCTTTCAATGTGGTAAGCCTGGGCTTCAGCAGAAGTCAGCTTGTGAAGAGCCCTGGCAGCTCTGCCAAGAGTTGGATCACTGGAAATGGACCTGCCCTGGAGTCGAAGGATGCCCAGGTCAGAGCCACAGATCTTATTGGCTCTAAGCTGAAAAGCCCTTCACTCAGCTCAGCTTCCAAAGTGACCACTGCAGCTGAGGGGACGGCCAAGTAGGGTCAGCAACATTGCAGGCAGAACTGTAAATTTCTTGTTAGAGATGCCCCCTGCCTTTACCTGGCCAGCTCTCCTCCCAGGCCAGCTAAGTAATGAAAGTCAACAGAGTGCCTTCCCCTAGGAGGTTCACACCTCCCTTAGGATGTACCCCATGTGAAGAGATAGATAGGTCTGGGCCTCTTAACTCACAAGGCCTAAAGCCCACCAGATTATTATCAAGCCCCTTGTGTCAGGTTCTATTTGCCTCTCAATCAGAAAAACTTAATTGTAGCTTAGACAGCACCTTTCTTAGCTCTTCTAATAAGGACAGACCCTGTCTAGCGCACTTGGGCCTCATTTGTTTGTAATCATAACCTCTACTCTACCACCAATGGCTCTACTCCCAACCTGTGTGTACTGATGGTCCTCTTCCCCACTTAATGCTGTATAATTGTTCAAAATTTCTTTACAGACAAACCCGTCTACCTACAAAAGATGAGTGACTTTTCTCCCAGTCTTGCTGGAATCAGCTTTCCGGTCTGTTGGGTGTTCCCCAATAAACTCTTTCCCCCCCCCCCAAAAAAAAAGAGGGAGGTGTCTTTCTCTGAAGGGAAGAGAGAACTTCCACTTTGATTATGACCTTGTCTAAATAGGATCAGAGTCGGTGTACTCGGAAGGCTTCCATAGCCTTGGCAACTCATGACGGGAGCCTAGGGTGGTTACTGGCGCCATAAACTAGAGTGTCAATTTGTTGGGTCAACAACAGGAGTCACTTCTGTATATAAAGAGAATTGAAAATGAAAAAAAAATTCAACCATTTTAGAAAAATGTTTTCTTTTTTTGTAAAGATTTGTTGATGTGAGAGGCAGAGTTAGAGAGAGAAAGAGTTTCTCTAAACTGGGAAAGACAGATCTTCCATCTGCTGGTTCACTCCCCAAATGACCAATGACTGGGACTAGGCCAAGGCAAAGCCAGGAGCCAGGAGTTTCTTCCAGGCTTCTCACATGGGTGCAGAGGCCTATCCACTGGGCCATCCTCTGCTGCTTTCCCAGGCACATAAGCAGGGAGCTGGATCAGTAGAGGAGCAGCTGGGACACCAACTGGTGCCCATAGAGGATGCTGGCTTTGCAGGCAGTGGCTTAACTCACTGCACCATGACACTGGCCCCAGAAAAATGTGTGTTAATTTGCTTTCCAAAATGGTTAGCCATGCTAAAAATTCATTTTCTACCCTTTTCTGCAAAGCTTTACAAGAAGAAACATGTGACTATCAATGTTATATTAATGTTTTTAGTTTAAACAACTTATTTATTGGAGAGCTATGGAGACAGAGAGAGAGAGAAAGCTTTTCCATCTACTGGTCATTCCTCAGATGCCTGCAATCAACTTGGGCTGAGCTAAGTCAAAGCCTGGAGCCAGGAGCCAGGACCAAGGAATTCAATCCCTATCTCCCACCTGCTGGGTAGGGTCCAATAACTTGAGCCACCATCGCTACCCCAGGGTGTGCATTAGCAAAACTAGAACTGAAGCACTCCAAACTGGAAATGCGAGCATCTTAGCCAATGTCTTAACTGCTAAGTTAAATGCCTACCCAATTTTACTTTTTTATTTATTGTGTGTGTGTGTGTGTGTGTGTGGTATGCACGCATGCACAGGGGCTGCCTCATGGAGCTCAATTTTATTTAAAGTCAAATATTCAAATTGTTTGAAAAACATCTTGAGGAGCTAGCATTTGGCTTAGTGGTTAAGACATGTGCATCCTATATTAAAGGCCTCGGTTCAAATCCCGGCTTCCTGCTAATATGGACTATGAGAGGGAGCAGGTGATGGCTCAAGTAGTTTGGTCCCTACCACCGACGTGAGAGAGATTGATTCAGTTCTGGGATCCCAGCTTCAACTTGGCCCAGGCTTGCTAGGGAGGGAACCAACAGGTGGGAGCTTTCTCTCTCTTTCTGAAATAAATAAAACAAAAATAATTTAAAAAGAAGACATTGCCATGAATTACCAGCCTGCAGGATTCCATACAGTGCAGGTTCTACACTTTCTTCAAGAAGTGATAGAAATTTTATGAACCCTGTGAGTAACCCAGAAAACCTGGCCTTACACGTGCAGCACATATCACGTGAGACTTTATCTTCCAATTGTCGGCCAGATCTCCCTGCTAAGACAAGCGCCGGGCCTAAAGCTGGCTAGGAAAAGACAGTCGGAAGACCGTCCTGACTATGCGGGCTTCTTCGAGGAAGATGCTAGAAAGTCTTCGCAAATGCCATCGACCCCTCTGGAATTAATTTCCACTTCTCCCATCAGGTGTGTTGACGGAAAGAGGCCTCCCCGTGGTAGTAATTGCCTCAGATTCCTCCGCTGTCCTTCATCGGGGCCCCTAATGAAGTCCGCCTTGTAGCCTGGGGTTGATGCCAGCCTGGAATGCAGCAGGCTGAAAGCCGACACCGGCTCTCCGCAGAGCACAGGGCCCTGCACCGAGGTTGTCTCCATGACAACCTGGGTATTTTCCTGGTGATGCATTTACACAGCAGGGTTTAAGTTCTGTGAAAGCAACAGCTGTTGTAAAAACAGTTATGTTTAGGGCTGTCAACGGGGGAAATTCTGAAAATGCAGATCGCCTTGAAAGCATATTTCTTTGGACAAATCTCCTTTATTCTTATTTCGGGAAGGAAGAGTGAGAAACATTTTTGGCGATTCTTTTTCTCTGGCCTTTAGCTCTTTTAAAATTATCTTTCCATTACAAAATAGGCAGCCTGCAACCCTCACCTCTCTGTATTGATGAACCCGTGTGCAGTTATTCAGGCTGCCAAGAGTTCAGGGGCTAGAAAACCAGTTTATGCCTCTCGGCTTCCAAGACCGCTGGTCATGCTCCTTCTGGGATTTTGTTTTTTTCTACTCACAACCTCTTCGTCTTCCATGCACATGGATTATTCTGGCAGGTACTTGAAGAAAGAACCAAACCATTGTTCAAACAGCCCAATGTGCATCAATTTTTAGTTGAAAACCTTTGGTTTGCTTTTGCAAACCCTGTGCTCCAGAGTTGATAAGACTTACGGCGGGGAGACCCAGATAGAGTTGCCTGCTCCTGGCTTCAGCCTGATCTGTCTCTGGCTGTTGCAGACATTTGGGGAGTGAACTAGCAGATGGGAGATCTCTCTCTCTCTCTCTCTCTCTCTCTCTCTCTCTCTCTTCCTCTCTCAGCTGCAGGTTTACAAGAGTGACCCGACCTTAGCTCAGAATTCTCCAAGACGGCAAGCATCACTGTGACGTCCAAATGATAAGGGACCCATGAAAGGGCCATGTTCATTCCTGGAGTGTTTGAGCCAAGGCACTCACACAGGTGAGTGCATGCAGGGGACCCACTTTTTCTGCCCCTGGCTGCCACCATGATTGACAGGAGGGGGCACCTGGGGATCACCTCCTGGTTCCTCTACCTCCATACCAGCAGAGGCCCATGTTAGCCAGGAGGGTGAATCCATGGGTAAGTCCTGGCGCCTGGATGGTGCATGCAAGAGGCCAGTAGTTGTAGTCAGATCAAGACAGACTTAAGTGGCCAGCGCCATGGCTCACTTGGTTAATCCTCTGCCTGCAGCGCTGGCATCCCATATGGGCGCCAGGTTCTAGTCTCAGTTACTCCTCTTCCCAGTCCAGCTCTCTGCTATGGCCTGGGAAGGCAGTGGAGGATGGCCCAAGTGCTTGGGCCCCTGCACCCACATGGGAGACCAGGAAGAGCACCTGGCTCCTGGCTTCAGATCGGCGCAGCGCCGGCTATGGTGGCCATCTGGGGGGTGAACCAATAGAAGGAAGACCCTTTCTCTCTGTCTCTCTCTCACTGTCTATAACTCTTCCTGTCAAATAAAAAACAAAAAAGACAGACTTAATAAAACCATATGTGGCATTTGAGCCTTGTTTCTTTTCCATCCACCGATGGAGCAAGGGGAGCACTAACAGAATCCATGGACTCTCAGAATATGGGCTGGGAACTTTCTCTAAAGCAAAGGAAGTGATATATATCAGTTGCCTGGCCACTGGGTGCCTGATGTACAGGACCTTGGAAATTCAAGTACTATGGAAGCAAGTACCATGAAAAATGGCCAATTCCCACTGCTTACGACCAGAGGAAAGGTTGCTTGTCACCAACCCCCTAGAAATATGTCTTGGAAATGGAAAAGCTAGCTAACAGGATGTAGCCCTTGCATTGTGAGCTACCCACTAAGAGCTCCAAGAAGAAGAACTACAGCCTGGGAGCAGGTGCTTGGTCTTGCAGTTAAGATGCTGCCTGGGACACCCGCATGTCCTATCTGAGTGCCTGTGTGCCAGTCCTGGCTCCAATTCCAAGCCAGCTTCCTGTTGCTGTGCAATCTGGGAGGCAGAGGGTGATGAGTCCCTGTCACTCACTTGGGAGACCTAGATTGAGATATCCTAGCTCCTAACTTCAACCTGGCCCAGTCCGGGCTGCTGTAGGCATATGGGGGAATTAACCAGTTGATGGGAGTTTTTTTCTGCCTTTTAAATAAATAGAATTGTAAAACTTCCTGTAGGATGTTCTAGCTCGGGGGATGGGGAGGGGGGACAGAATTTGCCAGTCAACCACAAAGCACAGAGGTTTGGGGCTTGAGTATTCACTCATTCACCAAGTATTTCTTGAGTTCTTATCACATCTCAGGCACAGACCAAGGTTCTGGGTAAAAGATGGAGGGAGCAAAACAAGACAAAGACTCTGGACTTCCCAAAGCTCACATTCTACGGAGGAAAAGTGAATTGGAACTGTCTCTCTTAACACATACATTCATAGATGTTATCTTGCAAATAAGCCAAATGGTTTTCCAACAACTTCTTCCTTTCAAATACCTCGTGCAGTTAATTTACAGTTGCCCGGCTACTGGGTGCCTGATGTCCAGGACCTTAGAAATTCAAGTACTATGGAAGCAAGTACCATAATAATTTAGAATGCCTTCACATTCTAAATTATTGCATCTTGACTAATATTCTAGATATAGGTTGCCTTCCCCCCAAAAAATATATCCTGCATAAAATGAGGGTGCATCATTTCACACCCGAGTGTGATCTGATTCTCAACTCCAGCTGCTGATACCAGCTTTCCACCACTGCAGATCCTGGGAGGGAGCAGGTGATAGTTCAAGTACTTGGCTCCCTGATACTGATGTGAGAGAACTGGATTGAGTGCCTGATTCTGACTCTGGACCTAGCCCAGTCCCAGCTGTTGTAGGCCTTTGGGGAAAGAACCAGCAAATGCGAGATCTCTATCTGGATCTCTATGTCTCTACCAAAAAAAAAAAAAAAAAAAAAAAAAAAAGGAAGGAAGGAAGGAAGCAAGGAAATGGGGTCTACTGAAACTGTCTCAAGTAGAGTGAGTTTGCGTGGGAACCTACTAGGGCACTGATTGCCATTGAGAGAGGTTGAAACTTATCTATTTTCTTTATTTCTTTCTTTTTTTTTTTTTTTTTTTGACAGGCAGAGTGGACAGTGAGAGAGAGAGACGGAGAGAAAGGTCTTCCTTTTTCCGATGGTTTACCCCCCAGTGGCCGCTGCAGCCGGTGCGCTGTGCTGATCCAAAGCCAGGAACCAGGTGCTTCTCCTGGTCTCCCATGCGGGTGCAGGGCAAAGCACTTGGGCCATCCTCCACTTCACTCCCGGGCCACAGGAAGTGGCTAGACAGGAAGAGGAGCGACCGGGAAAGAATCCGGCACTCCAACCAGGACTAGAACCCGGGGTGCCGGTGCCACAGGTGGAGGATTAGCCTATTGAGCCATGGCGCTGGCCCTATTTTCTTTTTTTTTAAGATTTATTTATTTAAAAGAGTTACACATAGAGAGGAGGAGAGGCAGAGAGAGAGAGAGAGAGAGAGAGGGCTTCTATCCGCTGGTTCACTCCGCAAATGACCACAACGGCCAGAGCTGCGTCCATCCAAAGCCTGGAGCCAGGGGCCAGGAGCTTCTTCTGTGTCTCCCATGTGGGTTCAGGGGCCCAAGGACCTGGGCTATCGTCTACTGCTTTCCCAGGCCATAGCAGAGAGCTGGAGCGGAAGTGGAGCAGCCTGGAATTGAACCGGTGCCCATATGGGATGCCAGCACTGCAGGTGGTGGCTTTACCCACTATGCCACAGCGCCGACCCAGAACTTACCTATTTTCATAACTAAATGAACTGATGAGAGCTCACAGACTCTGCAATTAAAACACATTGCTGAACGCTAGAACAGAGCTTTTACAGGTAAGCTGGACCTGCCCTGGTGTTCTGACTCCATCTTCAAGGTGGTTGAGATGGACTGCTTTTTAAAACCCCACTCTGAGGAAAGAACCAGTGGATAGAAGACTTCTCTCTCTCTGCCTCTGTCTCCCTGTAACTCTTTCAAATTGAAAACATTTTTTTAATTAAAAATAAAACCCTCCTATGCCAGTTAGTGAGTGTGTGGAATGACCACGTACCATCTGAGGGTCAGAGACCTGGACAGTTTTGATGACCACTGGCTCTTCATGGATGTAAGAGTATCAGGGTGGGGGCTAGGCTGTGGCCTAGTGGATTAATGACCTGGCCTGAAGTGCTGACATCCCATATGGGCGCCGGTTCGAGTCCCAGCTGCTCCTTTTTCAATCCAGCTCTCTGCTATAGTCAAGGAAAGCTGTAGAAGATGGCCCAAGTCCTTGGGCCTTGCGGCCATCTGGGGAGTGAACCAGCAGATGGAAGACCTCTCTCTCTGTCTCTACCTCTCTGTGTAACTCTACAAAAAGAGTCTCAGGGTGGAGCAGGGGAGGGGACGGAAGTGCTTCTCAAGGTTTCAACACAAACAAGCTTCTCCAGGTAGATACTTTTATTTTTCCTTTTAACGTTTCCGTGTCTTTGACTTGGATATTTCAAATTGGCCAATAATAGTCAACTTACCACTCATATAACTTTTCCACATATCTTGGTAGATTTCCAAAAGATTGACCAGACACTAGAGCCTATGTGAAAAGTCTTGAGGTCCATGAATAAACTAAAGAAGCTTGCATATCAATGCTGGTGTTTGAGAGCAGGGCCTTTGGACAGAAGTCACTACAAGGCTTTGTTTGTAACAGTACTGTTCCTTGCAGCGTGCATCTGAGCAAAGATAAGGAGCAATCTGAATAAGGACTACAGCCCACATACAGAGCTCTCAAGTATTTTGAGACACTCTCTTCTATTCATAGCGTGCCTAGGTGATAAGGTTCTTCTTCCTTTAAGACAAAGCTCCATTGTCAAGAGATTTCTATTTTGAGAAGCTACCTAGACAACAGAAAAGCTTAATCGTGAGTTCTTCATGAAATAATAGAAAAAGAACAGCTATACCTGTTATATTCCTAACAAGGCTATGGCTTAAAACTTAATTCAGCTTAAAAATGAAATCGCCTTGGAGGAAAAAAATTAAATGGAGCCAAACAGGTATCTGTCGTTGTCATACTGCTGGGCCATCTCTTCCCAAGTGCACCTGAAAAACCTACATTATTTCCACATACAACTTAGAGGTTTAGGGTATAAGAAGAAGGCCTGGGTGTATTTCTTTTTTATTTTATTAATGTTTAAACTTTATTTGAGGGGCGGGCCCTATGGCATAGTAGGCTAAGCCTTTGCCTGCATCATAGGCGCTGGTTCATGTCCCGGCTGCCCCTCTCAGAGCAGCCAGGACTTGAACCCATGCTCCAAAATGGGATGCTGGCGTCTCCCATTGCACCACAGCAGCCCCAGTGGGGCGTGTTGCGTTAGGGAAGCATTGGACTTCCATTTTTCTCTGTTTGGAGCTCTGCTCTCTCCAGCATCTGCTTGTGTGTGAGTGGGACAGGCTGTGTCCCCTGCAGGGCTGTGACCCTCTCTCGGGCAACCTCCCGCCTGCTCTCTGTGCACGGAAAGCAGCCGCCAGTTTCTCCGAGCCAGGCTGAGTCTCTCCACTCTTAGGGAACCTATGAAAATGCTGAGCATCTGCGGATCAGGGACCCATCTGCTGATCAGGAACCCATCTGCTGTCAGCTTTCTGAGGATAGATTTCATCCCTTCGTCACGGGGAAGCCCAACCACCCTGTAGAAGTGAGCTGAAGAACGAGAGGTTCAAATGAATATGTATACTATTTTCCCCGGACCTAATTTTTTCCCTAAATTCTGCACCTTTTGCAAACAGACCAATTTCACCCAGGCAGCAGCTTGCTGATCGGGAACACATACAATTGGCCCCTTGATGTCTAATTTGCTCAGGAATTTTTGGATCTCAGTTTCTGTAAGTGTGCAGGAAGCTACCTTGTAGTACCGCCAGTTTCCCAGAACCTAAAACAAATTAGATTAATCATGCTTGAAACGAAATAAAAGTGCCTTGTTGGGGCCTGTTTGGGAAGCCCTAAAAGTCTCTCCTCCAGGCCGAGAGGAGAGAATCTTGGAGGCTCTGCTACCACCCACCCTGCCCAAGAGCGGTGCCCGGCCCCTCTGAGCTTACGCGAGGATTTCCGGTCAGTTCCTCCAACGGCTACGGAGCTTCGTTTGGAAGCAGGAGGGAAATGACTACAGTTACAGCTTTGGGTACTTTGGCCATTTTATCTATGGAGAAACACGGTTTCTGCTCATCCAACTCAGGACGACCGGATTTCGATCTTTGACAATCACCCAGCACTCATTTGGACTTTTTCCTGTGTCATCATTCATCTATCCACACCCATCTTCTGTTCTTAACTTCGGAGGAAGGGTCTTCAAAAGGGTCATGGAGGGTGTCCCCCTGTTGTGGTACTGTGGGTTAAGCAGCTGCCTATGATGCAGCATCACATGCGAGCGCCAGTTCCAGTCCCGACTGCTCCACTTCCAATCCAGCTCCCTGCAAATGCGCCTGGGAAAGCAGCCAAAGAGGGCCCGAGTCTTGGGGCCCCTGCCACCCATGTGGGAGACCCCGGGCAGAGTTCCAGGCTCCTGGGTTCAGCCTGACCCTGTGCTGGCTGCCGTGGCCATTAAGAGAGTGAACCAGCCAATGGAAGATTTTTTCTCTTTGTCTCTCCTCCCTCTCTCTGTAACTCTGCCTTTCAAATCAATCAATCAATCTGTTCATAAAAAGTTTATGGAAATATGGGTCATCATTGGATCCCTTTTTATCTCACTTGCTATTGCTGCAAGCTGAGAATCTACCTTCAACTCTACCCGTGCAGAGCACTTAGGCAGTCTTGGAGAGAGCCAGTGCCTGCATTCACCATTGCCCCATGTCATCACTGTTGTCACCTTTCTAGTTTCCGAAGTTTGTCTTCATTCTCAATTTTTCATTTTTTCACTCTAGTATGTGAATTTTGGGTCAAGTTCTTAAAAAAATTGCTTAGATTTTCACTAGAAATAAATTAATTGGCTAACTTGGGAACAATTTATATATTTGGAATGCTATTTGCTTCTCCCAGGACTTTTTATTAATTTAGGTTTTCTTTGATGTACTAAGTATGATGTTTTTAATTTCTACATTTTTCTATAAACTTCTTTTCGGAGGATGTTATATACTTATGCCATTTTGCATGTGAGGTCTGCATTGTAGTTTTCAACTGACTGGTTACTACACATATGATTTAATGCTATTGAGTTTTTACTAGTATATATGAAATACACAAGAGTGTGGGTGGGAGGGCGGGCACAGTGGGAAGAATCACTATATTCCTAAACTTGGATTTAGGAAAAGCATGAAGCTTGTATTCCTTAAATAAAAGATTTCTGGGAAAAAATTTTTAATACATTAATTAATTAAAAAAGGATTTTGCTGTACATTGATTTTGTGGTTACTGACCTTACTGAATTCATGCATTTACACATATAGAAGAGTTAGGGTATCCCAGATACACACTGAAGATACATCAAAGAGTTTGTGGAGCAGTAGAATGAGAGGCAAGCTTATTTTGGTGCTAGGAAACTTGGGAACCCTGCTGTTTATTTATTTTTAAAGGTTTATTTATTTATTTGAAAGTCAGAATTACACAGAGAGAGGAGAGGCAGAGAGGGAGAGAGAGAGAGGTCTTCCATCTGCGGGTTCATTCCCCAATTGGCAGCAAAGGCTGGAGCTGCGCCTATCCAAAGCCAGCAGCCAGGAGTTCTTCTGGGTCTCCCATGTGGGTGCAGGGGCCCAGGGACTTGGGCCATCCTCCACTGCTTTCCCAGGCCACAGCAGAGATCTGGATAGGAAGTGGAACAGCCGGGACTCGAACTGGCACCCATATGAGATGCCAGTGCTTCATGCCAGGGCGTTAACCTGCTGCACCATAGCTCCGGCCCCTGTTTATTTTTATAAGGTATATTTTTCATGAAATTCTTGAAGGCTCTTTGCATGCATGGATTTCAACTTTTTTTGCACAAAAATAGACAACTTTTAACTCCATTTTCCATCGAAGTACTGCATTTACAGTCTTAGAATCCGGAATATAAAAATTGTTGATACAAATCAATAAGGAAAAAATGTCAATCTCTTGGTAGAAAGTCCAGCAAAAAGAGAGAAACAAGGAATTCACAGAAGGGGAGAATTGGATGACCAACACGTGCATGAGAGACTGACCTCACAGGAGAGCAGAGTAGAGTCTCATATGCCAGCATCATTGGTAACCGCACAGTCTGCGATACTAGACACTGGCAGGAATGTGCTAGTGGTTAGCAGATTCTCACACCCCGTGTCAGACTCCCGACTCCAGCTTCCTGCTAACGCAGATCCTGGGAGACAATGGCGATTGACACAAGTAATTGTGTTCCTGCCACCCGTGTGGGACACCCAAATTGAGGCGCTGGCTCTTGGCTTTGGCCCAGCCCAGTCCTGGCCATCGCAGGCATTTGGAGCATAAAGAGGAAATAGGACATTCTGTGTATGTGTGTGTGTGTGTGTGTGTCTGTCTGTCTCTCTCTGTGTCTGTCTGTCTCTCTCTCTGCTTCTAAACTAAATTTCGAAAAATAACACAAATGTTGTGCTAGAAGAATTTTATATCTCATGCAAAACACTATGGCCCTGTAAAGATATAATTCTGGTTAGCATATATTTTTGAGACAAATCTTAGAGAACTCAGATAAATGGGATAAATATTATGGTAGCATCATTAATATAATGGCATTGTTCATATTTTTGAGAACATTATCCTTAAACATGGCCCTGTGTGTTATATGGAGGGTTCCTTTAAGTAGGAGTTGAACAATGCAAATATAAGGGAAATAACTTGAAGTGTCTACCTCAGTTTAATAGAAAAAAATAAATAATAAAAGGACCTGGGCCGGTGCTGTGGTGTAATGGGTAAGGCCGCTGTCAGCAGTACCAGTGCTGGCATCCCATATGGGCGCCAGTTCGAGTCCTGGCTGTTCCACTTTCAATCCAGCTCTCTGCTGTGGCCTGGGAAGGCAGCAGAAGATGGCCCAAGTCCTTGGGCTGCTGCACCTGTGTGGGAGACCTGGGAGAAGCTCCTGGCTCCTGGCTTCGGATCAGCACAGCTCTGGCTGTTGTGGCCAACTGGGGAGTGAACCAGCAGATGGAAGACCTCTCTCTCTCTCTCTGCCTCTCTTCCTCTCTATGTGTAACTCTGCCTTTCAAATAAATAAATAAATCTTTTTTAAAAAAATAAAAACAGATTAATGATACAATTTTTAACCGACGTGGTTTCCATTGTTCAAAGATTTTTTAAAAATTATTATTTATTTGAGAGAGAGAGATACAGACAGAGCTCCTCAAAGCCTGTCATGACTGGGGCTGGGCAGGAGTTCAGTTTGGAGCCATGAACACAGACCAGGTCCCCCATGGGGGTGGCGGGTACCCAGTTACTCGAGCCATCACCTCTGCCTCTCTGGGTCTCGCATTGTCAAGAGCCGCTGAGGATGTGCTAACTGCTAACTCAGTGCCCACTCCCAACAAGCCTTTGCTTTAACTATCAAGTGTTGCCATTCCTACCGAGTAGGAAAAAAACAACACGTGACTCCTTGAAACTCCCAGGTGTGCAGCTGTGTAGTTTCCACTCCCAGGACTATTGTGGGCGTAGTTCGGGAAGAGTGTAGAAAACAGAGCAGAGAGAAACCACTGGCAGCCTGCCTCTGAGCCACTGAGAGCGAAGAAGAGGCCGAGGCAGAGGGCCCATTTGTCTTTGTTATTAGGGAATAAATCAACCTTTGTTTTCCCAGCTCAACTCCAGGAATGTCATTATTACCAAATAAATTGTGTGCTTACAAATCAATCCAGCCACCTTTCATTTAAATGTGAATCACTTTAATTGTCTGGGCTTCCAACGTGTTTCCACCCTGAGGAAACAAATGGCTAGTTATCCGGATCGCTCTGAGGCTACAGCTGGTATAGGATTCTCCAGGAGAGCAAGAGGTTTCTTGTTACTTTTTAATTTTTTTTTTTTGAGAGTAGTCAGCCAACTAACTCACCCTTCCGTATTCTTTTTGCTGTTATCACAAAGCTTTTCTTGTGTTGGAGTTGGCAAAATAAAAGCTTGCCTGGTGAGTGATAAGATCCATGTGGCAAAGCAGAGGATGTCATTCTTGGAAAATAGCAAAAGGAGAGGCTTTGGAGTATCCGGGAGTGGGGGTGAGATAGTTATGTCTGAATATCACCTGCATATTTGAAGCTCTACACCCTACTAGTAAGTAGGAAAAAAATGGTCAATTTCCTGGGCATCCCTATTTGCAGGAACTAGCCCCAGGATTTAGACGGGGCCGCCTGTTTCTTACTTTTAATCAAATTTCAGTGCACCTGTCGCTGAACAGGGGCCTCAGCTTTTTCCCGTTCTCGGTGGGTGTTTTTGCACGGCACGCATTTCCTTAGCAAAAAGTTGGCTGCAGCGGACCCCAGATCTCTGAATGAATGATCCAGTCAGGCAAAAGACTGCTTCTGTCCCCTCGCTGGTCTTCGCCCTGGTTTCTCACACTGTCTTTCTCTGTGCCCCCTCGCCCACCTCTGACCTCCTCCTCAATTTTCACCCTTGCTTTAACAATTGATTTATGATGGGCCCAAGGAAGGGTCAAACCCACTTTTATGGTTTGCTTAAAATATTTCTTTTGGAGTGAGCTCACAAGTGCCCTTCAATCCCTGCTAAACGGTCCACCACCCCCACCCCCACCCCCACCCTCACCAACTCCCAGACCTCAGAAGACCAGCCTTTACTCCCCATTGCTGGGGTCTTATTTATACCTTTTGTGCTAATGGAGAGAGACTCAAGAAAACAAGGCTGTTTGGAAACGTTTACTAAAATAAATAACGTTTAAAGATGTGGGGTTGAGCTTGCCCTCTCCCGGGGAGGGTGGGGCGAACGAGGGAGAAGAAAAGGAATTCTAAGCCTTGCATGATCTCTTTCACGGGCTGTATTTTTCTTTGAGATTGACAGTTTCATCCTTGCTGGCCTCGAACCATGCACATCCCTTAGGGATCCTCTTACATTCATTGGCTCAACAGTAAATTTCACCCTTTTGTGTAATTTGATGTTCCTGGTGTTGTTTCACTCTACTAAATAACTGCTGAATTTTGGAATGTTTTTTCAGAACCCTGGCTATAAGACATAAGGAACATATATTTTTTATTTCCCCTTTTTTTGAAGATGGATGAAAACCTTGTGAAAGGTATGGGACTACTTCTTTCTAAGCACAATCTGCAGACCAACTAGAACCTAAAATCAGGAAGGTGTACACCAAGACTCACTGCCTGAAAGTGTACGCAAGTCTCACGTTTGGCTCCGGGTTTGAATACTGAACCCTAGACTGCTGGTTGGCCACCTTAGCAAGGCTTGGGGCAATCACACCTTTGGGAATGTCTGTAGCGGGCCCTCCAAAACATATTGATCTCCTCCATCTTTGGCCATTAAAGACATGATTTATTCATCTGACATTTTTAATAGGGCAAAGCTCAGAGGTTTATTGTGATGGCTTTCCAACTTCCACGTTGCCTTTGGCTGCTACCAAAGAGCAAAAGCTGTCAAGATATAACAGTCAGCTTTTTTTTTTTTTTTGGGGGGGGGAGAACCAAATGGCAACCTCTATATATTTCAAGTATTTCACACCTATTACACAGCAAGGAATTAATTTTTCCCATTTCCCCTTCTCTTTCACGTAAAGTTGGAAGGGAGGCTGTTCCTCCCTGATTACATGCTGCCATTTCCTGGGTGGGCAGCTTGGCAAGACTCCAGCAGCAAGGAAGCTGGGGACTGCTGGTCTGCTTCCAAGAGGCTGTGCGACCTCAGACAAAGAGAAGGTCTCTGACCCATTGCCTGCGTCAGCCCCGAAGGCGACACCGCTGGAAATCCCCAATGCAGGTCACTGGGTCTCACAAAGGCACTACAGTAAAGTAGCCCAAATGAAACACCTGCAGCCGGTGTCTAACTTCCTGGTCTTTGAGGTCATTGTTCTTTCCAAATGGGAACAAAGACAAGGGCACTGAAACAAGTTCATGAACAATTGAATTAAAAGACCAATTTCTTCTGGCACAAAAAATAATTTAAAAAAATCAATGCATAGTTTTTTTTCACACACATATTTTTTGTGAGCTTAAAACTTTTTAAAATGTATATATATTTTTTTGTTTTGAGAAGGAAAGAGAGAGATATTCCATCTGCTAGGTCATTCTCCAATGCCTTCAAGGGCCGGGGCTGGGCCAGGTCTCCCCTAGGAGTGACAGGAACCCAATCATCCCCAGCCATCGTGTGCTGCCTTCCAGGGTGTGGCAGGAAGCCAGAGCAGGATGCCGGAGACGAAAATGAACCTGGGGACTCTGGTACGGGATCGGATCACCCAGTGCTAGAACAAACACCTGCCCTTCATGGCCTTTTGAGGACTTCTTTCTATGCATGGATTTCAAAGTTTTTGCACCAAAAATAAACTTTGATATCTATTTAATTCCATGCCTTTTAAAGCACCCTTGTATGCGTGCTCAACATCAAAGTAAAACTCATACCTGGGGATGCTGGCTGGTGTGCAGCAGAAGTTTGTAGCCACAGGAGGTATGGATTCTGCATTTGAGCCTGCTGTCCCACAAAAGTCATTAGCTTCTTTTCCTTTTGTTTCTGCTAGAAGTGCATGTCTGATTTGCATATATGTTAGTGGTAGAAGCCGAAACGGAGAAGCTGGCCAGAGAAGAGAAAGAGAAGCAGTAACATGTATGGAAAAAGAAAAAAAAAAGTTATGGTTCCCTTGATTGTAGTCTGTTTTGTTAGTCACAGCATGTGCAGGGCAGGAGCCCAGAACATGAAATTCGTGTCTTCCCCAGGTGGCTTCAATAAAGCGTGGGGATTTGGGAGTCCTGGTTCCCACTTGTGAGCACATAGCCACAGCCGGGAGTCGCAGGGATAAGAACGGCAAAGCTTTCCTTGCAAGCTCTTCAAACACCAAGCCGATGTATTTCAGATTCGCTAGATTGTCTGTGCTCCACATGACCAAGGCTGCTGCTGTCCCAGCGTATTAACCCATAACTCGCCTTTCGCTCCCAAAGGTGTCTCCCTTTGGACTGTCTATGAGGTCCCCTTTCCAATGTGGCACTTCTCAAACGTGGAACTGGAATGGAATTCCAACAGTGGGGTTCACACCGCACATAGCCTGCAGTGGTGAAGGGTGGCTGCCCTGTGCCACGCGCACAGACCTGAGTTTGGTGCTTGGAGCAGTCTACATCCTTGGACAGGCTACTAAATCTCATTGAGCCTCAGGTGGCTCCTGTGCACACAGACTAAAGCACGCAGTAGCGCCACCTGTAAGTCAGGGAAACTCCAAGAATATTTCCTTTCACTAATTCTTGCCTCTTTAGTGCCAAAGTTTTCTTCGTTCTCAATTCTGCCTTTGCAACTGCAGATTGGCTCAGAGAGGAATAAATCAATGGAGTGATGAAGGTCAGAGATAAGACTCCCGTTCCCAGCTGGGACACTGACCTGAACCAAGAAGGTTGTTCAGACTGTTTATTTTCCCAGCTGTCTGCAGAATGAGGGTCCCAAAGGTACCAAACACTACAGCAACATCGCTCCTTTAATTGTCACAGAAAAAATGTGTATTGAGCAGTTGGCGTAACTTTCACCACTTCACCAGGAAGGGTACTGGATGCCATGTGAGTCGGAAAGCGGAGCCCCTGATGGAAGTGGTTTGGCATCTAGTTGGAAAAGTTACAGAGGCACCCACATGCCAGTGATATTTTGGGCCAGATAATTCTCGGCTGTAGGGGACTGTCCTGGTAGGGTGTTTACATGCAGCTTTGGTCTTATCTACCTGTAGCAACCCCTTATCCCAGATGTGACTAAAAATAAAGAAAGAAAAAAACTCTTCATTAGGGCCAACTACATGATTTGCAGGGTTACATGCTGAGTGAAATTGCAGGGCCTTTGTTCAAAACGCAGGGGGAAAGGGATATTACAGATATTTTAAGTCTTGGTTTAGCCTCTGTCCATCTAACATTGTTTACAACTAACGAGGATCCCCAAGAGGTGGAGAGTTTCCTTAACTTTAATTTATGTGATTATTTTCTCATATGCCTATTGAATTAACTATCTCTAGTCAATATTCATCAAGTCTTTGTCATGGCTTAGGCTCCTGTGCTAATATTAGTAGTTGCTTTTTCAATTACATTTCTTTTAAGATTTAGTAATTAATTTTTTTATTTGAAAGGCAGAGTTACAGGAAGAGACAGAGATAGAATGAGATCCTCCGTCTGCTGGTTTACTCCTCAGTGGTCGTATCATCCGAGGTTGGGTTGGCTGAAGCCATGAAGCCCACATGGGTTCCAGGACCCAAGGACTTGGTCCATCTTCTGCTCTTTTAGCAGGGAGCTGGATCGGAAGTGGAGCAGCCGGAACACAAATTAGCTCCCAGATGGGATGCTGGCATTACAGGCAGCAGCTTAACAATTTACCACAATCATTGAATTATACACTTATTCTACTTACATTTTTTAAAATATTTATTTATTTATTTGAAAGTTGGAGTTACACAAAGAGAGAAGAAGAGGCAGAGAGAGAGAGAGAGAGAGAGAGAGGTCTTCTTCCATCTACTGGTTCATTCCCCAGATGGCCACAATGGCCAGAACTGTGCCAATCTGGAGCCAGGAGCCAGGAGCTTTTTCCAGGTCTCCCATGTGGGTGCAGGGGCCCAAGAGACTTGGGCCATCTTCTTCTACCTTCCCAGGCCACAGCAGAGAGCTGGATCAGAAGAGGAGCAGCCAGGACTTGAACTTGAGCCCATATGGGATGCCAACACTGCAGGCGGCAGCTTTACCTGCTACACCACCGCACCGGCCCCATTAGTCAACTTTTGTTTTCAACTTCTTGCTCAACTGGTGGTATGTTGAAGGGATTTGGTTTAATGCTAAGCTGTCACGACTTCCATTTCTCAGTCATTTTGTCCTTGAACTTGTATTTTGTAAGCCAAGTTGAACGGAATGTTAGTGCATACGGGTAACAAAAGAGACATACACTGGGGAGGGCTGAAGCTCCTCGCCATCCATTTCACAGTGGGCATCCCCGTGAGCTTGCCCAGTGAGCTCAGAGCCCTGGGGGCCTGCCGTGGGTGGGAGGGAGTTCCTTAAGACCGAAGCGTGTGCCGTCTCTGACTAAGGAAGCAGGGGTGTGCAGAGCCCTAACAAGCGACGCTTCCTGTTTGAGCCAAAGCCAAGACACACAACGCAGCCGTATCTTCTCTTATTCCTCCCCTGGATTCTGAGTCCCTGTGTGAGCAGACCACTTACCCTGAAGTGGGAAGACCCAACAACCATTTGTGCTCAGGCCTTCCCCACTCCGCCACAGGCTGAGGGGAGAGGGTGTTGGGAGAAAGCGCACAGAGGTGAGGACTTCAAGAGGCCTCTGCATCAGAAGGTAAGTTTGTTTTGGTGCAAGGAATATTGAAATCACGCATTGCTTTTCCACACTATTCATATTTCCTGGCCTTTTTTGAAGATCCCTCATATGCACGCATTTCAAAATTGTTTTGCACCAGAGTAAATCTAGCTTTTGATTTAGTTTTTCATAAGTGTTCTGGAACTCCCTCAGATTTTGTGCAGTATTGACACCGTTCTGGTGAGAGGGAAAGCCGCAGGTGTGTCAAAGCCACAAGCTAGACGTGAATTGTGTCATTTTGATCTTTCTACACGTGACGTAAGTGCTCTAATTTTGTTATGAGAACCACCGTTGTGTAATCTAGACAGTCTTAGATAGACAGGCAGATTCGAGCTGATAATTTCAAGTCTTCATTTTTCTCTGCGTAGACTGACACTGTATGCAGCCCATAGAAATAGGCCGTGGTGAGACAAGAGAGAGACTGTGGAAGAAAAGAGAAAGCTGTGCATGTTAGTAACTGTAATATCCCTTTCCCCCTGCGTTTTGAACAAAGGCCCTGCAATTTCACTCAGCATGTAGCTCTACAAATCATGTAGTTGGCCCTAATGAAGACTTTTTAATGAAGACTTCAAATATCTAGGTTTCCATCCCAGCTCCTGCTTCCCAATCTGTACCAATGGTGATAAGCATCGTTCCACACCCTCACGAGGTTGTGTTGAGAATATTATACAAACCACTGTGTGAAGCAGCTTGGTCAATTCCAAAATTGTAGGAGTGGTCAGTGTCTGAACTACCTACATAGGTCACGAGTTTTTTCTAGAAAATCTAAAAAGGCACAGGATAAGTAACGCTGGTTGCCCCGACAGACAATCCCTGTATCTGAGTGGCTTCACACAGATATGTTTATCTCTGTCCCAAAGAAATGTCTCTGATGCAGGCCAGAGGACTCTCCTGTGTGACTGTCCTCCATGCTGTGACTCAGGGACCCAGGCTCCTCCCATCTGGTGTCAACATTGTCACCACCACAAATGCTATAGCATAGCAAAAAAAGTGGGGTGGGGCCGGCGCCATGGCTCAATAGACTAATCCTCTGCCTTCAGTGCAGGCACACAGGGTTCTAGTCCTGGTCAGGGTGTCGGATACTGTCCCAGGCGCTCCTCTTCCAGCCCAGCTTTCTGCTATGGCCCGGGAGTGCAGTGGAAGATGGCCCAAGTCCTTGGGCCCTGCACCCGCATGGGAAACCAGGAGAGGCACCTGGCTCCTGGCTTTGGATCAGCCCGGTGCGCTGGCCACAGCACGCTGGCCGCAGCAGCCATTGGGGGTTGAACCAACAGCAAAGGAAGACCTTTCCCTCTGTCTCTCTCACTGTCCACTCTGCCTGTCAAAAAAAAAAAAAAAAAAAGAAGTAGAGTGGAGGTTCATGCTGGGGATTTCTATAGCCAGTCCTAGAAATAATTTCTACAACATCTGCTCATATTCCATGCCTAGATCAAGGTCTAGTGGGCTCAGACTAACTTTTGTAGTCTTTAAGTGTACCTAGGAAGAAGAGGCAATATTTGGTAAGAATCTATCCAGTTTAGGCTATGCTTCAGGAATGTCGTGATGACCCAGTGTAAGAAGCTATCTTATTTTGAGTTTCTTGTAAACAAGATCTGCCCAAGGAGAATCAGAAGGGCTGTTTTTCATTTTAGGTAACCTCTAGATTTGAGTCTCAACTCAGTTATAAGATACGCCCTGGCCTGAAGTGCTGGCATCCCATATAGGCACCAGTTCTTTTTTTGACAGGCAGAGTGGATAGTGAGAGAGAGAGACAGAGAGACAGGTCTTCCTTTTTGCCGTTGGTTCACCCTCCAATGGCCGCTGCGGCCGGTGCACCACGCCGATCCGAAGCCAGGAGCCAGGTGCTTCTCCTGGTCTCCCATGCGGGTGCAGGGCCCAAGGACTTGGGCCATCCTCCACTGCCTTCCCGGGCCATAGCGGAGAGCTGGCCTGGAAGAGGGGCAACCGGGACAGAATCCGGCACCCCAACCGGGACTAGAACCGGGTGTGCCGGCACCGCAAGGTGGAGGATTAGCCTGTTAAGCCAAGGTGCTGGCCCCATATAGGCACCAGTTCTAACCCCAGCTGCTCCTCTTCTGATCCAGCTCTCTGCTATGGCCTGGGAGAGCAGTGAAGATGGCCCAAGGCCTTGGGCCCCTGTACCCCAGTGGGAGACCCAGAAGAAGCTCCTGGCTCCTGGCTTCAGATCAGCTCAGCTCCGTCCGTTGTGGCCATTTGGGGAGTGAACCCACAGATGGAAGACCTCGCTCTCTGTCTCTACCTCTCTCTCTGTAACTCTGTCTCTCAAATAAATAAATAAATCTTTAAAAAGTAGGTCTTTTTGAGCTAGCCTTTAAGGTAACACTTCCATGTGTGGCATTGGATTACATTAATATGACATTGGATTACATTAATATGACATTGGATTATATTAATATGACATTGGATTATATTAATGAAATCAACAGTCTTGCTGCATTTGTAATCTACATTTGGCACAAGGATAGTGTGTTGAAGCCAGTGCACACCTACATGCACACGCATATAGGTGCACACATACACACACATTTTTCAGGTCCCACCTCGTACTCCAGCCTACAGCTCCAGGAGCTAACCACACTTACCCTTACATTGTTGATGACCAGGCATTTGACACAGCAGTTAAGCTATTCCGTAGGCTGCCCACAATCCAGATCAGAGTGGCTAGGTTCAAGTCTTCGCTATGGCTCCTAACTCTAGCTTCCTGCTAATGATGCACACTGGGAACAGAAGATCAAGTAGTTGGATATCTGTCACCCACATGGGAGACCTGGAGTGAGGTTCCTGATCTTAACCTTGTCCAGCCCTGGCTATTGAAGGCCTTTGGGGAGTGAAATAGTGGATGGAAGACTTCTCTGTCTGTCTGTGTCTCTCTACTTCTCAAATAAAAAAAAAATTAAAGGGTTGGAGTAAAATTAGTCATGAACAAAACTAGGAAATGTACAATTAAGAACTTAACTGTAAGGTGTAAGTATAAAACAGAGGTTGCAACTTTTCAGTCCTGCTACTGGACCGATCCTATTATGTTAACACATGAGGGGGGGTGTTTTTGTTTGTTTTTGTTCTGTTTTGTTTTGTTTTTTGAAGATTTTTTATTTATTTGAAAGTCAGAATTACAGAGAGGCAGAGGCAGAGAGAGGAAGAGGTCTTCCATCCACTGGTTCACTCCCCAGATGACCACAATGGCCAGAGCTGCGCCGATCTGAAGCCAGGAGCCAGGAGCTTCCTCTGGGTCTCCCCATGTGGGTGTAGGGGCCCAAGGCCTTGGGCCATCTTCCACTGCTTTCCCAGGCGACAGCAGAGAGCTGGACAGGAAGTGGAGCAGCCAGGACTTGAACTGGCGCCCACATGGGATGCCGGCACTGCAGGCAGTGGCTTTACCAGCTACACCACATTACCGTCCCCGAGATAAAGTTTCTATATCATAAAATGTAACCAGAGTTAGTGTACAATCCAGTGATTGTGATAAATTGTGCAACTACTACCAAAATGTAATTTTTAAGAACATTTTCATCAACCTCCAAATTCCTTTGTGCCCAGTGGACAATTATTCTCAACTCCCACGCTCTGCCCCAGGCAACCACTCAAGTACTTTCTGTCTCTACCCATGGATATTTGAGTTTTCAAACCATGTTCTGAAAACCACAAATTATCCAGAGGAGAAGGACATTATTCTAGCTTCACGGAGTTTGTATTTACAGAGGCTGGCAAAACAGAAAGATGTTCCAGAATTGTTATCTTTTCTTTTTTTTTCTTTTCTTTTTTTTTTTTTTTTTTTGCTTTACAGCTATTTGCTACACCACATTTCTCCCTCGAATAATTTCATTAATGGTCTTCAGATTGGCAAATGAACTGGTTTTTTTTGGTTTTCTTTTTATGAGTTGGTGTATCACACGTTGGAATTTGAAGAAAAAATGAAAACACGACATCCTACTACATTTATGTTTAGCTTTGTTCCTTATAAATAAAATAGTGACAGTGACCAAGAGGCACGCAAATCAAATGTCTCCCAATCTTTTCCTTCTGCTTTCCACCTATAAGGTAATCACAGGTTCCTGCAGACCCAAAGCAAGTTATCATCTCCATTGACTGCTCCAGGCTTACACTAACTCCTCTTAAGTCTTCTCTTTTCAGAGCTCAAAACACTTACAATCTGTGTCCCTGGTGAGGCAATTTATCAAGAGCTTTCTGTGCGGCTCCCTGTGCTAGTCTGTCCTTGTCTTTATATAATTCAGTCTGACATGTTTACCGTGCCACCTTGAATATCGGTTTCCTGAAGACTTACCAACAATTAGGGCTTTTAGGCCGCTCTGTATTCTTTGCACAAAACCTTAATCCTCTGCCTTCCCCATAGTAGGTGTTTAATAAATCTTGTTGGAGCAGAAATGTCACCTATGAATTACATTTAAGGATTACAATTTGGTGATTCTTCAACTTTCAAAGCTGTAAAAAATCAAATGAGTTGGTTGAGTCAATATAGACAGGATTTAGTAAAAATTCTGAGTTTGTTTTTTTTTAAATCATTGTAAGTAAAACCACTGAACCAGCTCAATGACAAGATGTCGGTTGCTTATTTTGGTCCCTTAACAAAGGAGCTAAACTATTACCTAGATCAACTTTAATTTAATCCATTGCTCACCATCCAACCATTTATTTAGCCAATTAAACAAGGAGGTCTGGGACCAGCCTAGAAGTTGTACTGTTGTTTATCATTTTTCTTATTGGCGATAAACTCTCAGGGCTCCTGTTGACTTCATAGGAATCTGCGTGTGACTGGGACCCGGAGGCCGAGAAGGTGCCGCTATAACCAAAAGCTGGGTTTTGTTTTGTGGCTTTGTGGCTTTATTTGTCCCATCGCCTTTGAGTCTCTCTGTTTCCCAATGTGTCTCTCTTTCTCCCCTCTCCTTCTCTCTGTCTCCTCCCTGGTGCCTTTGTCCACGTGCATCTTTGCAGTGGCCTAGGCTTGGTCCCTGGTCTCTGAGTGGCTCTGTGGCATCAGCATTTTCTACATTCAGCACTGGGGGCTGGCCTCACAGGGCAAGATCACAGTCGTTTGTGGGTTCAGGACAGCTCACATGAGACACACAGGCAATTCTGAATGTCCCACACTGATATTTGCTCTAGTAGACAATTTTTTTAAGGTGTAGCAGGAACCACAGGAAAAATAGTAAATTCTCGCAGGAGAAAAAGTAAAAATATTTGAAAACACCAGGACATGCCACATCATAAAATCTGGCTCTTTGGATTTAGCCCAAATGGAATTCACTGAACAAAGACCATCTGAGGTCTGTATAAAAAGCAGCCCCTTGTTTAGAGAGCATGATGTGTCGCTATCGAAATACTGGGATACCCTCCTTAAGAACCTGCAGGATCCTTCTTCTGGGCCGGGCTTAGACCTGGATTAGAGAAACCACAATTTGCAGTTTCGCGTGCGTGGGATTTCACCCACATCTTGGATCCTGCATCCAGCCACTCAGGGATCTTGCAGTGTCTGAAATAAGCAAAGAGTTCCTTCCCAGGAGAAAAGATCTGTGTAGACGGCGCATCCTCACCGCCCACCGCCCCAACAAGAACCGTCCCCCAAAAAAAACCCCCGCGACTTTCCCTGCTGTTTCATATTCATTAATTGATCTGGGGCTTCCTTCGTGTTTCGTTTACAAAGCCACTTAAACCCACGCACCCATTTAACATATTTATGACTCCAGGTTTCTTTCTGTTCCCTGAGACTGTACGGCAATTGTTCTCCGGCCCCGGGGACTGGGAGAGTCTTGCCTACTCAAAGGGAAAGACATAAAGAAGGAAGTGAATGTGTGCGGGTTGAATGCCACCAACAAAACCGCTGCGTGCCGTTTCGCCCCTGGCCCCCCCCTCCCGGGGTCACTTTAATTGAGTGAAGCTTCAACCTCTATTGAGTGTAGGGGAGACTATTAACTCTTAACAGCGCTCCGGTTCAGGTTATTTATTTATTACTTAAATGATTTGTTATTGCTCCTTGAATTTAACGCACCCTCTGGGAACCAGGATGGCAGCACCGTGTTACAGAAAAGCTACAAGTTATTTTCAAACTGTAATTGACATTTTATGAGAGCCGTAAAGGCTTTCTGAACAAATAACTCACCATTAGTCAGAACCTTCAGCAGGAGATCTGTAAAGCTGGGGACAGGGTAGGACAGTACGGTACTTGTGTGCACTGGCTGCCTGTGTGCATGTGTGTGTGTGTGTGTGCTGGGGGCGGGGGCAGGAGGCACCCGGAGCAGCTGCAGAGAAGTTCCACGGGTGGGTCATTTGCCGTTGCTTCCAAGCCTGTTGATTTGATTCAGCACACTTCTGAAGGGGAAGCGTACAAGGGATTCCCAGGACTAAGTGACCCATGTCCCATGAACACACAGCAGGTGATCAGCCAGGTGTCTTCACCTGTCACGATTCATTAATGCCGTGCCCCGGCCAGACACCTGGTGGCCCTTTGCTGGTGCTCCCTGGCTTGGCTGAATCCACAGGTACTGGTTACAATGCCACCTTCTTGGCCTGTGAGTCCCACTCACATGTGGATCCCTATGTGGTCCACAGCAGCCTTGACCGCTTATCACCGATGGCTTTGGACCCTGTCACACTTCCTGGTGCAAGAAGCTTACAATCTTTGACATTGTAATAGACATTGACATTGAAATTGTGATTGACATTGACATTGAAATTGTGATAGACATTGACATTGTAATAGACTTTGGCTATCCAAAAGTAAAAATTCCCAAGACCATGTGTTGCACTTTTCTAGTTCATTGGATGCTACCGTTTCCTCCCCTTGCCTTGGGTGTTGTTGCTAATGCCACAGCTGTGGGCCCAGGCATTGCCTTTGCAAGAAGTGCGTTTGCCTCACCCATGTCATGTCCTATCCCCCAAAGTAGCCCATGTCCACAGAGGAGGTAGAGAAGCCCAGCTTCCTTGTCTTGATTCTGGACAACTCTGAATCTCCTTCCCAGCTCCAGAACCAGATGCAGAGTCAGCCGAGGTCTTGGCTGCAACTGCATCATGGCTCAGCTCCTCCCTTTGCCTGCTCCTGTCTTCCTGGCTCCCTTACAGACGTTGCCTCTGAGACCCCTGGGCTTCCTGAGTGACAACCGTGAACCACCTTGCCAAGCGGCCTCATCGGGCATCACCTACCTCTCCTTTTCTTCTCTCCTGTCCTGTACATTACCTAGGACACGGCCAAAACATTCCACTGCCTTGGAAGTGCATTTTCAGGGCTTGCAAGTCTCTGTAGGATATGTTCCCCCAGGGAAAGTATTGACTGTCAGCAGTAGCAATGTGCGAAGCTACAGATACCAAGGACTTCCCTCCACTGAGGGTCCTCATTGCATTGTTCTTAACTATTTTTAAAATATATTCTACACCTAGTAATTTAATATAAGCAACTTCTCCAGGCCTTATCTGTACTTGGATGATGTATGAAAATAAGAAGTACTGGGTTGATTTGGTGCAGTGGTTAAGACACCACTTGGTATGCCCTTATCCCATTTCAGAGAGCCTGGGTCTGAGTTCTGGCTCCACTTCCAACTCCATCTTCCTGCTAATGTGCCTGGGAGGCAACAGGCAATGTCTCTGGTACTTGGATCTCCATCACTTACGTGAGAAATCCAGATTAATTTCCTGGCTCCTGATCTCAGTCCAGCCCAACCCTAGACATTGGGAGTTAACCATCAGATGGAAGATCTCTATCTGTCTCTGTCTCTCTGTCTTTCAAATAAATATAAATAAATAAGTAAATTTTTTTTAAAAAAAGAAGTTACCAAGAGTACGTTTTCCTTCTATAGCCCTTTCTTTCTTTACATCTATACCCAGAGGGAGTTATAAATACCTTTGCTCAACTCCATTCTTAGAATTTTGTCACTTTATTATCTGGAAAATATGCATTAATGGAAAGCACAAATGCTGTAGGTATTTTTGATTAACTGGAAAAATATGGGGAGACTACAGGAAAAAAATTGTACAGAGGGGCCAGTCTTGTGACATTGTGGGTTAAGTAGCCACTTGCAATTATAGTATCCTATATTGGAGCACCTGGGAATTTATACAAAGAAATATGCAATCAGCATATGAAAGAGTTATCTGTACCCCCATGTTTACAGCAGCTCAAGTGACAGTAGCTAAAATATGGAATCAACCCAAATGTCCATCAACTGATGACTGAATAAAGAAATTGTGGTATACATACACTATGGAGTACCACTCAGCCATTAGAAAAATGAGATCCTGTCTTTTGCAACAAAATTAATCCAACTGGAAATGATTATGCTTAGTGCAATAGGCCAGTCCATAAAAGACAAGTATCATGTTTTCCATGATTTGTGGATGCTAATCTACAGAGAACAAGAAAAAAGGTAATGTATATGAGTTAAATTGACATCTTGAAATTCTATCAGTGTTTATGGCCCTTGTCTATACTCCTGAGAAGCAGTGGTTCTTCTAGTTACTACATGTTGAATTCTTTATTTAGTGGAGGGTTAAGCTTGTGATTATAAAATAAATTGAATGTATGTCATTATAAAAAAGTTCTAAAAATAAGACAATGGCCAGCGCCGCAGCTCAATAGGCTAATCCTCCGCCTTGCGGCGCCGGCACGCCAGGTTCTAGTCCCGGTTGGGGTGCTGGATTCTGTCCCAGTTGCCCCTCTTCCAGGCCAGCTCTCTGCTGTGGCCAGGGAGTGCAGTGGAGGATGACCCAAGTGCTTGGGCCCTGAACCCCATGGGAGACCAGGATAAGCACCTTGCTCCTGCCATCGGATCAGCGCGGTGCGCTGGCTGCATCGGCCATTGGAGGGTGAACCAACGGCAAAAGGAAGACCTTTCTCTCTGTCTCTCTCTCTCTCACTGTCCACTCTGCCTGTCAAAAAAACAAAAAAACAAAAAAACAAAAAACGTAATGATACTTTCCACCCTTCTTCCCTCACTCCATTCCTCTCTTCTCCTTACTGTCTCATTTTTTTTTAATTTGACAGAGTTATTGACAGTGAGAGAGTGAGAGAGACAGAGAGAAAGGTCTTCCTTCTGTTAGTTCACTCCCCGATGACCACTACAGCCAGCGCTGTGCCAATCCGAAGCCAGGAACCAGGTGCTTCTTCCTGGTTTCCCATGTGGGTGCAAGGGCCCAAGCACTTGGGCCATCCTCCACTGTCTGCCCAGGCCACAGCAGAGAGCTGGACTGGAAGAGGAGCAACCGGGACTAGAACTCGGCGTCCATATGGGATGCCGGCACTGCAGGCGGAGGATTAAACAAGTGAGCCACGGCACTGCTCCCCTTACTGTCTCATTATTATTTTTTTTTTGACAGGCAGAGTGGACAGTGAGAGAGAGAGACAGAGAGAAAGATCTTCCTTTTGCCGTTGGTTCACCCTCCAATGGCAGCCGTGGCTGGCAGGCTGTGGCCGGCACACCGCACTGATCCGAAGCCAGGAGCCAGGTTCTTCTCCTGGTCTCCAATGGGGTGCAGGGCCCAAGGACTTGGGCCATCCTCCACTGCACTCCCTGGCCACAGCAGAGAGCTGGCCTGCAAGAGGGGCAACCGGGACAGAATCTGGCACCCCAACCGGTGTGCTGGCACCACAGGCAGAGGATTAGCCTATTGAGCCGTGGCACCGGTCTCATTATGTTCTTAAAACTCTCTCTCTATATATATATATAATACATGAATTGTGTTCCCTTTATATAAATAGAAACATTAGAAATGAATTTAACAAAGTCATCTTTAACTGGAAATTTACAGTTGAGGATTTTAATATTTTATGGCAAAAAAGATACTTTGGGGGTTATTGAATTTGCTAGGAATCCAATGACATACTCATTTTTTAACATTTCTTGAGAATTAAAACTAGCCCACTGAAATGATGTGTCTAAACTCCTTTCTGGTCACATTGTGGATGGTGACATTGGAAACCATAAAAAAGCAGCAGGATTCATTAATTACATTACGAGTCACCGGCACACTGGAATACTATGTAGCCATCAAAAAGAATAAGGAGGGGTTCTGTGTAGATGGCCGAGGTGAAGAAAGCACGGTGGCGGATAGCACGATTGCCATGGCCGTGATGATAGGTTGCTTTCTCTGGGAAGGACGCACTTCACCCCCACTCAACAGCAGAGTGGACAGTGAGAGAGAGACAGAGAGAAAGGTCTTCCTTTTGTCATTGGTTCACCCTCCAATGGCCGCTGCGGCCGGCGCATCGCGCTGATCCGAAGCCAGGAGCCAGGTGCTTCTCCCGGTCTCCCATGGGGTGCAGGGCCCAAGCACTTGGGCCATCCTCCACTGCCTTCCCGGGCCATAGCAGAGAGCTGGCCTGGAAGAGGGGCAACCGGGACAGAATCTGGTGCCCCGACCGAGACTAGAACCTGGTGTGCCGGTGCCGCAGGTGGAGGATTAGCCTAGTGAGCCGCGGCGCTGGCCCTGACTTTTATATTTAAACAACACATGCAAAAAATAAAAATGTGAAGCTTAATAGAGGACACAGTAAGCTGAGATGATGCATCGTAACGTTGACAATGGTGAACTTCATTAGAATTAAGTTCCACATGCTGAGGCTGGTGTTGTGGCACAGTGGGTTAAGCCATTGCTTGCAACTCCAGCATTCTACAAGGCTGGTTCTAGTCCCAGTCACTCCAGTTCTGACCCAGCTCCCTGCTAATGCACCTGGGAAAGCAGCAGAAGATGGCCCAAGTCTTTGGACCCCTGCCACTCATGTAGGAGACCAGGATGGAGTTCTAGGCTCCTGGCTTCATTTGGGGAGTGAACCAGTGGATGGAAGAGCTCCCTTTCCCCCTCCCTCCCTCCTTCCCTCCCTCTCTCTCCATCTCTCTCTCCTCCCCTCCAACTCTGCCTTTCAAATAAATAAAATACATTACTAAAAAAAAGTTCATACACTACAAAACCTTTCTATTCCACCTTCTGCCTGTCCCACCTTCTTTATTCCCATTCCTGTTTTCTTCTGTTAATGATCCCCAGTGGGGGTAACTTGAAACAGGCTCATAAGAAACACTAGCTTTTAGGAAAATAGTTTTATAGTGAGAGAAAGAGTACTGTCTTGTCTCTGTACACCCAGCTTTTCCCCTTCTGTAAGTTTATATTGAATGCATTCCTGGAAGCAGGTGTCACATGGGAGTGGCAGCAGGTGGCTAAAACTGTGCTTCTAAGAGAGAGATGGTCAGAAAGGAACCAGCAGATAAAGACGAGTTCCCCAGAAGTAGTGAGCTTGATGCAGAGATGTTGGGCATGTGTCTGCTCTGTCAGAGGTTTTCGCTCTTTATTTGCAGTGGTGAGGCAGAGTAGGATCCAGCTCAGCTGGGCAAGGATTAGCTACATTGATTTTATTATGTCCACTGTGACTTTTGTCTCGGTAGTTCACCTTTTAAAGATATGTAAATACAGATAAGGTGATGCTCAAGCCAGGTGAGATACCGCAGGCTACAGAATGACAAGTTTTTGCCAGAAATGTGATTTTGAATGATGATGATGCTAACGATGATGATGGTGATGATGAAGGCAGTGGTGGTGGCGATGCTAACAATGGTGAAGATGATGATGGTGGTGGTGGTGGTGGTGGTGATGATGGGAGGGGTAGGGAGATGGTAGTGATGAAGGTGAGGATGATGATGGTATTGGTGATGGTGGTGGCATTGGTGAGTAGCTCTCATTTTTTTTAAAGATTTATTTATTTATTTGAAAGGCAGAGCTACACAGAGAAAGAAGGAGAGGCAGAGAGAGAGAGAGATTTTCCATCTGCTGGCTCACTCCTCAACTGGCCGCAATGGCCAGGAGTGTACCGATCTGAAGCTATGAGCCAGGAGCTTCTTCCAGGTCTCCCACATGGGTGCAGCGGCCCAAGGACTTGGGCCATCTTCTACCACTTTCCCAGGCCACAGCAGAGAGCTGGATAGGAAGTGGAGCAGCTGGGACCCGAACCGGCGCCCATGTGGAATGTTGGCACTGCAGGCAGCGGCTTTACGTGCTACACCACAGCACCGGCCCCCTCGGTTATTGTTTAAAGTGCAACAGGCATCATACAAAGCACTTTTGTACATTATTTCATTCAACTCTCACTTTATTTAGGCTGGGAACAAAGGTCAAAGAGGTAAAAAAAAATGTCAACAAGATCACAGCTTTCTCACCGTCATGCAAAAGGAGGAGTTAGGTTAGTGCCGGTGGAAACCATATCTGAACTCAAACAGATGCTCTACATGGAACTCTGTGCCTTTTAACTGAAAATATTTTCACAAGCCCTGAGAACTCCTCTTTGAAGCTGAAACTGTGGGTCTACCAGATGACTCCTCATCAGCAGTTTTGGTAGTCAGGAAAAAAAAAAGTGTGCATTTCCTTCATTTTGTTTATCGTCAGAAGGTCTAGCTGAAAACCAAGGCCATGTGGCTCTCTAAAGCAGTGGTTTTCATGGGCTGGGATTTTAGCTAACTCTGGGAACTGTGCATAACCCACAAATTCACGCATCCTTGCCATGGGGCATAATACATCTGCGTTTGCCTTTTTATCCACGTGAGCACCGCTATGTCAATGCACCTTGGTTCCGTAAAGACTGAGAACCACTTATCTACTGTCAAGACAGCAGGGACCCCATTGCTGTTCCTCAGCGTGGTGATAACCATACGGTTCCCCTGCTCTTTGGCCCTGTCATGACTTAAGACCTTTTGACCCCAACCTTTTGAATCAGGGACCCAACTCTTAAGTTCCTGGGTGGGTTTCCCAGTAAGTTTGGAGAAGGATTAAGGTCAGATAACAGCACCCAGAATACTGTCTGGGAAGAAGAATATATATAGTATATATATTATATATATATGCATATATATATAGAGAGAGAGAGTGAGAGAGAGAGAGTGTATATATATATATATATATATATATATATATATATATATAGTAGCTCCAAGGCATCAATTGATGGGTAATCGCATAAGACAAACTGCTTTATTTTGTTCACCATCTGGAGAGTAATGCGAATTCCAGCCAATGGCCATCAACAATCAGCTTTAAGAGAGCTCTCGTGTGCTGTGCTATCCCTTTAGCCATTTACCTTAAAACGATGATGTGTGGCAATGCCCATTCAGGTGTTATCTGTAAACCCACCTAAGTGGAAGCAGCTCTGAGTAAAAGGCAATGGGTCTGAGCCATTGCTGACTCCAGAACACTGAATTAATCTGCAGGAGAACCCGCTATCACGAGTTCTTCTGCAATAGATCGTCCGGGCACCATGACTTCCCTGGGGTGTGCACACAGGGATCAGTGTGTTGAAGGAAGAACAGCAACTCTGCCAAGCTACCACGGTGCTGGTGGAGAGTTGCAGCTAAAACACAAAAGCACACAGAAAGACACCACAGGAGAGAGACCCAGGTTGGCATCCTGTGGCCCAACCTCTTTTCCAGACCAGCCCAATCTCTTACCGTATTTGACAGAGGAATTCTGGGTTCCATTTATCACAGAAAGTGGAGCTTCCTACCTCGGTCGTGCAGTTTGACATGCATTCGTGGAAATGGCCAAGCAGTGGCCACACTCTGCCATGAAACACTGTGTCACCGTTATCAGTCTCAAGTCATCTTATCTGGTGTCGACTCAGCAGCTTTAAAGTCACCAGTTGTATTATTCGTGTCTTATAATTTCTGTGTTACTTTTTGACACATCTGGCCTTGATGACACTGGGGTACCACTCCGCCGAGGGCTGGCCAACTCCTAGGGACCATCATGATTCACCTGTGTATCTGTCCTTGGCAAAATAACCAAGCCAGAGCCCAACCACTCATCCAGTCCCACCTCTTCTATGGGGCTGCCATACTCCAGGCCACTACGGCCCTGCCCAGGTCAACCCAGGACCAGGTACCAGACAACTAAAAAGAGAGCTCCAATTGCACAGCCAGCTGAAATTGTCCAACCTAGTCAAGCCTAAACCTGCTCCTCCATCTTGCCCATTCCTTGCTGTGGAAGGTCTCCATGTTTTCCCCAGACTCCCTCTGCCTCCCGACAGATTCAAGTGCTTTCTCTCTTTCTTTTTAAGGTTTATTTATTTATTTGAAAGGCAGAGTTATACAGAGAGAGAAGGAGAGGCAGAGCGAGACAGAGAGAGACAGAGAGAGAGAGCTCTTCCATCTTCTGGTTCACTCCCCAATTGGCCACAACGGCAACCGATCTGAAGCCAGGAGCCAGGAGCTTCTTCCAGGTCTTTCACATGGGTGCAGGGACCCAAGGACCTAGGCCATCTTCTACTGCTTTCCCAGGCCACAGCAGAGAGCTGGATCCGAAGTGGAGCAGCCGGGACTCAAACTGGCGCCCATATGGGATGCTGGTGCTGCAGGCCAGGGCGTTAACCTGCTGCACCACAGCGCTGGCTGGGTTTTTTTTTTTACAGAGTGAGACAGATCCTTATGAATGTTTGTAATTACTTGTTGGTTATTTTTAATGAGAGTATAATGATCTCAAGTAAAATATTTTATTTTATATAAATGTTTTCACAGATTATTAAACTAATTTACAAAATAGTAATGAAATATTATAACTATAATTACAATGATATAATTATAAAAATAATGTAATTGAATAATGCTATTTACTAAAGATGAGTTTTGAGTTTTCCCAGTTAACTTGACTCATGCTCCCTGCTGATTCGAGCTGATTTTGTAAGGAAAACACTACGTGTTGATGAATATGTTACCAAACAATGTACTACATTTTGATTGGTTTGGATAAAAATAGGTGTGAAATTGCAAATTGAAATGGGACAGTCACAGCTAGATAATGAACATAAAACCCCTTTGATGAGCTGATATTTGGAATTCTTGATTTTGCACTTAACATTTTTGTTTTTTAAAAGATTTATTTATTTATTTAAAACTGAGAGCTCACACACACACACACAGATCTTGCATCCACTGGATCACTCCCTAGATGGCCAAAATGGCCAGCCAGGCTGGGCTAGGCTGAAGCCAGGAGACAGGAGCTTCTTCTAGGTCTCCCATGCGGATGCAGGGGCCCAAGCATTTGGGCCATCTTCCACTGCTTTCCCAGGCACATTAGCAGGGAGCTGGGTCAGAAGTGAACAACACATCGTGAGTGTCAGAATCTTTATTAGTATTAATGTAAACCCGAATTGGGTATAAACAAAGTATCTTTTCTTTGCAAATAGTTTTCCTGAAGTCCTTGGTGTGCTACAGAGGAATTTTTTAAAAAGATTTATTTATTTATTTGAAATTTAGAGTTACACACTAAGAGAAGGAGAGACAGAGAGAGAGAGGCAGAGAGAGAAAGAGAGGTCCTCCATCTGCTGGTTCACTCCCTGTCAGTGGGAGCTGAGCCGATCTGAAGCAAGGAGCCAGGAGCTTCTTCTGGGTCTCCCATGCAGGTACAGGGGCCCAAGGACTTGGACCATTTTCTACTGTTTTTGCAGGCCATAGCAGAGAGCTGGATTGGAAGTGGAGTAGCTGGGACTCGAACCAGTGCCCATATGGGATGCCGGCACTGCAGGTGGCGGCTTTACCCGCTACACCACAGCGCCGGCCCAGAGGAATTTTTATGAGTGCTATCATATTTGCTTTCTGATCTGTTGATGTCATCTGCAGGCAATTGTTCTGATTTATTTTTGTCTCATGTTCTTTGTTATCTGCTGTATTTTGACCTTTTTTGTTCCTAATCATTCCTCCTCGAACCCACAATGCATTTGTTGAGCTTTTGTGTGCCTAAAACAAAACAATTTTAAAGCCAAGTAGCAATTTGAAGTCTATTTGTTGAACTCACAGATTCTCACGCAATCACACTGACTTTTCTCTTAAGGCAACACAAGCTCATTTAGCTATTGTCCTCACAGAGCTTTCTGCAGGTCCCACACCACCTTCTATAACTGTATCTTCAGAAACTCCCCTGGGAACCTCTGCAATTGGTGAGCTGAGGTTCCAGCGATGCAACAAAGCGTCCCCGGCCCTGGCTCTGGCCCTTGCCTACCTTCACAGCCCACATGCACCTGCTCCCCAAGGAAGTCGCTTCCAGTCCCCGGTGCAGCCCTTGATGTCTGATGCCTCTTAGCCCTTGGGCATGTGTGAAATGCCACATCTTTGCCCTCTCTTCACCGCATTTCCCCCAAGTCCTCCCCTGAGGTCCCCTTCTCTGCCTTTCCATTCTGCAAGCCCAAATGAGAGTGGGCACTTGTATGTCTGACTCTCACTAGACAGTGATCTCCTGGATGGCAGTGACAGTAGCTTGTTTATTTTATAGCTATAGTGAGCAGCACAGCCAGCATCTGGCAGAGAGCAGGCACTCATTAAATTTTGATTGAGAAGACGAATGAATGAACAGAAGAATTCGCTGAAGGTCAAAACCAAAAGACCCTTGAATGCTGAGATGCCTGCCCAGTGCCTCCATGCTGTTTTTTGGGAAGTGATTTGGAAGTGGGAGATGGGTTTTCAGTGGCCATGTTTATACTAGGTGACCCTGTCTCTGGACCTCAGCAGATCAGACCAGAGTGACAGGTGGGTGACATACGGTTGGATGGAACCAGACATGAAGGCTCTGCGTTAAGAGGTTGAATTAAGAGACTCAAAAGCTGGGGCCAGCGCTGTGGCATAGCGTGCAAAGCCACTGCAGTAGAAGATGGCCCAAGTCCTTGGGCCCCTGTACCCACATGGGATCCCGGGAGGAAGCTCCTGGTTCCTGGCTCCTGACTTCAGCCTGGCCAAGCCCTCACCATTGCTGCCAGTTGGGAAGTGAACCAGTAGAAAGATCTCTTTCTGTCATTTCTTCATTCAAATAAATAAATCTTTTAAAAAATTTGATGCAATAAGTGGATTCAGGTTCAAGGTGATTTTCTTATTTCCCTTCTAAGAATACAGGTCTGAGAACATTTCACATGGGCTTGTTTGATGGAGCACGCCCCCGAATGGTATACACTCCTCACAGTGTGCACCTGCTGTCTCAGAGACAGCTCTGGGGGCCTCACCTGTGCTACTCGGGATGTGAAAGAATAGCATTGTTGTTCCCTGTAATGAAGGTGCCACAGAACGCTCAGGCTCAAGGTTCAACTTCAACTCTGTGCTCCTCAAGGATTTTTCAGGGGTTGAACGCTGCTGTGACATAGCCTGGTGCCGACCTGCGGGGGAAGCATCTTGCCAAAGACAGTGAGGGCCGGTCCGTCCTGAAACCTCACTGCCAAGTAGCTGATAAGCAGGGACACTTCCAGACAGGGAGTGAACCAGGGGCTCTCCTGAGTCCTGTCATCCTCTTGCGAAGTCTCTCCCCTGCTTTCCTAAATCTGATTCTGGGTCCGGGGAGTGGGTGCTGTGGGCAACCTGTGTGCAACCTGAGAGCAGTGAGCAGCGGGGAGTGTGTTCCTGTGGGCACTGAATGTTCTAGACCATCCAGTGTCTGTTGATGTGGGTCAGCAATTTGGGCCTCTGTGTTACACACTGGGATACAGGCTGGGAATCCCCCATATGAAATGTTCAGGGTGTCTCAGGTCTCAGATATATTTCTTTTGGAGTTTTTATATCTACGTATACGTGTTGCGGATGGGACCCAAGTGAAAACACAAAATCTGTGTGCGCTTCATGTGTGCCTTATACACACAGCCTGAAGGTAATTTTATACAACATTTATGTTTTGATTGCAATCTAACACGTGAAGTCAGATGTGGAATTCTCCACTTGTCAGCGCTCAGGAAGTTCTGAATTTTGGAAGGTTTTGGATTTTGCATCAGGGATACTCAACTAGAAACTGTTCTGAGTGTGACATGATGAAGCCAACACAAGGAGGCTGAGGCTTTTTTATTATTATTAATTTATTTATTTGAAAGGCGGAATTACAGAGACAAAAGGAGAGACTGGGAGAGACAGCAAAATTTTCCACCTGCTGGTTCAGTCCCCAAACAGCTGGAGCAGCTGGGGCTGGACCAGGCTGAAGACAAGAGCCGGGAGCTTCATCCGGATCTCTCACATGGGTGCAGGACCCAAGCACTTGGGCCATTTTTCTATTGCTTTCCCAGGCACATTTGCAGGGAGCTGGATCAGAAGTGGAGCAGCCAGGACTTGAACCAGCACCCATATGGGATGCCGGCATGGCAGGCAGAGGCTTAACCCGCTGTGCCACAGCACCAGCCCCAAAGCTGAGGTTTTTATCCCATCAGGTCAGTTCTTGGAAAGCTGTCGTTGCGACAAACACTAACTACTTTATTAATAAGAAAAAAATGTTTTTTCAAAAAAGTCTGTGCTTTTCCCATGACTAGAAATCTATTCTAAAACAACAACAGCAACATGAAACTTTGAAACAATTTCACAGACAAAGGTGTTTGGAATGGCCATAACAAAATTCAAGGAGAAATACAGCAACATGTCTGAAAAATTATTATATATTTCACAATGGCATAGTTACAAACCCAAAAGGGAAAAGCAAGTGTGAATAATAGATACACACAGAAGTGTACAGAAAAGGAAGTAGAGCCAAATATTTAAGAATTTCTCTCTTTATAAGCAAGGTAAATCTACATAGATGCATAGAAAGCCAGAGACCACAGAGAAATTGAAGCTGTCAGTGTCTGCGTAAGAAGGAATTGTAAGATGAAAGAAGTTAATTCTTTGTGACTGATGTTATAAAGTCATTTGATGATAATGAACATGGCAGGCTTACAGGGGCTACCAAGGATCCAATGTACCCCCAGAGGGACCATCGTGACAACGTCTGCTGGCACTCTTGTCTCAAAAGGATGACCCCTGAACCAGACACGGCACAAGAGGTTATACATTCCAGGGCAGATGCAAAGAAACGGCTTAATGGGTTCAGCAGGTGCAGGGCTTGGAACACATAGAAATGTCTTCCAACTAGGTGGAAGTAGGAGTTGCACAACATGGTGAATGGACTAAATACTACTATTCACTTCAAAATGGTTAATTTTGTGGGGCCTGCACTGTGGCGTAGCAGGTAGAGTTGCCACCTGCAGAGCCGGCATCTCATATGGGTGCTAGTTCAAGTGCCTGCTGCTCCACTTCAGATCCAGCCTTCTGCTATGGCCTGGGAAAGCAGTGTAAGAAGGCCCAAGTGCTTGGGGCCCTGTACCCACATTGGAGACCTGGAAGAAACTCCTGGCTCCTGGCTTCAGATCAGCTCAAGCCATTGGAGCCATGTGGAGATTGAACAAGTAGATGGAAGACCTCTCTCTCTCTCTCTCTCTGACTCTGTCTCTCCTGTGTGTAACTGTTTCAAATAAATACATATTTTTAAAAAATGGTTAATTTTTAATTACATGAAATTCACTTAGATGTTTAAAAATATGTTTAAATGAGGCATGCCTCTGCCCCAACTTTAAACTCTGTGTGTTGGGGTGAGTCAGAAGTATTGGTTTTATGACGTTTTCCAGGGACGTAGGATGCTCAGCCAAAAACAAGTACACCTGGCCTGCCTATCTGATATCCTGGCTGACAAACTATAACATCAACAGCATCGGGGCTGCTTCTGTGGTGCAGAGGGTTAAGCCTCCCCTGCACAGCCAGCATCCCCTATGGGCGCAGGTTCGAGTCCCAGGCACTCCACTTCCAATCCAGCTCCCTGTTAATGGCCTGGGAAAGCAGTAGAAGATGGCCAGAGAGCTTAGGCTCCTGACCCACATGAGAGACCTGGAAGAAACTCCTGGCTCCCGGCTTCAGATCAACGCAGCTCTGGCCATTGCGGCCATCTGCAGAGTGAACCAGCGCATGCAAGATTCTCTGTCTCTCTTGTGTGCTAACTCCAACTTTCAAAATAAATAAATCTTAGAAAAAAACTCAGCAGCATTGTGATGTCACTGTAGCTTGTATTTGTGAAATCTAGATTGTGGAATACTGGCTGGTGGTAGGCAGAAGTGCATCCTGTTGATTGACAGCTGGCTGAGAGCCAACAACCTCGCTTCCTGACAGCTTGGGGCATCCCACAGTTACCTTGGCTGGTGTGGACCACGTCTGAGCATCTCCTGAGGGCAGGTGGGACCACAGCCCGCATCTTCTTTTATTCTTTTTGAGCACCTGGGTACCAGACCCCTAGGAGTCTATAGACTGGTACCAAACTTTAAAATATGGGCCAACAGCTTGGTATGAGAAGGAAGATTATTCTTATCACTACCAGAGGCTGGAGATAAAACAGGATGAGAATCCCAGAAATGTTTCAGGTATCAAAGGTCTTTCTTTGGATTTGGGAATACTTGCAAAGACTCTTCCAGCTGGGCACCCCTAACCCAAAAGCCTGCTATCTGAAACGCTCCAAACCCCCAAACGCCTTCCTCGAGCACCCTGACTGTCCTCAGAAAGCCGCACATTTCAGAGCCCTTCTGTCACATTATTGGAGCAGGGCCCCTCGACCTGCGTTGTATACGTATGTGAGTATTTTATATATAAACATATGTGAAGAACAAGTTACTCTGTTGCTGGCTTGGAGAGTCCTTTGAACTGGATCCCATCTCCACCAGGAGAGGCTTTACCGAGATGCAGATCTTGGAGGGGTTGAGCAATCAGTGCATCTGACGCTGTTCCAAAATGCACTCAGATCCAGAGGGCTGGGCACGCAGAACAGGCGCCAGGCAGGGGAGCGGAGGGGAGGGGAGCGGAGGGAAGAAGGGGAGAGGTAAAGGGGAAAAGGAGAGGAGGAGTTAGGAGGAGGAAGGGAGGGGAGGGGAGGGAAGAGGGGGAGGGAATGGTAGGGCAGGGGAGGGGAGGGAAAAGGAGAGAAAAGGAAGAGGAAGGGGAGGGAAGGAAAAGGAAGGGGAGGGGGAAGGGGAGGGGAGGGAAGGAGGGGAGGGGAGGGGAGAGGAGGGGAAGGAGGTGGAAGGAGAGAGGAGGGGGAAGGGGAGGAGAAAGAAGAGGAGGGAGAAGGGGAGGGGAGAGGAGGGGGAAGGGGGAGAGGCAGGGAAGGGGAGGGGAGAGGAGGGGGGAGGGGAGGGGAGAGAAGAGGAGGGGAGGGGAAGGGAGAGGAGGGGGAGGGGAGGGGAGGGGGAAGAGAGAGGAGGGAGAGGGGAGGGGAGGGGGAAGGGAGAGGAGGGAGAGGGGAGGGGAGGGGGAAGGGAAGGAGGGGAGGAGGAAGGGAAGGGAGGGGAAGAGGAGGGAGGGGAGGGGGAAGGGAGGGGAGGGGCGTGGAGGGGAGCCCCTTGCTGCGCTCTGCCCAGGTGCCTGAGGCCAGGAGGGAAGCGGCAGGTGTGGGGCGGGCGGGGCTCAGCGAGTCCGGCCACCAGCGGCCTCCAGGTGGGGCCTGGCGGGGAGAGGCGCCCTGGCCAGCAGCGCCGTGGACGCGCCTGCCCACCTTTTGTTGGCGGAGGTGGGAGAACGAGGGCGGGCCGGGCTCGGGCCCCTTTCAGCGGTTTAATCACGCGGGAGGTCTCGGCGCGAAGGCCTCATCTGCCTCCCAGCCCCTTCTTTCTCTCCGCACAATGAATGCGGGCCCGGGGTCCTCCATGCGGCCGGGACCCCCACCCCCCACCCCCAGCCCTCTCCCACTCCCGCCGGCCACGCCGCCGCCGCGGACCTCCCTATCCCCGGCCCCGCGCGCGCCCGGGTGGGCTGGGGGAGCGCGGGCCACGCGTGCGCGCGCGGGGGGGGCGCGCACGGCCCCTCGGCCCCCGCCCCCGCCGCCGCCGCCGCCGCCGCCGCCCCCAGCCCGCCCCCGGCCCGCCGCGCCTCTGCACCCTGCAGAAAGGGTGATTAATCCAAAGTGAGTGGAGTCTGCTGCTTTAAGACAAGCTCATAAATCGTGAAAGATCACCACTTCTTTTCAAAAGCCTCTCCACGGTCCGAATCCCCCTTCTGGGTCAGTAAAGTCTTTGAGGCTTGAACGGCGTGCCACGGCGGATTACACGACACAGCTGTCCCAGCACCGTGAAAATTAAGTTATGCCCCGTGTCAGCAAGGGGGTTCGCCCCCTTTCTTCTCGCTCCCCTCCCCCAGCCTCCCCGCGCCTTCCCACCCCTCCCGCGCCCGCTCCGCGGCGCCCCGGGCCGCCTCCCCCGGCGCGGCCGCCTCCCCCGCTGCGAAGTGCGCATCCCGGGCCAGGCCGGAGTCGGCCCGCAGGGGCCGGGCCTGCGGCCTGGGCTATTGAGGCGCGGGAAGCCAGGACGCTGGGAGCCTTTCAAGCCCGAGCCGGCCAAACACCGCCTTTTGTTCTCCGCCCCCTGCACGCTGCACACGACTTTTGCTTCCAAGGCTCCTTCCTCTTCCTCCTCCTCCTACTCGCCTGGACCCGAGGGGACGCCTCCAGAGGGACGCACGCACCAGCCCCGTCCGATGCCCCCATCCCTAGCCCCTCCCCTCCTAGCTCACCCCTTCTCCTCCGCACAGTGCAGCGTGCTGGATTGGAGGGTATCCCTTCCTCTCCCAACACCCCAGGTCAGGAGCTGCAGGCGAGCCCCAAGTTAGCACCCTGGGGTGGCTGGCGCAGCAGGGCTGCGGGGTGGGGGTGAGGAGTGGTCCCAGCCAGCCTCGCCCCTGGCTCCCTTGCAGGTGATCCACACAGCCAGAGTGAATCTGCAGAGGGAAAATGGAAACCTTTCACAGCATTCCCGCTTAAGAAAAAAGAAAAAAACAGTCTATCTCCAGGAAGCCACGGCCTTATGCTGAGCGTGGGCCCGCAGCTCCCCTGGAGGTGATGCATGCCTGGGCCTTGAGGTCCCTTCTCCCCGTGTCCCAGGAGTCGAAGGGCAGAAAGGAATGTGGCCTTGGTTAGGGACCCCCCTCACCGCCCCCGTGTTCTGGAGGAGTGGTCTCCCACAGAGTGCTCCATGGGCTGGCTCAGAAAGTAGGGCCCCGTTCTGATTGTCTTGGTCTGCAAAGCAAAGATGAAAGCCGTATAGGAAGGGGATTCCTTATTTCTTGGGGGTTCCTAGGTGTCCTTAGAAGTTGGGCAGTTCCCGGAAGCTCATGCCCCTGAGTGAAAAAATGATGCGCTTGCTCAGGGTGGGCCACAGGGAGGCCGACTCCATCCTCCTCTGCAAGTCTCAGCAGCGGAACGCAGTGTAAGGGCCGCAGGTTGACTGGGTCCGGTCCAGGCAGCTCTGAAAATTCAGAACACACACGGGTGCCCTCCTGAGAATGAGCTCGTCACAGGATTTTATGGTCACCTGCTCATCACATGCTGATAGCTCAGGGACCATGTTAACTTTAACAACATCTTCCAGGGCCAGTGCTAGGGGATAGTGGTAAAGCCGCCACCTGCAGTGCTGGCATCCCATATGGAGTCCTGGCTGCTCCACTTCTGATCCAGCTCTCTGCTAATGCGCCTGGGAAAGCAGCAGCAGGTGGCCCAAGCTCATGGGCTCCTGCCACCAGCTTGGGAGACCTGGATGAAGTACCTGGCTCCTGGCTTCAGATAGGCCCAACTCTGGCTGTTGTGGTCATTTGGGGAGTGAATCAGCAGACAGAAGACCACCCCCTCCTATAACGCTGCCTTTCAAATAAATAAATCTTTAAAAAAAAAAAATCTTCCAAGGACACGTGTTCATGTAGTTTCCCCTGAAGAAGACCCAGCGAGACAGACATGAGTACGGGAACTTTCCTGTGATCCAAGATGTAGGATTCAGGGAGTGGGGGCATGAGACAAGGTCAGCAGAAAGCAAGTAGAGGTGAATTGTCAAGGTCACCCCCCACCAAGGGCAAGGAGCTCCTGAGAAGGATCCTGAAAGTTTCTTGAAAATGGGCCAGGGCACGCAGGGGTTAAGCCCTAGGCTCCCTTATCTCCCCTTCCCCGGGAACTGTCCCCATCAGCCTTGACTCCTCTGGCC
Source organism: Lepus europaeus (assembly GCF_033115175.1). Taxonomy (NCBI): domain Eukaryota; kingdom Metazoa; phylum Chordata; class Mammalia; order Lagomorpha; family Leporidae; genus Lepus; species Lepus europaeus. Next base: position 93,423,329 of record NC_084838.1, read on the forward strand.
TTGTAGACCATGCACGCATCAAGTAAGCCGCCATGGAGGAGCCCCTAGCAGATGGGAGCTGTGTGTCGGGAGCTTGAGCGGAGCCGTCTGAGCCACACACCTGCTTGGGCTTGTGTGTTCCTGTCCCTGGGCTCCAAGACACAGGTGTTCTCCACGTGCTGGGAACGAGGCTCAGTGGTAAGAGCGTTGTGTCCATGGATCTGCTCAGAAGTCGTGAAAGCTGTTTCAGCTCAGGAAGGGTTCTTTCCACTTTTCCCAGACTGCCCAAGCCCATTCTCTCGCTCCAGGCCTGATCTCGCATGTGTCACTTCTGCTTGGATTTCTATTCCACTTCTAGGTACCACAGGAGGCCCAGAGAGACCACTTACGATCGTCCTCTGTACCCACTGGGCGATTGGTTCCAGGATGTCCCTCACCAGCTAAGCTCCGAGCTGTTGAAGTTCCTTCTAAAAATGGCTCAGTGATATTTGCGTGGAACCTGCCCACAACCTCCCACACACTGTGGACATCTAGAGATGCCATGGACTATTGAATTCAATATAAACACTCGTGAAGAGCTGCCACGCAGAGAACGGCATTGTGGCCTAGCAGATTGAGCCAACACCTGGGACACTGGCAACTCATATGGGTGCAGGGTTCAGAGCCAGCTGCTCTGATTCCAATCCAGCGCCCTGCTAATGCCCCTGGGAAAGCAACAGAAAACGGCCCAAGAGCTTATGCCCCTACCCCCATGTAGGAGACCTGAATGGAATTCCAGGCTCCTGGCTTCAGCCTGGCCCAGCCTCTCCCTTTGCAGACATTTGAGGAGTGAACCAGTAGATGAAAGATCTCTCTCTCTCTCTGTCCTCTCTTCTACCCCTTTTCTGTCACTCTGTGTTTAGAATAAACAAACAAACAAAAAAAAAACCTGTTGTTATGCTGTATCATTTATAGCGTAATAGCAAGAAGCAAAGTCTGGGCATTTTCAATTGTCTTTCACATACTTTCTATCTTGGGTTGATTGAACCATGGGTGCCTACACCATGAGTGGGGAGGGCAGACTGTATTCCCTTGCAGTGATTCTAAAAGGATCGTCTCTCTTAGAACCAGCCAGAGTGGTGCTGTGGTATAGTGGGTAAAGCCGCTGCCTACAGTGCTGATATCCCATATGGGTGCCGGTTCAAGTCTCAGCAGCTCCACTTTTTTGTGTGTGTGTGCACACACACACTTTATTGAGCCCTGCTCTGGACAAAATGCTCCTGGGGACATGGGGTCCAGGGGCAGGGCCAGCAGCCAGGGTGCGGGGAGCAGAGGCCGGCGCCAGACGTGCTGTTCCCAAGTGTCCTTGCTAGGGAGAAATTGCCTGGAGGATCACAGCCGAGCTGGTGGCAACTAGGACGATGCCTATCACGGACAGGAGGCTGCCGATCAGCGCGCAGATGTTCAGGCACTTGGCGGTGGAGGCGTAGGCCTGGGCACCGGTCACATCGCCCACCATCCACTTCTGATCCAACTCTCTGCTGTGGCCTGGGAAAGCAGTAGAAGTCAGCCTAAGTCCTTGGGCCCCTGCACCCATGTGGGAGACCTGAAAGAGGCTCCTGGCTTCGGATTGGTGCAGCTTGGCCTTTGCAGCCATCTGGGGGAGTGAACCAGCAGATGGAAGACCTCTCTCTCTCTCTGCCTCTCCTCTCTCTGTGTAACTCGGACTTTCAAATAAATAATTAATCTTTTTTTTTTTTTTTTTTGACAGGCAGAGTGGACAGTGAGAGAGAGAGACAGAGAGAAAGGTCTTCCTTTTTTGCCGTTGGTTCACCCTCCAATGGCCGCCGCGGTAGCGCGCTGCGGCCGGCGCACCGCGCTGTTCCGATGGCAGGAGCCAGGTGCTTCTCCTGGTCTCCCATGGGGTGCAGGACCCAAGGACCTGGGCCATCCTCCACTGCACTCCCTAGCCACAGCAGAGAGCTGGCCTGGAAGAGGGGCAACCGGGACAGGATCGGTGCCCCGACCGGGACTAGAACCCGGTGTGCCGGCGCCGCAAGGCGGAGGATTAGCCTGTTGAGCCACGGCACCGGCCTAAATAATTAATCTTTAAAAAAAAATAGAAACAGCCAGAGCAGGGACGTGAGGGCAGGTTACGTTTTGGGAGCGGGAGGTAACAACAGCACGGGTGGGGAGGTAACAGGAGGAAGGGAAAGCCAGCTAACATGGAATGCCCCACCAGGAAGCTCCACAAATTGGGTCAGGTGCATCCATCAGACCAACGCCAAGCAAGGAGCAACAGAACTGTGGCATCCATGCCCCTACTCCTGGATTAATGTTGTAGGGAGTCCCTGACGGCCATCAGCAGTTGCCAGGCTCAGCATTGGGTCCCAGAGCTCTGCCCCAGTAACAGCAGAGCACTGCCCTACTGAGTTGCCTGCAGCCCCTAAGGCATCTTGACCGGGCAGTGACTTCTGGAGGGCCGGAGCTCATCCTGATCAAATTACTCAGGGCTGTTCTCATGAAAAGCTTTTAATGTTGTGTTTGTGCGTAGCCGCTTGTTGGCTTGCTCCGGGCCAGCAAACAGCAAGTTTCCATTTTTCTACTGCATCGTTTGTATGGATTCCTGGGTACAGGCAAACTGCAACCACGCTTGTTCATCCTAAACCATTCAGGCCTCCTTTTAAAAATCTCATCCGGCATTCATTTGTTGAAACCTGAGATGGTATCCGAGGACATCAGCTCCCTGCAAAAGGCACAGGTAACAAATGGCCTTTCCGGCCAGCAGGGCTGCTTCCCATAGGAAGTGCCTTGGTCCCCATGCAGGCTCCGGAAAGAAAGGTGCTCCTGTCACTGAGATTCTGAATGAATGTCATGATGTCTGCCCACGCCTCTGCCCACACTGCTCAGGGTGGGGGACTTGTGCAATTTTGTCTGTGTAGCACAGAACTCCACTGACTGCCTCGCACTCTAGTTTAAAAGGAGAGCAGCAAACGTAATGTCCACTGAAAGGCAAAGAGCTGCAAGAAATTTTAATAATTCTCCCAGGGGCCATTGGCCAGAAAGCAAAATCAATGGCAGCAGCTACTGCAAACTTTATTTCTGCCTTCGTGACCATGAAAACAACGACTTTAGACAAGGCTTTTTAAATTCAGGATTTCATTGTTGAAGAAACATGTCCTGTTTTCCTGCATTCACCCTCTGCATGGATGTTTAAAGTTTATTACAGAAACACCTCTCTCTTACAATCTGGGCCACTTCCTTATTTTTTGTGACCCCTTCTGAAAGGCTTAGTTAGCATGAGGCTTATGTAAGTCCGGCTTTCACTTTTTATTTGCTGATCCTCATAGATAAAGACAGCATTTTGTCACTAACCTACACCAAGAGTTATAGCAAGGCTGGCTTAGAAAGAACATTCTTATCTCAATTTTATTCAAATGCAAGCACTGATATAATTTGATGAAAGTAGCTATGAAATATGCCGGGTATGTGGGAGGTAGGAGCTTGGAAAGGGTTTGAGAAATCCTAATCCTGTAGCTCTCCAGACTGCAAGAGCTGGACCCCATCTGGTGTAAATGGATTAAAAATCTTTTCTCATTTCAAAGGTTTGATCTCAACAAGGGCTTGATTTGATGAAATCAAAGTGGCAGCTTGGATTGGAAAACTATTTAGAGTGGAACTTCCTAAAGTTTACATGTGAGGGAAGAATTGGCAGAGGCATAAATGTGGGGGGACCATGTATTTATATGTATGTTTCACTGGAGGTCTATTTACAGAGACAAAGAATAGCCCAAAAAAAAAAAAAAAAATGGGCTAAGTATCAGGTTACTTGTGTAGCAGAAGGATATTTTTCTGATTCTTAGCTTGGAAGATAAAAGAGTGTGTTTGCATGTAGAGAACAGGCTCTCCTGGAAAAAAAAAAAAGAGAATCTTGTCTCCTGGACTGCCCACCTTCATTGTGTACAATCATTGATATCAAACCCCCCACATAGACAACAGAGTGAAAACAAAAACATGGTGTATATACGCATGGTGGATGCAACATAGAGGATGAAGTATGGTCTCCGTACGTGGTTTTTGAGGCTTGAATTCTGTTAAAAATATTTGCTTATCTATTTGACAGGCAGAAACAGAAAGAGTTAGACTTCAGCTGGGGCAAGGCTGAGGCCCAAGCTGGGAGCAGGGAACTCAATTGAGGTCTCCCATGTAGGTGGTAGGAGTCCAAGTTTTTGAGCCATTACTGCTGCTTTCTTGGGTCTCATCAGCAGAAAGCCAGAACTGGGGGTCTGTGTCAAGAATTGAACCCAGGTACCGTGATATGGCACATGGACTTCTTAACTGCTAGGCTAAATACCTGCTCCAAGGCCCACATTCTTAACAGCTGCAGTTTTCTTTAAAAACGGGATTCATCGTCTTCTAACAGTGCTGGGGCCGTTACTAGTCTCCTGGATAATTTGCATCCTTATTGTTTCTGGGAGGATCCAGGAGTCATTGGGGGCATTTTCTCCCCATCCCCCATCCCTCCACATACAATGTCAACAGAAACTCTGGTAAATTCTTTGCCCAGTGGCAAGGTCCATGCAGCATCGGGAACAGAAAGGATGGTGGAGCGAATCCAGTTCAAATTGTATGTAAGTTCATCAGTGGTGTTAGCAGCTGGGGGCTTGACAGGGTAGATATGACAGCTGATGAAACAGAAAGTATTAGCCCAACTGGGCCATGCCTCTCAGCATTAGCCATTTAAGTACAGAAGTCAAAGAGCAGGATAGTACTCCTCTCATTTGCACTTATAAGCCTCTCAACTCTTCACTCCATTTTCTTATTTGCTCTCCTCTGAAAATATTTTATTACCAGGATATGGAGCTGTATCTATTTTATAGCAAACAAATTTAGACTTTCCTGTATAAGGTAAAAATACATAAAGGCCCTGACTTAGGTTTCCCTTCCTGCTATAGCAGATTATAAATTGAGTGGCTTAAGCAAACACAATCATAGTATCTTAGAATTCTAGAGGTCAGAAATCTAAAATGAATTTCATGGGTCTAAAAAAAAATCAAGCTTCCTTCCGGTGACTCTAAAAGAGAATCTGTTTCCTTGCCCCTTTTGGCTTCTGGAGTCTGCAGGCTTCCATGGCACATGGTCTCCCTCCATCTTCAAAGCCAATAATGCCATCACGGCCAACCCCTCCAGGTCTCCTTCTCTGGTTCCTCACTCCCCTGCCTTTGTCTTTCACCTATAAGGACCCTAATGGCTACGTAGGGCCCACGTGGCATAGCCAGAATAATCCCCTCATCTCAAGATTCTTACCTGTTTAGCCAGGTAAGCCAGATGACTAAGATGTGGATATTATTTTCCTGTGACAGGTACATAAAGTAAAACACACAGCCCTGAAGAAACTCTGACAGGTGTTACTATGTTGCATTTGTTATTTACTCTCTTACCTGAATTTAATCAGTTCTGCCAAGATTTCTTTTCAGCCAAAGAAAAGTAGAGTGGAGCTGACTTTCAGGGCTGTTCAATGAGTACTCAACTAGCTTCAAAATAGCTCTATAGTTTCAGGGGTTTATTTCAGACATCTGCAACAAGTGAGTGGGGAGAGACATTTGCTGTAGTTACTGCCACTCTTGGTGTGGGATGAGAGCAAGAACAATCTAGCTTTAGTGGATACTGCTGTTTACAGAGCTGACAAAAATAAGCAAAGTGCCAGTAGCATTATTACACATATTGGACTGCGGCTCATCCCAAACCATTTCAGATGTGAAAAGTCAACTTTCAGAACCTCACTGGAAGACAAGTCCTCCAGAACAGTGGAGTCAAGACCTCTATAAACCCAATAACAAAAATGAGCAAAAATGGTGAAAATTGTTATTTTTTTATACTTCCAGAAATTAACCAAAGTCGGCAACAATCTGAAGAGTGTTTATGCAAGAAAAACCATTGAACAGTGTTCAGAACAACAGAGTTGATACATTTATATATATATATATGTATATATGTATATAAAGATTTATTTATTTATTTGAAAGTCAGAGTTACACAGAGAGAGGAGAGGCAGAGAGAGAGAGAGAGAGAGAGAGAGAGAGAAAGAGGTCTTCCATCCACTGGTTCACTCCCCAGATGGCTGCAATGGCTGGAGCTGCACCAATCCAAAGCCAGGAGCCAGGAGCTTCTTCTGGGTCTCCATGCAGGTGCAGAGGCCCAAGGACTTGAGTCATCTTCTATTGCTTTCCCAGGCCATAGCAGAAAGTTAGATTGGAAGAGGAGCAATCGGGACTAGAACCGGTGCCCATATGGGATGCCAGTGCTGCAGGCCAGGCCTTTAACCCGCTGCGCCACAGCGCCAACCCCTAGTTGATATATTTTTAACTTTCCCCAGCTCCACAGTAGCCTTGAAAACCAAGAGCCTCACAACCATTATAGAAGCTACCTGAGGAAGAAGGCCAAGCATGGTGTCCCATCTCCAAAACATTGCCACTATCTGATCTGCCTTGCAGCTCTTTGGAAAAGCCCATTTGCAGAGCTGTGTCACATCTGACATTATCTGGAGCTTGTTCCACAGGAAAAATCCTAACCCTAGGACATATGTTAAAAATAACCAAAGGTGGCTGGCGCCACGGCTCACTAGGCTAATCCTTTGCCTGTGGCACTGGCACACCAGGCTCTAGTCCTGGTTGGGGCGCCGGATTCTGTCCCGGTTGCCTCTCTTCCAGTCCAGCTCTCTGCTGTGGCCCGGGAGTGCAGTGGAGGATGGCCCAAGTGCTTGGGCCCTGCACCCACATGGGAGACCAGGAGAAGCACCTGGCTCCTGGCTTCGGATCAGTGCAGTGTGCCGGCCGCAGTGCACCAGCTGCAGTGGCCATTGCGGGGTGAACCAATGGAAAAGGAAGACCTTTCTCTCTGTCTCTCTCTCTCACTGTCCACTCTGCCTGTCAAAAAATAAAAAAAGAAAAAGAAAAGGAGAGGCTCATGGGGGGCTTTGAGAAACTCTGACGTATTCTGGGGATTTATGTGACTACATGTATGTGCCAGGCTGTGTGCATAACCAGAAAAGGCCCGAGAGGACCCTGAGAGCTCATATGTGACTGACGTCAAGGCCCTGCACAAGCAGGAATTGAAGGCTAAGGCAGAGTAGTAGAATGTTGGAGCATTGAGTATGCACTCATCCATGCTGAGAGCCCCTTGGCAAGATGCAAAAGGCACGTTGATCGAAGGCCTGTAAGGAAGTCTGCGACCAATCATCCGCTGACTATTAAGCTGAGAGAAGCCTTCAGTGACTCTACATGACAGGGAATCCAGGCTTTGCAGGGCTAATCCCGGGAGGTCGCTAAGCTAGAAATCAGCAGCAATGATAACAGCAAGGCAATGGAAATCAAAATGTGGTTGGGCTGTGGGTAATCTGATTTCCACAGGTACTGCATTTTATTATCCAAACTGTTCAGTTCACAGGCCATCAAAGAAGAAGGTGCCTTTCCCCGAAGGGAGGCGAGAACTTCCACTTTGATTATGGCCTTGTCTAAATAAGGTCGGAGTTTGTGAACTCAAGAGGCTTCTATAGCCTTGGCACTCATGACAGGAGCCCTGGATGATTACTGACATCATAAGTAAGAGTGTCAATTGTTAAATCAACAACGGGAGTCACTGTGCACCTACTACCCATGTAGGATCTCTGTCCTTAATGCGAATTAATGGTAAAACTACTACTCAAACAGTACTTTATACTTTGTGTGTCTGTGGGTGCAAACTGTTGAAATCTTTACTTAGTATAGAGTTGCTCTTCTGTGTATAAAGATAATTAAACATGAATCTTGATGAAAACGAGATGGGAGAGGGAGCAGGAGATGGGATGTTTTGCAGGTGGGAGGGTGGTTATGGGGGGAAAAGCTGCTATAATCCAAAAGTTGTACTTTCAAAATTTATATTTATGAAATAAAAGTTTTTTTAAAAAAATAAACTGTTCAGTTTTCTGTAAAAAAAAAAAAATGATAAAGCATGCAAAGAAACAGGGAAGTATGGTTACCAGACAAAACTTCTAGCCACCTGTTACAAATACATTCAATGGATTAAAGGAAACTGAAAAATTACCGTAAAGCAGGAAAAAATGTCCACCAAAATTGAGAATACCAGTAATGAGTCCCAAAAAGGCTTGTGTGTTGGTAGAGCACCTGAAGAAATGCTAGCCTAAAAACTTCTCAAATTTAATGACAAATATTAACTTGTAAGAAGCTCAAAAACCCCAACTAGGATAAAAACAGAAATTCATACCTGAACACATCACAAAATGTCAAGTGTCACAGAGAATCTTGAAAACAGCAGCTCCTTCTATTAGACCATTATTAACTGGATACCAAAAATAAAGACATCACAAGAAAAGAAAATCTTAGATCAAGATTTCTTATGAACGTAGGTGCCAAAACCCTCAGCAAAATACTAGCAAATTGAATCCAGCGACTATAAAAAGAGTATTCATCATGACTAAGTAAGATTTATCCCAGGAATGCAAGATTTACTTAACATCTGAAAATCAATTATGTTGACAGAATAAGGACCACAAACCACATCTCAGTGTAAGCAGCAAAAGCATTTGACACAATCCAGCAGCCTTTCCTGATTCAAAGAAAGAAAAAAAAAACCTCAACAAACTAAAAATAAAAGGGAACTTTCTCAACCCAACAGAAGCCATCTATGAAAACCCCACATCTGGCATCATTGGTCATGATTGTAATCTGAATATTTTCCCCTAATTATAGGAGCAAAAAAGGCTTAGCATTGGGGTGCAGCAGATTAAGTCAATGTCTGTGACACTTGCATACCATGTGAGCACCAGTTCGAGGCCCTGCTGCTCTACTTCCAGACTAGCTCCATGCAAATGTGTCTGGGATAGCAGCAGAGGATGGCCCGAGTATCTGGGTCCCTGCTACCCATGTTGGGGACCTGGATTAAGCCCCTGGATCCTGGCTTCCATCAGGCCCAGCCCCTGGCCATTGCAGCCATTTGGGGAGTGAAACAGCAGATGGAAGATCTCTCTCTGCCTCTCTCGCTCTGTAACTCTGCCTTTCAAATAAATGAATAAATCTTTAAAAGCTACAAGCTCCTGAATTTAGTAGCAGTTCAGTAGACTGTTAAAAATAAATAAATAAATAAATAGATAAATATGGAATGTCTGTTCTTGCTAATTTGAGTCAACATTGTACTGTAAGTTCAAGCCAGGGCAATGAGCCAAGAAAAAGAAGCAAAAGTCATCCATATTGGACATGAAGAAGTAAAATGATCTCTATTGACAGATGACATAATCATTTTTTAAAAAGATTTATTTATTTATTTGAAAGGCAAAGTGACACACAGAGAGAGAGAGAGATGGATAGATAGTTTTCATCCACTGGTTCACTTCCCAAATGTCTGCCAACAACTGCCAGGGCTGGGCAGGCTGAAGCCAGGAGTAGGCTTCAGACTCCATCTGGGTCCTCCCATGTGGGTGGCAAGGACTCAAGAAGCTGACCAACTTCTGATGCCTCCCAGGTGCATTAACAGGAAGCTGGATTGGAAACAGAGATGGGACTCGATCCCAGGCACTGCCATACAGGCTATGGCTGTCCCAGTAGGCAGCTTAACTTGCTGTGCCACAACATCTTCACATAACTTTGAATATAGAAAAACCTAATGGAGCCACAAAAGGGATATTAGAAGTAATAACCGAGTTCATTGAGGTTGCAAAATGCTAGATCAATGGAAAACAATCAGTTGTATTTCTCTTCACTGGTGATGAACACCTCCAAATACAAAAATAGAATTAAGAAAATTATTCCAATTAGAATAATATCCAAAAATACTAAGTAATAAATCTAACAGAAAAACTTGCACACTGAAATCTGTAAATTTTGTTTAAAGAAATTAAAGGTGATTTAAATAAATGAAAAAGCATTCCATATTCATGGATGTGAAGACTTAATATTGTTAAAGTAAATATGCTCTCTAAATTTATCTACTGATTCAACAAGTCTCTATCAAAATATCAATTTTTGGGCCAGCACTGCAATATAGTAGGCTAAGCCTCTGTCTGTGACGCCAGCATCGCTAGAGGCGCCGGTTTGTGTCCTGGCTGCTCCTCTTTCAATCCAGCTCTCTGCCATGGTCTTGGAAGGCAGTAGAAGATGGTCCAAGTTCTTGGGTCCCTGTACCCACGCGGGAGACCGAGAAGAAGTCCCTGGCTCCTGGCTTGGGATCAACCCTGCTCCTGCCATTGAGGCCATTTGGGGAGTGAACCAGTGGTTAGAAGCTCTTTTTCGCTGTCTCTCCCTCTCTGTCTATAACTCTCTCTCTCTCAAATAAATAAATAAAATTGTTTTTTTAAAAATTGACTTTCCTTTTTGCAGAAATTGACAAGTTGATTTTACAATTCTTATGGGACAGGTTTTTGGTGCAGTGGTTAAGACACTGCTCAGGACACTAGCAATCCCATATCAGAGCACCTGGGTTTGAGTCTGAGCTCTGTTCCTGATGCTAGCTTCCTATTAATGCACACTCTGAGATACAGCAGGCAATGGCTCAGGTAGTTGGGTCCCAGAGACCCACATGGGAGACCCGGATGGATTTTCAGCTTTCTGCCTTTGGCCTGGCCTAGTCCCAGCTGTTGTGGACGTTTGAGGAGTGCACCAGTTGATGAGAGATCTCTGTTCTTCTCTCTCTCTCTCTCTCTCTCTCTCCCTTTCAAATAAGGAAATAAGAATAATTAAAATTTATAAAAATTCTTATGGAAACACCACAAGTCCAGAGTAGCCAAAATAATTCTGAAAGGGAATAAAATTTAGGAATTCACATCTCCCAATTTCAGAACATATTACAAAGCTACGGTAAAGAGTACACAACCGTACACATATAGATTATTGCAATGGAATTGACAGCTTAGAAATAAACTCTCCCCCTTGTGTTAAAATCATTTTCTAGGAGGATTCTTAGACAATTCAATGATGGAAATAATGTTTCCAGCAAGTGGTACTGAGATAATTGGAAGTCCTAAACAAAAGGCACTGAAGGTGAACCTCTCATTCACCCTGTACACCAAAAGTAAATAAAAATGGGCCACATAATATTTACCTAAACATAACAGCTAAAACTATAAAACTCTTAGAAGACCAAACTCCATCTTCGTGAACCTGGGTTGGTTAAGATTTCTTAGCTACGACACCAAAAGCACTAGCAAAATACATTGGATTTAATTACAATGAAAAATTTCCATGTTATAAATGGTAGCAAGAAATTTTTTTTTGACAGGCAGAGAGGACAGTGAGAGAGAGACAGAGAGAAAGGTCTTCCTTTGCCATTGGTTCACCCTCCAATGACCACCGTGGCTGGTGCGCTGCGGCCGGCGCATTGCGCTGATCCGAAGCCAGGAGCCAGGTGCTTCTCCTGGTCTCCCATGCGGGTGCAGGGCCCAAGGAGTTGGGCCATCCTCCACTGCACTCCCGGGCCACAGCAGAGAGCTGGCCTGGAAGAGGGACAACCAGGACAGAATCCAGCGCCCTGACCGGGACTAGAACCTGGTGTGCCGGTGCCGCAGGCAGAGGATTAGCCTAGTGAGCCGCAGCGCTGGCCTGTAGCAAGAAATTAAAAAGAAAATCCACAGAATAGAAGACAACATTTGCAAATATCAGTACAAGAGGCTTGTGTCCAGAATATGTAAAAAATTTCTACTAAAGAATTAAAAAAGACAAGTAACACAAGTTAAACAGATAAAACAAAAATTGGAATAGATTTTTCTCTCAAAGAGCTGTACAGTCGATACACACAAGGAAAGGTGCTCAATACCATTAGTAATCGAGGAAATTAGTCAGTTTGTCATCACTGAAGTGAAATGCCAGACACAGGCTACTTACAAAGAAGTTTTTCAGCTCACAGTTTTGGAGGTTCGAGGGCATGGCATCTGCATTGGCTTGGTTCTGATGAGGGCCCCATGCTGGACGGCAGGCAGCAATGGCACAGGGCTTGTTAAGGTAAGTGACCACATCGTGAGCTGGGAAGCGAAGCATTTCTCGCATGGGAACTGCCAAGAATGACCTCATGCTCTCAAAGACTTGAGGACATCCCACTAAACCTACCTTTCAAAAATTCACCTCCTGCTATCCACACCCCAAGGACCAAGGCTCCAAACACACAGGACCCTTGGGGGCTGCTTAAACCTAGAAGCTCAAGTGGTTGAAATAAAAAGTACAGATGATAGCAGGAGGCAGAGCAGGTGTGAACATCCTAGATCTACTGGTAACATCGTTCAATGGAGCTGTGTTGGAAAGCAATTTAACTGCTCCCCAGAAAAGGTGGGCAAAGAGTTATTAACGTGACCCTACATTTCTACTCCACTTCTCACCCAAGGACTGAAGACCCATTCATGTACAACTTGTACGTGTATGTTCAAGGCAGCATTATCCAAGGTGAAAACAGTACGAATGCCCAGCAACTGGTGAATGGATCAACCAGGTGTGGTGTGTATGCAATGGAGTACGGTAAGTGATCAAAAGGAAAGTACTGATATACGCTATGATGCAATGGACCTTGAAAACTTTATGCTCAATGAAAGAAGCCAGTCATGAAAGACCAAGGCATAGCACAGTTCCATTCATCTGAAATGTCCTTCATAAGCAAATCTGTGGTGATGGGAAGTCGATCGGTGATTTTTTAGGACAGCAGAGGGAGGGAGTGTTTGGTGAAGAGGGATGATTGCTAATGGAAGCTCGGTCTCTTAAGAGTGATGACAATTTTCTAAAATGAGATAGTGGTGATGGTGGCATGCATCTGTGAACCCTCTAAAAATCACTGAGTCGTACACCTTATTTTTTTTAAAGATTTATTTATTTATTTGAAAGAGTTACACAGAGGGAATGAGAGAGAGAGAGAGAGAGACAGACAGACAGACACAGAGAGAATTTTCCATCCACTGGTTCACTCTCCAGTTGACTACAACAGGCAGAGCTGTGCCAATCTGAAGCCAGGAGCCAGGAGTCTCCTCCAGGTCTCCCACGTGGGTGCAGGGCCCAAGGACTTGGGCCATCCTCCACTGCCCACCTGGGCCACAGCAGAGAGCTGGACTGGAAGAGGAGCAACTAGGACTAGAAGTGGTGCCCATATGGGATGCTGGCACTGCAGGTGGAGGATTAAAAAAGTGAGCCACAGTGCCGGCCCCATACCCTTATGTTCTAATCCAGTCAGCTGTGCAACCTAGAACAAGTGACTGTCTCCTGTGGGTAGTCTCATCCATGAAATGGGCTCATAGTATTGCTGCTATCACAGGCCATTAGGAAATGGAAATGATTGAACACAATACATAAAGAACTCCTAAAAACAGAAATCTAGGGGATTATAGGGACCCGGGGCTCAGCTGTGGATGCTGGGAAGTCAAAGGTATGGGTTCTTCTGCTCGCCCGAGATGCTGGGGCACAGGAGGAAAGGATAAGAGGCCAGGCTGGAGGAAGCATCCCCCAGTGCTCAGACCACGGTCCATGAAGCTTAGATGCAGTTGTTCAGCTTGGGAGATGATTCTAGAAAGTTTTCAAGAGAAAACATGGAACGATTGGAGCCATGCTTTAGAAGAAGGACCGTGGTAACTCCCTTGACGCCAACCGCTCTTGGGGAGTTGATTCTCAGATGAAGTACCAGAGACTTTGCTGTTCCAAGGAATTGCTGAGCTTTGTCTTTGTAGAAAATGGAATCATCTTTTCCTTTTCCCTTTGGCTGCCAGGATCATCTGTGTGAATCTGCCACTCAAACCATGGAGTCAGACATGATTGACATGCATGTTGAGTGATGAGGATGGCTGTGGAGATGTTGGCCCGTGGTTGGACACCAGCAGGAAGATCCCTGTTCAGGGAACTGTTGCAAGAGAGGCTGAGCTGCAGATAGAGCGAGCTCTGGAAATCGCTTGCCCAGAGGCAAGAATTTAGAGCATGCTAGGAGGTAAAATTTCCAAAGAGGAGACCATAGAGAGCAGAAGACAAGGGCAAATCAGCGCGTTAAGCGATGCTTACATTACAAGGTGGGAGGATTGCAAGGGATTAGCGCAGACCCCTAACAGAACCAGGAGAATTCAATGCCAGAAAAATGCAGGGAGCAGAAGGGAATGAGGAAGAACTTGTCATCACCGATAGGCAAAAACCTTTGGGCTTATTCAAGCAGACATCATGAATAACTTCCCAGAAAACAATTTCAGCAAAGTGGGAGCATAAAAGCCAACTCCAGGGAATTAAATGGCTGGCTGTTGAGAAAGCAAAGGAGCAAGGACCATTTATTCTCAAATCACCTGCAGGTTTGGAGTAGTCAACTTTGAAACACCTGGCCTCTTGGGTCCCACATCTGGAGATTCTGGTTCAGTAGGTCAGGATTAGCAGTGCTGGTAGAATGTTCATGGCTATGTGATCTGAAGAACCTTGCATATCCTGATCGTGGTTCATGCTGAGCTGATGGCCTGGCAGGTAGGGTAGGTTAGTTGGTTGGTAACTTGGTTGGTTGGTTACTTGGTTGGTTGTTTGCATGATATTTGGAGAAGTGCTCTGTAGCTCTAAAGGGTAAGATGAGTTGACTGGGGAAAGAGCCTGCAAGAGGAAAGCCCCAGAATGGGTTTGAAAGGGTGAAAAACAGTTGCTGGTTGGGAGGGGAAAACTGACATAAGAAATAGAACAGCTTGGCCGGCGCCGCAGCTTACTAGGCTAATCCTCCGCCTTGCGGCGCCGGCACACTAGGTTCTAGTCCCGGTCGGGGCACCGGATTCTGTCCCGGTTGCCCCTCTTCCAGGCCAGCTCTCTGCTGTGGCCAGGGAGTGCAGTGGAGGATGGCCCAAGTCCTTGGGCCCTGCACCCCATGGGAGACCAGGAGAAGCACCTGGCTCCTGCCATCGGATCAGCACAGTGCGCTGGCCGCAGTGCACCAACCGCGGCAGCCATTGGAGGGTGAACCAACGGCAAAAGGAAGACCTTTCTCTCTTCTCTCTCTCTCTCTCACTGTCCACTCTGCCTGTCAAAAAAAAAAAAAAGAAAGAAAGAAAGAAATAGAACAGCTCATGCGCAAATCAGGAGTGTGCATATTGAACTGACAAAATGGGGCCATAGCGGGTACTTGGGAGTTACAGGTAGAGGAATTAGAAGGGTTGGACGAAAGGCAGGAAAGCTACTAAACTCTGGATAGAAGGATTTCCAGTTGCAACTGCAGAGGCAGGATGCCAGGGGTTGGATCCAGAAATCCACATTTGAATCAATCTTTTCGGTCATTTGGATGCAGGTTTGAGCACCACCGCTTTGGAGAAGAAAAAACTGGCAAGACCACATTGGTGTTAAACGTGCATGTCACTCAGAGCACACAGTGCTGGGGAAAGGTTTTCCAATTAGAAGCCAAATGGATTTGCAGAGGCAAAATGGGAGATGGCAGAGCGATCTGAACTTCAAGGGCTGGAAAAGGGTGACAACTCAAACACAGAGGGGGAGGGACAGATGTGACACCAGTAAGAAAGAACTGCAGGATTCTGGAAACAGGACACGTGGCATGATGAGGGGAGAGGCTGCGCATTCCTCACTTGCCTACCCACGGCCACACGGGCCTCGTGGTCACTGGGAAATTACCAGGCGGGGTGAAGTGGGGCAGGGGTGGGAGTCATGGGCACAGAGGACCAGTTCACAGGTGTCTGTTTGGTTTCAAAGTCCAGGTGGTGGTGCTGAGAAGGAGGAGCCTGGAGGGACGTGGCTGAGAAGAGTGGCCAGACAGAGGGGGCCTGGAGCCATCTCCTTGGAAGGTAGCGGCAGAACAGTGTGAACAGCTTGAGTAGATGAGAACTCATGGCAGCCTCCAGGGCCCAAATGTCCTGTAAGGGACCCACCATGAAATACCAGCTTCTCAATAGCAGCTGGACCTCTCTCTCTCTCTCTCTCGCTCTCTCGCTCTCTCTCTCTGTGCATGCAGGCACCCATGCAAAACAGAATGTTTTGTGCTGAAGGACAAATGCTCTCTATGCATCTATTTTTTAAAAATTGCTTCTATTAGGATGAAATACAATCCATAAAAGTTCATTTTATGTTTTCAACTGATGTATCGCTTTCTTACAGCTCAGTTACCATTTGAGATACAGAAGGCGAGAAGAAGACGTCTTCTAACTTCTGGCTCGGCTCACTCTTCAAACGTGCACCATAGCTGAGGGTAGGATAGGCCAACGCCGGGAGCTATGAACTCAGCTGAGTCTCACTTGTGGGTGCAGGGACTGGACTCCCCTAGCCAGCATTGCTGTCTCCCATGGTGCACGTTAGCAGGAAACTGGAATGAAGCCTGAGATTGGAGCTTGCACCCAGGAACTCTAATATGGGACATAGCATGTCAACCAGTGTCGTAACCACTAGGCCTGCCGCCTGCCCTTGCTCGTTGGTTTTTTTTTAAGATTTTATTTATTTGAGGGAAAGAGTTATAGACAGTGAAGGAGAGAAAGAGAGAAAGGTCTTCCATCTGCTGGTTTACTCCCCAAATGCCAAAACGACCGGAGCTGCGCCAATCCGAAGCCAGGAGCCAGGAGCTTCTTCCAGGTCTCCGAGGTGGGTGCAGGGACCCAAGCACTTGGGCCATCTTCCACTGCCTTCCCAGGCCACAGCAGAGAGCTGGACTGGAAAAGAAGCAGCCGGGACTCGAAACGGTGCCCATATGGGATGCTGGCACTACAGGCGGAGGATCAACCTACTGAGCCACAGCGCCGGCCCCTCTCATTGATTTTTAACAGACAACTAGTTTTACAATTACAGAAAAATTGAGAAGATAGTATAAAAGAGCCCCCAGATGCGTCTCTCTCCCAGGTTTCACTATTATCAACATCTCATGCTTGTATGACCCATTGCTATCATCAATGAGCCCATGTGGATCTGAACCTGAGATGAGCATTCATGCAGATTCTCTTACTTTTTGCCTAGTAATAATCTTTCTTCCTTCCTTTTTTAAAATTTATTTATTTATTTGAAACTGAGAATTAGAGCAGGAGAGAGAGTGAGACAGAGAGAGAGGTCTTCCATCCACTGGTTCACTCCCCAGGTGGTCCCAACAGCCAGGACAGAGCCAGGAATGAAGCCAGGAGCCTCATCCAGGTTTCCCATGGAGATAATAGGGGCCCGAGCACTTGGACCATCCTCAGCTGCTTTCCCAGGAGCATTAGCAGGGGAGCTGGATCGGCAGTGGAGCAGCCGGGACAAAAACAGGCGCTCCTAGGGGATGCCACTACGCCACAGTGCCGGCCCCTTGCCTTAGTCATCTTCGTGTTCCAGAATTCCCTCCAGGAAGGATCCATCTACATGCTGTGGTCTCCTGAGGCTCTTCTCATCTCTCATAGCTTCTTAGACTTGCCTTGATTTGAGGAGTACTGGTTACGCATTTTGCTGTTTTCCTTGAGAGAGAGAGAGAGAGGCAGTAACACTTGCTGGGCGTTCCACATGCAGTATCTCACCATTCACAGTACTTTGTTACTTATCCATAGCATTGCTGTTGTTTTGACTTCCCAGGTCTGGGAACTGAGGTTCTTGTTCATGTCCCATGACACATACAACAACGGAACCCAGAAGCTGAACTGGAGCTGGGGGTTGAGGACGGAGCTGTCCAGTTTAAAAATCCAGGGACCCATTTCTTGGTTTGCCTCCATCACTTCCCCACAGTGGCTCCCAACCACCCTCCCCCTGGGACCAGCACCCACTCAGGAGAGCCATGGAATGTGCTCTCCAGTCCATCCGCACCCTGTTAACAGCTGGGAGGCGCTGTAGCTGCGGATCTCTTTCCTCCAGGCAGGCCGCGGAGACACAGGTGGTTAAGAGTCTGCCGCTTCAAGAGGACCTGGGAAAACAGGCTTGGGTGTGGGAGCCTGCTGCGTGGCCCACAGAAAGCAGCTGTCTACCAGGCTGCCTTCGGCCCAGCCTCTCCCCGAGCAGTCACAGCCAAGTCGAATGTCCGACCACTTTTTCATCAGGGAGCAGATAATCATTCAAAGGCCCGGACGAAAAGCAAGCTCTCTGAAAGGATCTTATGAAATCATTTCTCTTTGCAAATCCATAAAAATCGCCCGGGATTCCTTATCAATAGGAGGGCTTAAGGGGGAGAGCAGAAGTCGTTGGATTATGATGTGCTCGTCGTAATGAAATTCCTCTCCTGCTGGGATGCTCCCTGCAGATTTTCCATATTTCAGCCTGGGAAAGGTTTGATGCTTTTCCTGCTGGTGCCAAGAGTTAATTGAAAACATTTCAGGATAAATTCTGCTCGGGGGCCAACGCTTGCAACCCATCGTTATTCTTAGCAATAATAGAGGAGGGATACGATTATTAACAGGCATGCTGTATCCTCTTAAAGTGGCCGTGGGTTCGGGAACCGTGTCTTGGTCCTTCTTTCTGAAACTCCACACAACACAAGACTCTGAAATACAAGCCTGGGAGCTTAGAAGCCAAACAAACATTGGCTGCTAAATTACATAGTTTGTCTCTTCCTGTTTGTAGTGGACCCAGGGTAGTCCATGATTACTGTTTTCCCCCTGAAATTCTATTTTCAAATCTAGCATTGGGTTTTGAGAAATACGCACTTACGGATATTAAAAGAAAATGTGTGTAAACATTGGCAAAGCCATTTATACCATTATAACCGTGTTAGGTTATAACGTAGTACTGGCTGGGGCACCGATTTTGGCATCATCCAGCCCAATCAAATTAGCCTAAAATTGAAAAGGCAGCCTTATTTTGACCCTCCCTATGCAATTTGGCTGTCTCCTGACTTTATCAAATAACATGGGAAGTCAATAGTCATCACAGAGAACAGCAATTCTAATTCTTATTTTCTTTGCTTTCACATGCGGTTTGGAATGTTAATTCTTTTATTAGCACCTTTCTGTCTTGTTTGAAAACCTGTGATCAAATCTTCTCTTGAAATTTAATCTCTCTGGGATCCTTGAGGAAAGGTTAGGATAACTGAGAAAACCTGGGGTTGCCTGCTAAAGGGAACAATTAACACCAGCCAGCCTGCAGGCACCTCTCCTCTTCCTAGAGAGAAGTCGAAGCGAAAGGGCTAAGCAACAGCCTGGGAGCAGGGCTGTATTTTCAGAGCGGTCCTATGGCTTGGAAACTCTCGTTGGACATTTCAGTCATTCAATCTTGTGTCATCCTTTTAAAGTCAGGGTTTTAAGCCGGCGCCACGGCTCAATAGGCTAATCCTCCGCCTTGTGGCGCCGGCACACCAGGTTCTAGTCCCGGTCGGGGCGCCAGATTCTGTCCCGGTTGCCCCTCTTCCAGGCCAGCTCTCTGCTGTGGCCAGGGAGTGCAGTGGAGGATGGCCCAAGTGCTTGGGCCCTGCACCCGCATGGGAGACCAGGAGGAAGCACCTGGCTCCTGGCTTCGGATCAGCGCAGTGCACCGGCAGCGGCGGCCATTGGAAGGTAAACCAACGGCAAAGGAAGCCCTTTCTCTCTGTCTCTCTCTCTCTCTCATTGTCCACTCTGCATGTCAAAAAAAAAAAAAAAAAAAAAGTCAGGGTTTTATACCTATGAGAGGACTTGACCAGAAGTCTGTGGGGAATGAGATTAAAACATAAGTGTATGTTTTTTTTGCAAAAAAAAAAAAATTTGACATGCATGCATGTGTGCATATATATGTGGATTGTTTAATATCCCTGCATACCCATTTTCAGCCTAGGGAAAATTGAGGCCCAACAGTGTAAGGGCAGGAGAGGCAGCTGTGACTAGGATCCTCATCTGTTTCTGGTTTGTTCCTTGCTTTCTTTCCCTCTGGGGCACCAGCGTGGGGAAGTCGGGGGCTTATTCTATCACAGCCCTTTTTCTCCTCTGCCTCTAAGGGTGCTAGACATTTATGAGATACATGAATGGATTTGCTGGCTCTTCGCGACTCTTGCCTTTACTCGGGAAACAAACCTAATTAGAAGTAATTTTCCACTTCATTAAACTGTAATGGTGTGGTTTTTGTGGAGCTCTCTAATACGATCATTTTAACTTAAGATACATAATGAGTACTTTGGGGCTATTCCCTTAGATGTTAGCCAGAACGATTACTGCTTCCATAGCGGGATTTCTGAATTCTTCGTAGAATTGTGCTGCTGTGGCTTGAATGTGTCACCCAGAATGTGGATGTTGAAAACGTAGCCTCTGACACAACAGTGCTGAGAGGTGGGACCCTGGGAGTGAGGCTCTGTGCTCATGGAGGGTTGATGTTGTTATCCCAGACTGGGTGAGTGATCCTGGGAGGGGGTTCCCAGCAGAGGGGTGAGCTTGGACCTTGTCCCTTCTCTCTCTTGGGGTTTAGGATTATGGCTTAGGGTTAGGGTAAGAGCTTAGGGTTAGGGCTTAGCATTAGGGTTAGGGTTAGGGGTTAGAGGTTAGGGTTAGGGTTAGGGCCTAGGGTTAGGGCTAGGGTTAGGGTTAGGGGTTAGGGGTTAGGGTTAGGGTTAGGGCCTAGGGTTAGGGTTAGGGTTAGGGCCTAGGTTTAGGGGTTAGGGTTAGGGCTAGGATTAGGGTTAGGGCTAGCTCCCTCTTCTTCTGCCTTCTGCCTTCTGCCATGAGATGGCCTAGCACAAAGCTGCCCACCAGGTACAGCCCTCTGGGTCTGTAAGAGATAAGTGTCCTTTCTTTTAAAATACCCGCTCTGTTGTGTTCTGTTCAGGTAGCTGAATATACACTGAATCACATGTGTCATGCATGGCTTCAAACATTTTTGCACCAAAATAATATTTGTGTCCGTTCTCCACCAATTTCTTGAAGCATCCTCCTCTCACACACCAAATAGACCTTTTAGGTAATCCTATCATTTCTTCAATTCATGTTCTGGTCCCTCAAAGAGTGATCAACAGACTCCCCTTAAGAGTCCTGACAAAAACAAAGACCCTCAGAGATTCTGATTCAGGAAGTGAGGGTCCTCGGAATCTGTACTTTGGTCAAGCTCTCCAGATGAATCTTTCGTACACTAGAGGATAGGAAACTCTGGATTAACTTTTGAGCCTCTGTTAAAATGATTGTAGTGGGTCCAGTGCTGTGGTGTAGCGGGTAAAGCCACCGCCTGCAATGCCAGCATCCCATATGGGTGCCAGTTTGAGTCCTAGCTGCTCCACTTTTGATCCAGCTCTCTCCTGTGGCCTGGGAAAGCAATAGAAGATGGCCCAAGTCTTCAGGCCCCTGCACCCATGTGGGAGACCTGGAAGAAACTCTGGCTCCTGGCTTTGGATAAGTGTAGCTCCGGCCATTGCAGCCACCTGGGGAGTGAACCAGCAGATGGAAGACCTCTCTCTCTCTCTCTCTCTCTCTGCCTCTCCTTCTCTGACTTTAAAATAAATAAATAAATCTGTAAAATGAAGGTAGCCTTAGAGAAAGCCATCGCCACATATATTATGATATCATTATGTGATGTCTATTAATCAGATCACAACTATAGCAAAGCAACTGAGGCAGGTTGCTCATGAAGAAAGAGGTTTCTTTTCACAAACCAGTGCAGTGTCTGGTGGTGGCAAGGTTTTACATAGCTCAGGAGGGGGCTGGTCATGGGAAAGACCAGGGCAGGGTGAGAGTGTTAGGACCACGAGGTGGGCAACCCTGCCTAGGTTGTGAATTCTCCGTGAAAACCCCGAAGGACAGGGTTTGAGGAGCTTTCCAACAGCCCAGCATGTTGGAAGTTCCCAGAGTGTGGTTCACTGAGAGAGGGCTCGGAAACTCTGTTCCTTCCTCCACACCTCACCCTGTGCCTCTCTTCCGTCTGCAGCCTATGGGGCATCCTTCTTAATACACTGGAAGCTACTTGAGGAGGGGATCACAGGAATCTTGTTCGTCATTCATTGGTCAGAAGCATAAGGGAGAATCTGGGGCTTGCAACTGACAACTGAGGTGGGTGGTGACCTTGAGTCTGATCCAGCAACCGGGGAGTACTGGAGGCTTCCTCAGGTAGACAGGATCAAGGTGAGGCTGCTCCGCTACAGGGCGCCACTAAGGACGAATTGTTGGTTGCCACAGACATATTCTGAGCTATTAGAACATGGGAGAAATTGAGTTTGTCATTCTTGTAGACTCAGACAATGCCGTCTCAAGGTTTCTTTCCTTATTTGAAAGGCAGAGAGACAGAAGAGGGAGAGGGAGAGAGAGACAGAAAGAGACAGGGAGAGAGAGAGAGATGGAGAGAGACCTTTCATCCCCTGGTTCACTCCCCCAAGTGCCTTCAGCAGCCAGGGTCGGGCTAAGATGAAGCCAGGAGCCTGAATTTCAACCTAGGTCTCTCACGTGTGTAGCAGGGGCCCAAACACTTAAACCATCCCCCATTGCCTCCCAGAGTATGCATTAGCAGGAATCTGGATCGGAAGTAGAGTAGCTGAGACTCCAGGTACCCCTAGGATCGGTTACGGGAGAATATTTAACTGCTGTGCTAACCCCTCCTCCCCAAATTTCTATACCAAGGAGCTTAGGGATGTGAACACGGTGGACAGGGGAGATTGGCGAAGGTGCGCTGAAGTTGGCCTGACTCGGCACGCTTGTCATCATCTTTATGGACCTCGAATCAATATCCATCTTGATGGCTAGGAAGGGGTCATTAGGATTGTGGGAGTGGCTGAAGTACCCCTCTCCCCTGGCCACATCTTAACTCTGCTGGCATTGCTGACCAGTGTCGACAATGATGACAATAATTGTCACCTTGTCCCCGTCGTAGGCAGCATGGTTCCTGGCACCCATGAGACAAGAGGATGCTGTGTATTCCCTTTGAACTGGAAATCGTAGCCAGGACAATAAGACATGAAAAATAATTGTGAGATATAGAAGTATCAGAAAGGAAAAGTGTGTCAGCCGTTTTCAAAGAGTAGTGTCCAGATTCCCAAGGCACTTTCCATTGGCAGGGCAGGGATGCGGGGGTGAGGGGCAGGCCAGGGTACAGGGGTGGGGTTGGGGGGTTAGGGGCAGATGGTGTGAGATCACATAATTTCAGAGCACTGGTTTCCTTCGGCATTGTGTTGACATTTGCTTGCACTGATGGAGTAAAAGCAGTGGTAGAAATATTATGTTTGTGATTTGGCACAGACAAAGGCAGTAGCCCCAAAGTACCACTGCTCTTCAGGACTCCAAATTTCTGAAAAAAAAAAGTGATCATTTTTTTCCCCTAAGAACAGCCTCAACATTTCCTGATACACGTTTTTAATACTCTATCTGGTAGAATGGGAAATTCAATAAGGTGTTTCTGCTTCCTACTCAACACAGTGTTTTTCTCAAGGATAAACACTTGAGTTGTTTGAGCTGTGACTAGAATTAGCTTTTTTTATTTTCCCTGGAACACCATTTTTTACCTGAAAGAATGATTCTAAGAGAAGTTGTTTTTCATACTTGCATATTTAGCCCTTATCAAAAATAAATACAATGCAAGGAAAAAATAAAATTTGCTGCCAACAATGAAAATTTGTTTTTTTATGCAAAATTTAGAACTTTGGAAAACAGATCTTACACTGTGAGCCTGAAATTTTCCCAATGGTTAGTGAATTTTATGATGAGATCAGTGGGATTTTTTTGAAGATTTTATTAATTTATTTGAAAGGCAAAGTTACAGAGAGGCAGTGGCAGAGAGAGAGAGAGAGAGAGAGAGAGAGAGAGAGAGAGAGAAGTCTTCCTTCCACTGGTTTATTCCCCAAATGGTCACAACGACTGGAGTTGTGCCGATCCGAAGCCAGAATCCTGGAGCTTCTTCCAGGTCTCCCATGCAGGTGCAGGGGCCCAAGGACTTGGGCCATTTTCTACTGCTTTCCCAGGCCATAGCAGAGAGCAGGATCAGAAGTAGAGCAGCCAGGACTCGAACTGGTGCCGTTATGGGATGCAGGCACTGCAGGCAGTGGCTTTACCTGCCATGCCACAGCGACAGCCTAGATAAGTGGAATGTTAACAGATATGATTCATTTAATATCAAAATACAATGTGTCAGTTTTTGCATTATCTTCATAACTCAATAACAAGTGTTTTCTAAAAGATCAAAGCATTATGTTACAAAATCACTTATGGGTAAAAGAGTCATTAAAAATGCAAGATAGATCAATGAATCTTTACATAATGGATTATGAAACATTCATTGATATGGCTTCAGATTCCACTTTACAAGTTACCTTGAAAAAGCTACACTTGTTGAGTATTTTTTAAAAGAAATTTATTTATTTGAAAGTCAGAGTTACACAGAGAAGGAGAGGCAGAGAGAGAGAGAGGTCTTCCATCCGCTGGTTCACTCCCCAATTGGCTGCAATGGTCAGAGCTGTGCTAATCCGAAGCCGGGAGCCAGGAGCTTCTTCCAGGTCTCCCACACGAGTGCAGGGGCCCAAGGACCTGGGCCATCTTCTACTGCTTTCCCAGGCCACTCAGAGAGCTGGATCGGAAGTGGAGCAGCTGGGACTTGAACTGGCGGCCATATAGGATGCTGGCACTGCAGATGGTGGCTTCACCCGCTATGCCACAGCACCAAACCCACTTGTCGAGTATTGTTGCATGTGTCAAAGAATGCTCATGGTTAACTGAAAGGCTATTAAAATACACTACCCTTTTCCAACTACATGTTGAAAGCCAGATCTATGTGTGTGTAAAATGTATTAGAATAGGGACCAATGTTGTGTGGCCCAGCAGGGTAAGCTGCCTTCCACTTTCCACATCAGAGTATAAATTTGCGTCCCATGTACTCTCTTCCCAGGAATATAGCAGATAACGGTCCAAATATGTGGGCCTCTGACACCCATGTGGAAAAGCAGGATGGAATTCCTGGCTCCTGGCTTCTGTCTGGCCTGGACATGGTTAAGTGAACCAGAGGATGGAAGACTTCTGTCTCTCCCTCTTTCTCTGTCCCTCTGCATTTCAAATAAATAAGTAAGTATTTTTTTTAATGCTGGAATAGACTGAATATAGAGGAATATGTGAGAACTCAACTACCTTCTCTTAAGCCAGATATTAACTATCAGGGGCTGGCATTGTGGCATAGCAGGTAAAGCCACTGCCTGCAGTGCTGGCATCCCATCTGGGTGCTGGTTTGAGTCTTAGCTGCTCCACTTCCGATCTAGCTCTCTGCTATAGCCAGTCCTTGGGCCCCTGCATCTGCGTGGGAGACCCGGAAGAAGCTCCTGGCTCCTGGCTTCAGATCAGCACAGCTCTGGCCATTGCGGACAATTGGGGAGTGAACCAGTGGATAGAAGATCTTTCTCTCAAATAAACAAATAAATCTTTAAAAAATTAAACATTTTTGCAATAATATAAAATGATAATGGTTTTGTCACAAGCTTTTTTAGTTTTGGAAAACAGATTTATTTTTTCATAAAAATATATCATTTACACTAGCATATCATGGGCTTATGCTTAAAGTTAATTTTAATAAGATATTTGAAACTCATCTGTTTTGAGTTATACTATGTTAAAAACAGATGTACATAACACACTATATAGTGAACTTGCTAAGCTTTTTAGTTTTTCTAAGATTTCTTTTAAAGATGCATTTATTTGAAAGGTAGAGTTACACAGAGAGAGGGAGGGAGGGAGAGAGAGAGACAGAGAGAGAGAGAGAGAGATCTTAGATCTGCTGGTTCATTCCCCAAATAGCCACAATGGCTGGGGCTGGACCAGACCCAAGCCAGGAGCCAGGAGCTTCTTCCAGGTTTCCCACATGGTTAGTGGTGGTCCAAGCACTTGGGCCATCTTCTGCTGCTTTCCCAGACCATTAGTAGGCAGCTGGATTGCAAGTGGAGCAGCTGGGGCTTGAACTGGTGCCCATATGGGATGCTGGCATCCCAGGCAGCAGCTTTACCTGCTACACCGCAATGCCAACTTCTAAGATTTATTTTATTTATCTGAAAGGCAGAATAGCAGAGAGCAAGGGAGAGACAAAGAGAAGAGAATCAGTATTCACACAGGATGCTAGCATCTCAGGTGGCAGCTCAACCCACTGCTCCACAACACTGACCCAGAGATGTTCACCCTGATCCCTGCCAATGGTTTGGTTTTTCCCTTGGCTCCCGGGAATTAGTATTTGCTGATCTGGAGGCCTTGGGCTAACCAAATAGTAACAGCATGATTTGTAATGGGGCCTCACCAGAAAGACTAATAATGTGATTTATGGGTCAGGATGGCATCTGTCAACCTGGAGATTGACATTGGTCACTCGGGTAATAAATCAGCCAGTCATGACTTTATAATGGAACCCCAGTAAAAACTGCTCATTGAGGTTCTGCAAGCAAGTTTCCACAGTCAGCAGCAATAATCTGTGAGTATTATCACACACATCCTGACTCTATTAGGAAAGCACAGTGGGCTGTCCTGGAGGCGCTGCCCCTAACTCTCTCAATAGTGAATCAGGCTGTGTGCCAATAGTCCAACAGAAGCTACAAACCAGTGGGAATAAATCTAAAAACAAATAAAGAAGTCCTGAGTGAAGAAAATATATTTCAGAAAGATCTATTGGAAAATTGTTTGCAGAGTGAATATCATAATTCCTCCCACCCCTTATGGCATACCCCTTTGCAATGGAGTCTTGCCCCTCTTCCCATCAAGGAATGAATCAATTTTTCCACCTCTTCAACCTGGGCTTGTTCAATAGGACATTGGAAAATGTGATAGAAGCAGAAGCCTGAAAAGTACTTACACACCAGGCTTCCTCTCTCTTGTTGTTTTTGGTATCATGATAATAAACCTGGGTTAGACTGCCACATGTCAGGGACATGTGATCCAGATGCTACTGTCAACCCAGCCAATCACCATACAAGGGAATGAGGCCACCAGGAGCCAAGTCTCTCCTAGCTGACCCACCAGCTGACCACAGCAACACAGAAAGGGGCAGAAGAACCACCCAGCTGAGCCCAGCCCAAGCCACTGGCCCATAGAAAGTGAACAATTCAGTGATTAAAAACTTTAAGCCCCTAGTTTGGGGGTGGCCTAGTATGCACCAGAATTCAAACGATGAAGTTACTAACTTCCTGCCAGTAACCTAAATACTGAGAATTTTCTTTTGTTTGGTTGTAATGCACTATCAGTTTCAAGAGGTTGAATTCTTGGAAAAGAGAGAAAAATCGGGAGGCAATGAGCAAAGACTCCATTTGCCAATTTAAGTGAAACACAAATCTATTTCTATAACATACTGGTGAGAATCTTAGAAGTAATATGCAATATGAGATTTTGGTTAATTAAGAATTTGTGCTTAATTAAGATATTGTGGTTAATTAAGATGTTATTGGTTACTCGTTATAGGTCATTTGTCCTTCTAGAATATTAGTGCGTTTTCATTTTAGTCATCTCAGGGAGAAGGGCCTATTGAAACTCAGGGCCCTTGAAGATACTATAACAATGGTGTTCTTAGCCCTTCTATCAGATTGTTGCAGGAGTAAGGCAACTGCATTTTTAGATACTTTTTTTATGTATTGAAAACGTGTAGGATGCCGTTCCTCCTCTTAAAACACACAGGTGAAGGCAGAATGATTTTCATCTGCACGAAAGCTTGTACTTTCTCACGTGCCCCTAAGACAGGAACAGACTCTGAGAAAGGAAAGATAAGCAAAATGCTTGAAGAATAAGTGTTGAAGAAGAAAAGGAAGCAGTCATTCTTCAAAGAGGAAGCGTAGTCTAGTTACTGAAGGACAGAGAGAGAGCGTCCAGAAAGCTTGGGTATGGTGTTTACCTTGTTGCTGGCAGGAAGCTGCACCACTCAGCCCCAGCAAGTCCTCAGTAAATGTTGATCAAATAAGAGCAGTAACAGTCTCGGGAAGGTGTCTTACTCCACCATTTTTGTGTAATGATTTATGTTCATTTATCCTTTGTTATCTTCCTATAGAATAGTTTTACAGTCTTTTTCATGAGAATTTGAGGCCTATTAAGGAAGTAAGGAAAAGTGTAGGTCAGGGTAGGCAATGATCACAAGCATTGAATCTATATTTACTTGCTTTTTTTAAATGGCCCCAAATGCTATTATTTAAAAATCTGGGAAGGACCAGCACTGAGGCACAGTGGTTAAACCACCACTTGCAACACCAATACTGCATATTTGAACAACCGAGATGGAATTCTTGAATGTTTGCTGCTCCACTTCCAATCAAGCTCCCTGCTAATGTGCATGGGAAAGCAGCAGAGGATGACCCAAGTGCTAGGGCACCTGCCACCCATGTGGGAGACCCAGATGGAGTTCCTGGCTCTTGGCTTCAGCCTGGCTTAGTCCTAACCATTGTGACCATTGGGGAGTGAAGCACCAGATGCAAGAGCTCTCTCTCTCCCCCTCATCCCTCTCTCTTTCTCTGTCTCCCTCTCTCTGTCTCTATGTCTCTCTGTCTCTCTCTGTCTCTCTGTCTCTCTGTCTCTCTCTCTCTCTCTGTGTGTGTGTGGGTTTCTCCCTCTTTCTCTGTCACTCTGCCTTTCAAACAAATAATCTTTAAAAAATTCTTTTTTAATTATGAAAGTGGGATAATATACATTCATTCATGAAATTTGGAAAACAGTTCAGTCTGTACGGAAGAAAGCAGTAATGATCCACAGTGATATTAACTGCTAACATTACAGTGTATTTCCTCTCATAGATAGGGACATAGATAGTCATTGGAATTTGGCTCAACACTCCGAAAGTTCTTGAACTTTTCAGACTTTCTACATTTTGAGAATCCATGTGGCATTAAAGTTAGGATCTCAGCATCTTGACACAAGATGACCTAGGCTGTATATTCACCAATTTACTCACTAAACAATCAAGGTCAGGCCATTTAGGTACCTGCTCCATTCCCTATAAAACAGTGGTGATAGTAAAATAATAATTATAATTCGTGGAGTTGTTTGAACAATTAAATACAATGTGCATGGCACAGAATGAATATTTGATAATGCTAACTATCTGATTACTGGTGCTATTATTTTAATCTAATAGCGTCATCTTGGTGATTTTTATTTTCTGAGAATTGGTGGTTATTATAATTACTATTATTATTACCATGAAAGGCGTGCATTAGTAGGAGTCTGGAATTGGAGGTGGAGCCAGGACTTGGATGCAAGCACTTAATACAGGTTGTGAGTATCCCAAGCAGCATCTTATCAGCTGTACCAGACTCCCACTCCTAGCCCGGTCTTTAAATCTTCCATGGTCTGGTAACAGCTCTCCTTGTAGTTCTGTTCCGGTTGCTTCCTAATTTGTAGTGTGGTAGAAGCAAATGATTATACATGTGTATGCTTGCGTCCCTGCACACACACACGCACACATTATGCTGTCTCATCCTTCTATGTTCCCTCTAACGGAAATGTCTTCACCTTTCTCTTGGCTAACTCTCATTCTTGTCTTTATTTTTTATCTATCTATCTATCCATCCATCCACCTAACTATCTATATGAAAGGTAGAAAGAGAAAGAGGAGAGAGAGAGAGAGAGAGAGACATCTTCCATCCAATGATTCATTCCTCCAGTGGCCCCCAAAGCCAGGTTAAAGCCAGGAGCCAGAAATCCATCCAGGTCTCCCACACAGGTAGCAAGCATTCACGTACTTGGGCCATCCTCCACTGCTTTCCCAGGTGCATTAACAGGAAGCTGGATCAAAAGTGGAGCAGCAGCAGGGACTCAAAGTGGAGCTCCCCTGTGGAATGCTGGTGTCACAAGCAGCAGCTTAACCCGCTGCACCACAATGCCAGCCTCTCATTCCTATCTTTAGGCTTGGCTTCAGTGTCACCTTCTCCAAGAAGCCTTTCTTCATCTGTAAGGTGGGCTGAATCATCCTCTCCCGGGCCCACCATTTTATGCTACAAGCATGCGTGGTTAAGTTCCCATCCTTATCATCAGCGTACCAGGGCCAAGACTGCTGTGGTCACATGGGCCCTACCCATAACTGCACCATCAAGAAATGCCATGGGTCGGCGCTATGGTGTAGTGGATAAAGCTGCCAATAGTGCTAGCATCCCATATGGGCACCAGTTCGAGGCCCAGCTGCTCCACTTCTGATCCAGCTCTCTGCTATGGCCTGGGAAAGTGGTGAAGGATGGCCCAAGTTCTTGGGTCGCCGCACCCATGTGGGAGACCCAGAATAAGCTTCTCCTGGCTTTGGATTGGTGCAGATCTGACCATTGCAGCCAATTGGGAAGGAAACCAGCAGACAGAAGACCTCTCTCTCTCTCTCCCTCTCTCTCTCCCCTTCTCTCTCTGTCTCTCTGTGTAACTCTGAGTTTCAAATAAATAAATCTTAAAAAAAAAAAAAAGAAATGCCCATGGAATTACTTCTATGCCTCCTCCCCCTCTGCTTAGAATTATAGATGTGTGTTTCCATTATCATGTAAGCTTCTTCCAGTGTCTGTTACAAAAGGATGCTCCAAATAGTTGAGAAGTGATGAGCATAAGTGACAGGGGTATGTGGTACAGTGGGTTAAGCTGCTGCTTGGGACGCCGGCATCCAATATGGGCACTGATATGAGTCCTGTCTGCTCCATTTCTTTTTTTTTTTTTTTAGATTTTATTTATTTATTTGACAGGTAGAGTTACAGACAGAGGGAAAGACAGAGAATGGTCTTCCATCTGCTGGTTGACTTGACAAATGGCCGCAATGGCCAGAGCTGAGCCAATGTGAAGCCAGGAGCTAGGAGCCCCCTCTGGGTCTCCCACGTGGGTGCAGGGGCCTAAGGACTTGGGCCATCTTCCACTGCTTTCCCAGCCCATAGCAGAGAGCTGGATCAGAAGAGGAGTAGCTGGGACTCGAACTGGCATCCATATGGGATGCTGGCACCACAGCCAGAGGCTTAGCCTACTCTGCCATAGCACTGACTCTTGCTGCTCCATTTCTGATCCAACTCCCTGCTAACGCACCTGGGGAAGCAGCAGAGATGGCCCAGGTACTTGGGTCCTTGTCACACATATGGAAGACCCGGATGGAGTTTGAGACTTGTGACTTTGGCCTGACCCAGCCCTGACCATTGCCGCCATTTGGGGAGTGAAACAGAAGATGGAACATCTATCTTTCCCTACCTCTCTGTCACTCCACCTTTCAAATAAATGAAATAAACCTTTAAAAGAAAAGACTGAAGGTAGAAGACCTGCATTTTTTAAAAAGATTTATTTATTGATTTGAAAGTCAGAGTCACACAGAGGGAGAAGGAGAGGCAGAGAGAGAGAGAGAGAGAGAGAGAGAGAGAGGTCTTTCATCTGCTGGTTCACTCCCCAATTGGCTGCAATGGCCAGAGCTGTGCCAGTCCAAAGCCAGGAGCCAGGAGCTTCTTCCAGGTCTCCCACACGAGTGCAGGAGCCCAAGGACTTGGCCCATCTTCTACTGCTTTCCCAGGCATAGCAGAGAGCTGGATTGGAAGTGGAGCAGCCAGGACCTGAACTGGTACCCATATGGGATGCTGGCACTGCAGGCAGCGGCTTTTTCCCCTACTCCACAGTGCTGGCCCCAAAGACTTGCATTTTTATGAAAGAAATAATTACAATAAAAGCCTTAAATCTCACTGTAATGTTTCTCATTTTGATGCTTAGTAACATCTGATCAGGAACAAAAGTTATGATAAGATTTAGTTGTGAGATTCCACTTACCCCATCCCAGTAAACAAGAGCCCATAAATATTCTATAGAACATCTAAAAATTTTTTAAAAATATTATTTGCTTATTTATGTACTTGAAAGAGTGCCAGAGAGAGAGAGAGAGAATTTTCCCTTCACTGATTCACTACCCAAATGGCTGCAGCAGCTGGGGCTGGGCCAGACAGAAGCCAGGAGCCAGGAGCTCCATCCGGATCTCCCACATGGGTGGCAGGGGCCCAACTACTTGGACCATCTCCTGTCTTCCCAGGTGCATTAGCAGGAAGCTGGATATAAGCAGAGCCACCGGAACTTGAAGCAGCACTTCAACATGGGATGCTGGTGGCCATCTCCCACTGCTGTCCCAGGCGCACTAGCAGGGAGCTGAATGGGAGGTAGAACAGCTGGGACTGGAACTCTCATGGAATGCTGGCATTGCACGCCTTGGCTTAACCCACTGCACCACGATGCCAGCCCTAAGTATAGAAACAAGTTAGTAAGGATACCCAGCGAACACGGGGTGGGTGTCCAGAACATCCAGACACTGGTAATATTATTTTATTGAAGCTGTCTGTGACTGCACTGCGTAGATTCACCTGTCTGCAGATGCTAAGATGCTGTGTGTTTGCTTAAGGAGACCACGCCTCCACCTTGGCTACCTACGGGTCTCCACCCACACCATTTGAGGGTCATGATGTCTTTGGTCAACTTGATACAATTGCAGACCTATACAAATCAGCAAAATATTGTTTGGACCAATACCATGCCAAAACCTGGGAGCTGTGATTTATGACGGGCCTCCTCCCACCCCCACCCCCCAGCCCCGGAACTCCCACGTCCCTGAAATCAGAGGAGCAAAGAGTGTGTCTCCGCAGCCTTCCTCGCTTCCGCATGCATGCCACAGGGGTTTGGAGGTAGCCCTCCAATATATGAGCTGAAAGCTTCCTCGGAAAGCAAATCTTTCCCACATCCTTCCCCGCAGTTCCTCTTTAAGAGGTGTCAGCGTGGCTGGAAGAATGAAGTGGCCGCACATTGTTTGGCTATTATGTGCTTAACATTTCCATAACAAAAGTGCCACTCGACTTCTCCCCGATTAATGCAACTCGAGGGCTCTTGTCGTCCTTTAATAAAACATTGTTGAAATCATTTATTTAGAGCCCCTGGTTACTAGTGGGAGAATGACTATCTTTGTGGCAAAATATAGTGTGTACACTCCACTATTTTGTAGTAGATCATTCTGTTATGTAAGAAATTGATTAAATGGATGGCTTAGAAGGTATTTATGCTAATAGCGCATTGCTTGTGTCATTCATATAGCCCAGGGTGAGCCTTTTCAACTGTCTTCCTGAAGCAATCTCTCAGAATACAGTAGCATCCAGCTCTACTTCACTCCCAGGGCACTTGAAGCAGACCCACTGGAACTCAGCCCCTCCATTAAGGAGCCCTGGGCCACGAGGCTCTTGGAACAGGGTGCTCCCCAACAAGCTTGCTTTGAGAAGTGGGGTCCATCGGCATAGTTTCTGGTGGTCCTTGTGGGAACACGGATTCATGAAGCTGTGAGAGAGCTTCTGCAGTGAACTCAACAAGCTCACAACTCTCAAAATTTCTACGAAGCAAGATTTCCCATACCTGTTGGTGTCTTTTTGTTTTGCATTAAGTACAGCAGTCCATCGGGTAAGGGCAGAGAGAGGAAAACCCCTTCCAGGGCCTTTCTCTCCACACTCTCAAGGTGGAGAGAGCTAACTGGACTGTCTTCAGCCATCAGGACTCCATACGGGGAGCTGTGGTGCACCCCAGAGGGGTTGGGGCATGATGGTCCCTTCACCCCATGTGGATCAGGATGTTGGGGGCTGTTTCCTTCCCTGGTGGATATTTGCTGTGGTGGCTGCGGTGAGCTGTGTGGCCCGGCGGCTCCTTAGCAGAGGCGATTAGCTCTCTATGCAGCCATTTTTTCCACCCTTGGTACGTGGCGTGCTCACGTCCATCGCTATATATTGTGAAAAACCAACAGAGACCTTATGCTATGGCCATTGTGATTATCCACAAAAGCGTTGCTTCGTGCTCGGCTGAGCAGTGCAGGCTGAACTTCCTTCTATTTACTGTATGCTCACTGTCAGTTCGATGAACTGCCTCCTTGTTCTCCACCATTGTCCCACACTCCCTTAAACATTTGTCACTGAAGGGCCTCCGAAGACAAATCAACTGTCACGGAGAAGTCAAATTGGCCAAG
The DNA here is from genome assembly GCF_033115175.1 of Lepus europaeus. Taxonomy (NCBI): domain Eukaryota; kingdom Metazoa; phylum Chordata; class Mammalia; order Lagomorpha; family Leporidae; genus Lepus; species Lepus europaeus. The sequence continues at coordinate 93,457,009 of NC_084838.1, forward strand.
TGGGGGGAATGGTAAAGGCCCGGAGGACACCCTCCCAAGGGGGTTCCTGTGGCCCCAGGGAGGCGTCTTTGCTTGGGTAGGGTGATAGTGCTCCGGGAAAACCGGAGATATCTTTCCTCCCCTTCTTGTGCTTCCAGGCATGCTCCAGGAGACACTGGAGACAGCCAAATGGCCGAAATTCCACAAGGCTCCCCGCAAGGGGAGCTTGGGATATTACAGATGTCAACATCTGTAAAAATCCTTTCTGCCTGGAAGCAGCAGATGGCAACGCAGAATTCCGGAACCCACAGGCTCAGGACCACCACCTCTCAACAACCTGTCTTGGACTCTTCTAGAGCTGTTTGGGGCTGGGGCCGGGGCGGAGAGTGGTGAGGAAGAATTGGGATGGGGTGCTCCTGGGCTGCAGTATGTAATTGTTTAAACTCAAATGGGCCATGGATCAACACTCACTTGCTTCAAGGAAGAAAGCCTAAAACCTAGTGCTCGCGCGCGCCCCAAGAGCGAGCCCTGTTGATTTATTCCCAGCAGATGCTTTTGAGGAGGCCCTGTAAAATCAAGTCCGTGAGTTTATTGTAGCAGTTAATTATCAGGTCTTTTCTAGTGCTAATGCCTTTTACTTCTTGCTGGGGAAAACTGGCCCTCTTACTGGGACAAAGACTTAACTTTTCGTCCAGAATGGGTTTAAAACAACAGACACTGGAGCTGATTTCAATATAGCCAAGGACAAACTTGCTAGCTTGTCCCATGGCAAAGAAAGTTGATTTCTCTTATAAGTCCCCGGGAGCCAGGAGCTCTCCTTTGTTTTAATAATGTTTACTCAACCCCATTCAGGTAGGTGACTGGCGAGGCCCACTGCAGGCCACCTTCTTGGGCTACATCTCTCTAAGACTCTCGGATGCTACACACGGAGGAATCTCAGCTTTAGGGGCACCAAGAAGTGCCTGGAATCCCTCCATAAAAGCTGGGAACAGAGCTAGTTAGAAGCAAAAGCAAGCTCCTAAGGAGCCGGGTGGAGTGGGTGGGAGGAAGTCGGAGGGGGGCCGACTTTTGTTAATGACTTTAGGCGGTGGAAGAATCTGGTCATGCTTTCTCAGCACATGTTGCTATCAAATAAAGAGACACCAGATCTTGCTACTCTGTCGACCCCTCAGACAAAGTTTATTTGTGGTGACTTTTAAACTCCTGACTTGCCTCCCAATCACGACGTTTAAAATGAAAAGCTTTAAATAAACACCAGGAATAGAAGATAAATAAACTTTTTTTTCCCCCTTGCAAGTGCCTAGCTTGGCGAGGTTCAGGCTCAAATCCCCAGAGGACAGAGCGCTCTCTTTTGTGTTAATGTTTAAAAGATTTTCCAATGCGGGAGTTTATTCCTACTGCAAACATTTCTATTTACAAGGTCAAGTGTATCAGCACTCGACACAGCTTAAGAGTGTAATTATTTATCTAAGGGCGTTTGAGTGTAGATCGGTAGCTCTGGCAGCAACCCAGCCTTCAGCCCACTGCTAAACAACTCCTCACAACAATATTGCAAGCGCTGGTAATTGTTTCTCTCCCCAGCCTGTTTACTTTTGCTCGCCTGAATGTTTTGTAACAAAATTTCCCATTTTTTTTTTTCACCCTAAGTGTGAAAATGACTTTGAAGTAGTGAGTCTCTGAGCCCTATTGGTAACAGATGTTATTGGCAGGTTTGATTGTATGTATGAGAATGTGGAGAAAGAAGCCACAGAGGACACACTCTTGGGGTCAGGAGCAGGAGGGAGGGGGAGAGGAGAGTGTGTGTGTGTGCGCCCACATGCACACACACACAGGAGGTGATCCCAGTAGAAAAGGGGGAGAGGGAAAATGTGATATCTGCCTTGTCCCCAAGTTATACACAGGAGACACTGCGAAGGCTCCCCACAAATGCAAAACACCAGTGGAGACCAATCAATTATTATCTTTTTAGCAGGCTCATTTACAGCTGTCTAATTGTTCATTAAATTAAAGGCAGACATAATAGCCCACATTTCTTGTCTCATACTGTATTTTAATTCCAGTTAATGGTTGGTGGGTTCCAGTGTCTCCCCCAGCCCCCTCCCCACCTATGATGGGGTTAACCACAATGTAACTCTGGAAAGTAACTACACCATATTCATTGTTTAAAACTCTTTACTGATGTACACATTTTAATAAAAACAAATAGCCAAAACAATACACAAAGCCATAGTTATTTAAAACATAGGACTTTTTAAAAAATGATGTCTATAAAAATACAATGTTTAAGGCAGTTTGGAAATGCATTTGTACATTTCTACAATGTCCATAAATTCTCTTGAAAATAACAATGTTAACTTCAAATCTATAAAATACACTGTACATTTCAGGACTGTTGTAGGCGGGCCACACTTCACCACGGACTCTGGGCTCGGATCCCCGGTGACAGATTCTAGACATTTCTGGGAGGGGAGGGGGGGTCACATGGATGTGGACTTAAAAAACCTTTCATTTCTTTTTAAAAAATAAATTATTTTCCGAAGCATACAATTTATAAAAATTCTATATACACAATACAACTGGTAACAAACCCCAGTTTTAATACATTTTATATACCAAGTACCAAGGCTCAGCACCCTGATAGGTGCGGAGGCACGCTAAGTTCTCCGCATTTTTGGACACAGAATGTCTCGAGGCCTCACGAAGAGACTCTCCTGGATGGCAGTGAGGCGCTGTCTTCCAATACACAACGTTGCATTGTTGCACGCCACGGCAACTCTTTAGATCAGCGATCTGCCCCGCATCCTGAGCCATGTGCTAAAGACATCAGTGGTACCAACGGCTCCAAGGTACCCAAGACAGAATCAAGGGTTTCCCCCAAGGCACCCACGGCCGGTACTTAACGACTGCAATGTCCTCATCGGCCACAAGCGACACAAACCGACCAAGACCTGCACCTTTTGTTTTCCACGCAGGACCCACGCGATCCCACAGCCTCTTTGCAAACGTTAGTTGCTCCTTTCACCCCTACCCTGCTGCACGCCCAGAGCCTCCCCCCCTACCCCGGGCGTCCCGAAACTCCGTAAGCAACGCATCCACACTTTGGTGGGGGATGGAGGTGGGTCTCTCCTCGAAGCCAGGCGGCGGCCCAACAAGTCACGGGGAGGTGCCAGGCAGGGGCGGGGTGGCCAAGTTTTGGCCAGCCGGTCCCCGAGCCACAGGTGCCCGGCCCGGAGAGCGCGCGCGCACGCACGCTGGCAGGCAGGCGCGGGGCCCTCGGGGGCTAAAAGAGCTGCCCGAGCAGCAGCAGCAGCAGCAGCAACAGCACCGGGGCGAGCGGCGCCGAGCGGTGGCCGCCGCTGCCGCTCCTGCGCCCGGGCCCGTAGGGCAGGTCCCCGCGGCCGCCCGCCGCCGCCGCCGCCGCCGCCGCAGCAGCCGCCGCCGCAGCACCGCCGCCCGGGCGCGGCGGATGCGGGGCGCCCTCGTCGTCGTCCAGCGGCTGCTCGGCGCCCGCGCCGCCCGGGCGCAGGTCGTCGTCGTAGTCCTCGTCGTAGTAGTCGTCCATGCCGCCGTCCGAGCCGCTGCTGCCCGCGCCGTTGCCCAGCTCGGCGCCGAAGCACAGGCGGGCCATGTTCTCCTTGACCGACTCGCAGATGGGCCTCTCCAGGCCGTCGCAGACGCAATCGTTGAGCAGCGCAGCCTTGGGCACGGCCAGCATGTCCTCGATGACGGCGCGGCACTCGTCCGTGCAGCGCAGGCCGTTGAAGAGCTTGCCGCAGTAGGTCAGGTAGCGGCCCAGCGCCAGGTTGCAGCGGCTGTCGCGGTCGCAGCGCCGCCGGGCTTCGGTGCAGCCCATGACCCCGCCCGCGCCCCCGCCGCCGCCCGCGCCGCCCGCGCCCCCGCCACCGCCGCCGCCGCTACCGCTCGTCCGGGGCAGGCAGGGCTCAATGGCGCGCTTGGTGGACTTGCAGTTCTCGTCCTGCGCGCAGTCACAGTCCTCCAGGGCGGGCCCTCGGCGCGTGTGGTTGAGCTGAATGAGCGCCGAGATGCAGTGGCTCGGGCAGCGCCAGCGCGGCGAGGCCGGGAAAGCTGCGGCGGCGGCGGCGGCGGCGGCGGCTGCCCCCGGCGCGTCGCCCCCGCCGCGCTGCGCCAGCACCGGCGCGCACGCCTCGGCGTACTGGCTGTAGGCGTAGCTGCACTCCGGCTCCCCTTGGCACTGCAGCAGCGCCTGCCAGCAGATGAGGCGGCGGCCGTGCGCCAGCCCGGAGCCCAGCAGCTGCAGCAGCGCCATCAGGCACAGCCAGGCGCCCGGCACGGTCACCGCGCCGCCGCCCAGCAGCGCGGCCACCATCGCGGGCAGCGGCGGCCGCCGCCGCCGGGCGAGAAGCAGCGGACGGGAGACGAGGCGCGCGGCGCGGCGTTCGCGGAGCCGGAGGGAAAGTTTGCCCGGGTCCTGCGCACTCCGGGCATGGGTGTCCTCATAAATCCATGCGCGCCGCGCCGCTGGCCGCTGCCCCGCCGGCGGCGCACAAGGGCGGCTGGCGCCCCGGGGCTGCGGAGGGGGGCCTCCCGGAGCTGCAGAGCCGCTGGGATCTGGGGTCCGGCTCCCCGACCCGAGAGCCCTCCGGCACGGCGGCGGCGGCGACCCCCGGCGCTGGCGGGCGGCGCTCAGTGCCGCCCCGGGGGGCTGCAGGCCGCGGGGCCGCGGCGGGGCCGCAGGACCGCGCGGCGCCGCGGGTGCATTCTGCTCGGCCCCTGCTTGCAGATCCGTTCGTCGTGCGGCCGGCGGCGCCCGCGCGCGGCTGCTTCCTCCCGCGCGGCTCAGTACGGCTTCGCCCCCGCCGCTGCCGGCTCGGCGGGGCCTCGCATCGCGCGCGGGCTCTCCCGGGTTCGGCGTCCGGGCGCTGCCCGCCTTCCCGCGGCCCGGGCCGCCGCGCGTCCCCTCCCCCTCCTCCGCCCGCAGCGACGACCCCCGGGCTGGGGGGGTGGGGGGCCGAGCTCCCGGAGGGGCGCGGGCCGCACGGAGAAGCTCGCTCGGCGCGGCCGGAGCGCGCGGCTCCCGGGCTGGCGGCGGCGGCGGCGCGGATCCGCTGAGCCCAGCTGCGGATTCCGGAGCGAGCGAGGCTTTAAATACAAAAGTGGGCCGGGAGCCCCCGCGTGGAGCCGCGGTGCCCCCTCATTATGCATGCATGGAAAACCAAACAAACAAAAACATTAGCAACGCTCCTCCGCTCGCCGGCCCCGGGCCCGCGCGCTCTCGGCCGGCCCGCTTTCTCCTTTCTCCGCTCTCGGCGCGCCCTTCGCTCGGCCCCTTTCCCGGCTCTTCGCGATGCCATTGGTCCTGGCCGGTGTTGTTGAAACTTTTTTTTTTTTTTTTTTTTTTTTTTTACGAGCCGCTGGAGTGGGGCTGCGGGTGGGGGAGGGTGGAGGGCGGTGGGCAGCTCACATTCAGGCATTCAGGGCTTGAAAGGCCGGCCCCGGAGCCCCGCCGCGGCCCGGCGGCTCCTCCTCCTTAAGGAGGCGCGGGGTGAGCCCCCCGCGCGCTCTGCTCCCAGCGCCGGGGGTTCGGGGCCGCCGGCTGCGGGCGTCCGGCTCAGCCCGGGACCCTTTTTGTCTGTCCAGATCTTAAGTTGTTTTTTAATCGTTGATCGCCACCCCCCCCCCCATTTGTGTCCCTTCCACCAGCTTTAGGGTCCCTTGTGTTTTTTTTGGGGGGTTGGGGGGCATCGAGAGCGCAGAGGGGCGCACCCCCATTTTGGGGGGACCAGGTCGGGGGACGCGCGCGTGGGACGCGCAGCCCCCCCCCCCCCCCCCCCGCCTCGCTCCGGCGCTCGCACCCAAGCGTTGGGTTTCGGATTGCAGGAGAGAAAGCCAAAGCCCAGGGCGTCTTTCGGAGGGAGGAACAGGACGACCCGCACCGCCAGGGCGCGACTGGAGGCGGCCCCGGACCTGGAGCGATGCAGGGCCGGGGGCTCCCGCAGCCGGGACCGCCCCCACGTGCTCCGTGCAGCCGACCCCGAGCGCTACCTTAACGCGGGCGCAACGCGGGCCCCGGCCGCCAGAGGCAGCGGACGTCTGCGGCCTGTCAAACGCGGGCGCCCCCTCCCCTCTCCGTGGAGAGACTCTCAACTCCATCTGTCACCAGCGTGCAGGCGCGGCCCCGGGCTCCGGCGCGCTCTCCCCGGACGCCAAGGGAATTCCAAGAGGCAGAAGTCAGAGCCGGGGCTGCTGCATGCCTCGGGGGCGCTGGGTCCCCCCGCCCTGAGCTAAGCCTTAAAACACAGCCAGGCTGCAGTTAGGGGACCCCCCCAACAACCCTCACCCAGATCTCGCTCTGATTTGAGCCCCGGAGAAGCACGCCACAGGTAAATCCACATGTTCCAAATAAATAAAATAAAATAAAATAACACGAAGGGGGTCTCCCAAAAGTTGGTGGGCAATGAGATGTTAACAATGTATAGTAGTGCCAAAAAAAATTGCGAAATCCACGCATCCAGGGAGGGCGTCTTCTACACATTCGTGCAAAATGCACGTTAGGAAACCAGCCTAAATGCACCTTTTAATGCCCTCTATTTTCAAATGCTCCCCGAGGTAAAGGCTGCAACCATGTGGTCCCTCAAACCAACACACGCCCTCCCCTCCCCCCCGGCTGGGGGTGCAGGGGGAGCTGGGAGGCCTCCGCCTGCGGGGTTCAAGGCCCTGTGATCCTTAATGCGGCGTGATTCGGGCTCGCCAGCAGTGGCATCCTTAAGGTAACGCTTGTCGAGTTGTTTCCCACAGCGGGGCTCAACCCTTGGCTGGCGCCTGCAAACCTAGAGTTTCCCATCCGTGGCCACTGGAGGGGGGCGTGGCCGGAGAGGGGGTGGGGCTGGGAATCTGCATTTCTAACTAGTTCTCAGGGGATGCTGGTTTGAAGACGAAGCCCTCTGCTCTAGAGGTTAAACTTTTTTTTTTTTTTTTTAAGATTTGTTTCTGAATGTATTTATTTCACAGGCAGGCAGAGGACAAGGAGATACAGCTTGTTCCATCAGCTTGTTCACTCCCCCAGCGGTGGTAAGGCATAGGCCAAGCCCGACTGGAAGCCAGGAGCCAAGAACTCCATCCAAGCCTCCCACGTGGGTGGCGGCCCCAAGCCCTTGGGCTACCATGGACTGGGCGTCTTAGCAGGGAGCTGGCTGGGAAGCTGAGCACGGTGGGGACTCTAACCAGCGCTCTAATAGGAATCTGGCTGTACCCGGGTTGCCTCTCTCTGGAGCTCCCAGCCCTGCTGGCTGTGGGTCCCTCTCCTTCCTTTAAGTGTTTTCCACCTGGCCTCTGGGGCTCTGCACTCTCCTCTTTCCCATGATGCTCCTTGCAGTCCTTTCTCTCTACAAATCACTCCCCACTGGTCTCATCTAGTGCCTTGATTTTAAATTGCAGCATCCAATTCGATGTCTTCCACCTCGGAGTTCTCTGGTCCACGCGAGTTCCCCAAGAGCTCTTCTCATGCCCCCCTCTCCCAAAAACTTGTTTTATTCACTAGACATTCTCCAAACTGTGTCTCCATCAATGTTCTCTCTCCATTTTTTTTATCATTGCTTCTCTGATACACAGAGTTTAATTCCCTGCTTTTGAACCTTGCGTAGACCTTAGTGACCTGGACAGAGGAAACAGCGACTTCACATTCCAGGACTTGCAAGCCTGGGTCCCATGATGCCTTGGAGGTGAGCTCTGTGGACAAAAGTGGCCGACGTCACCAGCCTGAGTCAGGGCTTCCAGTTCCCCTTAGCTTTCCCCGCCGCGTGGAAGGATGCACTGTTCTTCCCCTCTCCATTCGGCAGTTGGGTGGGCACACGAGAGGAGTTCAGGTCCGTGGGTTGTGATAGAAGGGGCGCCCATCACTTCTGAGACGTGGCCTTTAATTGCGGGCCTCACCTTTCTCCCATGATCTTCCTCCACTTTGCCGAGTGGGGAGGCTTCCAGTTGGTCCGGGGGTGCTGGGAAGATCGAAGCAGCCTCCAGCACTTGGGGCACAGCTGCCCTGGGCCTGCAGCACTTTTTGCAGGAGCAAAAACGTTTCTATGGCGATAACCCCTGAGGTTTATATTTGTTACCGCAGCATAGCTTGCGCTGTCCCTAACTGAGATAGCTCATAGTGTGATTCATGCTATGAGACCCAGAAGTACTCAACACAAAATGATTCGGCCTAATGACATGGGGCTGACATTGGGGTGTAGTAGGTTAAGCCACTGCTTGTGCATCCTGTATGAGTCCTGGCTGCTCCGCTTCCAATCCAGCTCCCTACTCCTGGGCCTAGTGAGAGAGAGAAGATGCTTCAAGTTCTTGGGCAGCTACCACCCACTTGGGAGACCCAGATGGAGTTCCTGGCTCCTGGCTGCAGCCTAACCCAGACCTAGTTGTTGAAGTTAGCTGGGGAGTGAATTAATAGGTGGAAGATTCTCTCTCTCTCTCTCTCCTCTCTCTGTTACTCTGCTTTTCAAAATAAATAATAAATATTAAAAAAATTTTTCTGTACTCTAGACAGCATATAGAAAGGAAATTTGGAGAAATACTTCATGCATAATTGTGAAAAAGGATATAAAATATTTACAAAGTATTTTACAGGGAAGACTTGGAATCCATATGAATAAAGTTAAACTAAAATAAGATCTGAAAAGAAAGGAATAAATACAATAACATTCTAATCTCCCCAAACATTATATAAATTTAATGCAATTCTGAAATCCTAACCAGGTTTTTCTTGGAATTGAATGGAGCTATATTAAAATTCATATGGAAAAATTAATGACCCAAAATACCTAAGGAAACTACAAAACTGAAATATATGAAGAATCAGAGCATACAATGCAGCCTTAATAATTAAATTATTATGGTATTAATTAAGCCACAACGTTTGCCATGTATTAAGTTCACAAAGGTGGCCGGCGCCATGGCTCACTAGGCTAATCCTCCGCCTGCGGCACCGGCACTCCAGGTTCTAGTCCCGGTCAGGGTGCCGGATTCTGTCCCAGTTGCTCCTCTTCCAGTCCAGCTCTCTGCTGTGGCCCAGGAGTGCAGTGGAGGATGGCCCAAGTGCTTGGGCCCTGCACCTGCATGGGAGACCAGGAGAAGCACCTGGCTCCTGGCTTCGGATCAGCACAGCGCACTGACCGTAACAGTCATTTAAGGGGCAAACCAATGGAAAAAGGAAGACCTTTCTCTCTGTCTCTCTCTCTCACTGTCCATTCTGCCTGTCAAAAAAAAATTAAGTTCACAAAGGTAATGATTTAGTGCAAAAATGTATGTTCTCTTAAATAAACAATTTTATATTCATTTTTATGAAAATATGAAAAGGAATTTTCAGGCCAAAATTTGAATATGTGTTTTCAAAAGAAGCCTGAAACTTAAGAATGAAAGTTAAAATGATAAAAATCAAATAAAATCTAAGCTGGGACATTTATAACCCCATCATTTAGGGAAAGTTATAATCAAGACTAGAAAACAGGAAGCCATGGAGAGAAACACACCTATTTGACTAAACGCAGAACTAAATGAGGCCCCGTGGGCAAGAGAGAAAGACAACAGGCAAACTACAGATCTGGAGAGGGAGTTTGTAAGCAGGTCTTCTAGAACTCTCGTTCCCCCCAGTCCGAGGTATCTGGGAAGCAGTTGTGAGCCGTCACAGGAGTGGAAACCCCCGTGTTGGAGTGGCGGAGAAAGAAACGCTGTAAGGCCATCAGCAAACCAGGAGTCCTCCCCGAGACCACGCTAGCTAGCACCCTGGTCTCGGACTTCCCCCCTCCAGACTCTGACACAGTGTCGGCTGTCTAACCCCCTCAGCCTGTGGTCTTCTGTTCCGGTTGTCCCAATTGTCTAAGACGGTAAATGACAAAGCCTGATTTATTTATTTATTTTTTTAATAAAGCAAAGAGCTCTGAAAAACATAGAGGGGGAAAGACTGACTGAGGGAAAATAGGGGAAAGATGGGATGATCCCCAGACGCATACATCCAAATTGTCAACAGTAAATGCCTGGGCCAGCTCGCGGTGCAACGGGTTAAGCCATTGCTCACCTCGCTGGCATCAGATGGTCTGTTTGAGGCCTGGCTGCTCTGCTCTGCTTCCAATCCAGCTCCCTGCTAATGCGCTGGGAAGGCAGCGGGTGATGGCCCAAGTGCTTGGGCCCCTGCACCCTTGTGGGAGACCTGGATGGAGTTCTTGGTTCTTGGTTTTGGTCTGGCTCAGGCCTGGCTGTAACATTCATTTTGGAGAGTAAATGAGTGATGGACTTTCTCTCTCTCTCTCTCTCTCTTTCTGCCTCTCCCACTCTCTGTCTGTATTTCCCTCTCTCTGTTTCAGTCTGCCTTTTAAATAAACACATAAATAAGTCTTTTAAAAGCCAAATAAATGAAATGAAAAAATGTTTAACTGTTAGTCAGCTAAAAGGAAATTGGAAAGCCATAACATACTATATTACTGTCTAAAACATGAAGGCACCCTGGCTAGTTCTTGTTAGAATACATTCACACATTGCTGATGGAACTGAGAGGTGTTAAGTCCTCTCGGGAGGGTGATTTGGCAATATAGGTAACGTGTAGAATGTATGTAGGAATACTTCAAAAAGTTTGTGGAAAATGGAAATAAAGATGACTTTAGGGACAGGCATTTGGCCTAGTGGATGAGACACCACTTAAGAATCCATGTCCCAGTAGCTGAGTATTTGGGCTCAGTACCCAGCTCTGGTTCCAGCTTCCAGCTTCCAACCAATGAGAACTCTGGGAAGCAGCCGAGAATGGCTCGGGTAGTTGGGTCTGTGCCAACACGGGGGCCCTTGGTTGAGTGCCCAGCTTCTGACGTTGAGCTGGATGCGATCCTGGCCATTACAGGCATTGAGAGAGTAAACCAGCTGACGGGAACTCTCTCTGTCTCTCTGCATCTTGAATAAATGAGAGAAAAATTTATTTTGGTGAAAATATTTTGAAACGCATGCATATGAGTAAAAAATCTGCAAAAAAGTTCATGGGAAATGTGTGTTATGAAAAATTTATGTACGGATTCCAAATTGTTTTTGCACCAAACAAACTCATCTTTTAACTCCATCTTCCATGAACTTTTTGAAGTACTCTTGGATGTTTTAGCTGTGCTGATAGAAATAATTTCTTTTTTCCCCAAAGGAATTCTAGCAAAAGTTATGGCATGTCACTTAGTCTGTGTCATGTGCCCGTGTATCCGAGGGAGAGGAGGAGGAAGAGGAAGGAACGGTGGAGAGAAACACACACACACACACACACACAGAGAGAGAGAGAGAGAGAGAGAGAGCTTCCTAAAGGAAAACCAAAGTGTCCTTAAAAGAAAAAGCAGTCCCGGGGCCAGTGCTGTGGCATAGTGGGTAAGGCTTCTGCCTGCAGTGCCGGCATCCCATATGGGCACCAGTTCGAGTCCTGGCTGCTCCTCTGCCAATCCAGCTCTCTGCTGTGGCCTGGGAAAGCAGTGGAAGATGGCCCAAGTCCTTGGGCCCCTGCACCTGCATGGAAGACCTGGAAGAAGCTCCTGGCTCCTGGCTTCAGATCGACACAGCTCTGGCCATTGTGACCATTTGGGGAGTGAACCAGCAGATGGAAGACTTTTCTCTCTCTGCCTCTCCTCTGTGTAACTCCGACTTTCAAATAAATAAATAAATCATTAAAAAAAGAAAAAGCAGTACCATCAGGGCTCCATGAGCATGGCTGAGGGGTGGATTCTGATTCCTGAGTTGCTTCTTAGAGGTCCATGGTGAGATGGACATAGAAGGCGAGAGTAGGTATTTGGCTACCTTTATTGTGATTTGGAAAAGTAATTTTCTGTCTGTTGAATCTAGCCATAAAAATTGGGCCTGCTAGTCTGTGGGTAGAGTTTGCTTATTCTAATGCTTTTTAAATTGTGTTTTATGCAAGTCTTGTCATAGATGAAAAAAGTAACCTGCTTCTTTCACCACAGATCCTTGGAGAAGATATATTCACTTCTGCTCCCCAAAGAGAATGGACACTCGTTATTGTCTTTGGTTTCGGAAGTAAATGAATTGTTAAGGTGCGGGAACTGAAGGATTAGCACTGTGTGAAGATTCATAAAAAAAAATATAAGGAGCAAACTTCTGATTATTCAAGGAAGGCTGTTAATAAATGCAAGATGCAAAATGGCAGCCGGTCTTGCTCTCAGCAGCCACGCACAACAGGACAGAAACGGCAGCTGTTCAGTCCTGTCTGCCCGCTGTCCCCCAGCAGCAGGGAACACACCCACCACTACTTGCACTGTCAGTCCGCAGATCAAGATTCTGGCTGGGTTTCAGCATTTCTAACACAAGGAAAGCCCCATAAAATCAGTGGGAGCCTCTGTTCTCAGGATCCTTGCCTTTCTTGCTTCTGTGAAAGAGATATTAACAAAATGACAATTGAAGTTCAACTGCAAGGTTCGGTATGCAACACTCGTGGGGCAGCGTGCTTCAACCTCAGCCGCTTGCTGCTAGCCAGGTTTTCTACCAAGAACAGTTTCTCCAGGACCTCCCCTCGGGACTCCACCCCCTAGTTCTCCAATAACTGGGGCCAGTTCTACAATGCAGGGTTTCAAACCCAAACCATGGGCCTCGTTTCCAAATCTAGTTTCTCATTATTGAAGCCAAAAGGAAGCGTTTTCCTAACTGCTTCACAAATTGGAATAAACTGCTTTCCAACTAGGAATAATTTGTAAGAGAACTCATCCAGTGGTTTGTAAGTGTGCGCTTTATCTTTAAGGATCTTGATAGAGACGGCTACCAACCACGAAGATCTCTCAATTAGCTAGTACAAAATTCATGTCTGGTTAATGCTGCTCAAACAGTAGGGGGGGAACACACTAGAATGTTTGCGTCTTTACTGCTGAAAATGTGTAATCGGCCCAGAATTTCTTGGGAAAATATGACCTTATTGGCTGATGAAGATCGGAAGCCATGGAAAGAATCTTTTTGATGAACAGTGTTTCCCAGGGCTCCATCAATCCTATCCGTGATGCGTCCCTGTCTCCCTGTGTGTTAAATCTGTTAGCCCAGGGACCTGCTCGTCTCCTCGTCTCTCACAGTCGGATTCAGCTGCATTCTACAGATATTTATGGTGTTTCTATTATCTGCGCCAAGAAGCCAACGCATCTTTTTTTTTTTTTTTTTTTTTTTTTTTTTTTTTTTTTTTTGTTCCTAGTCTTCCAGCTCTGCTCCCTTTCTTTTTTGGGGTTGTTTATTAAAATATTTTATTTTTTAAAGCACTTTTAGGTTTACAGAAAAATTACTGGAAAGTACAGAGAATTGTTACATAATTCCTTGCCCTCTCCCTTTTGTAATCTCTTGGTCTGATAGTAATTGCTATAATCGATGGACCAATATAATACGTTATTATTTACCAAGTCCATACTTTTCATTAGCTTCATTCTTTGTGTTGTACATCCTGTAAATTTTGACTAATACATAAGCTCACCATTAGAACGTCATAAAGGATAGTTTCACTGCCCTGAGCATCCCTGGAAATATTCTGTCTTGATCTAGAAGAGACCTTAAATCTAATCTTTCCATGTCTAGCTCTATCACATAATGCTTCATAGGTAATATTTCTTTTTTCTTTTTTTTTTTTACTTTAAAAATAAAATAAAGGGGCTGGCATTGTGATGCAATGGGTTAAGTTGCTGCATCCCATATGAGCACTGGTTCAAATCCTGCCTGTTCCGCTTCTGACCCAGCTCCCTGCTAATGCACCTGGAAAAGCAGCAGAAGATGGCCCAAGTGTTTGGACCCTTGCCATTTATGTAGGAGATCTGGATGGAGTCCCATGCTTTTGGCTTCGGCCTGGCCCAGGGCTGGCTATTGTGGCCATGTAGGGAGTGAATCAGTGGATGGAAGATCTCTCTGTGTCTCTCTCTAATTCTACCTTTCAAGTAAACATAAACACAAATAAATCTTAAATCACATAAGGTCAGAGATGATGTCATTTGCGTTTGAACGTTGGTCTCTCGTTGGTACATGTCTCCGCAAATGAGTCATTATTTATGTTGATAGAATCATACCAATCATTCAGTATTGAGGCCTCACCTGGGTCAAGAATTCTGCTATATTCTCTTTTGATTAAAAAGTTTGTGGGGGCTGGCTCTGTGGCACAGCAGGTTAATGCCCTGGCCTGAAGTGCCGTCATCCCATATGGGCACTGGTTCAAGACCTGGCTGCTCCACTTCCAATCCAGCTCTCTGCTATGGCCTGGGAAAGCAGTAGAAGATGGCACAAGGCCTTGGACCCCTGCACCCACGTGGGAGACCCGGAAGAAGCTCCTGGCTTCTGGCTTCATATCAGCGCAGCTCTGGCTGTTGTGGCCATTTGGGGAGTCAACCAGCAGATGGAAGACTCTCTCTCTCTCTCTCTCTGCCTCTCCTTCTCTCTGTGTAATTCTAACTTTCAAATAAATAAATAAATATATTTTAAAAAAAGTTTGCAATTGGCGATATACTACATACGTTTGTGCATAGAATTAACAAAACTCTTATGTATTCTCTTTTAGGTGTCCAGTTTATTTAAAAATTGTTCAAATGTATTTTTCAGTAGGAGACACGTAAATATATACAAAATGCCAGAGTCTTTAATGAGTATTTGATTTCAGAAAGCTTCCCCTGAACTTTACCCAGGCACTCACTTCCTGGAGCCATTGTTGTCAGTGCCTTGTGCGTGTTTCCAGAGATATTACAAGTGCACAAAAATATAACATCTTCAAAAAAAAAAATAGTGACCTTGGGCCAGCGCTGTGGTACAGTGGGTTAAAGCCCCAGCCTGTAGTGCCGGCATCCCATACGGGCACCGCTGCAAGTCCTGGCTGCTCCACTTCTGTTCCAGCTCTCTGCTATGACCCGGGAAAGCAGTAGAAGATGGCCCAAGTCCTTGGGCCCCTGCACCCGCGTGGAGACCCAGAAGAAGCTCCTGGCTCCTGGCTCCTGGCTTCGGATCAGCGCAGCTCCGGCTGTTGTGGTCATTTGGAGAGTGAACCAGAAGAATGGAAGACCTCTCTCTCTCTCTCTGACTCTGTCTCTCTCTATAACTTTTGTCTTTCAAATATATAAAATAATTTTAAAAAATAGTGATCTTTGCCTTGTATCCCAGTCAGTATATTTGGATACTACTCCATGTCACTTTATAAAGAGCAGGCATATTACTTGGTTATCTTCTTGCTGAGTGCAGAGTGGTGCATTGTTTTGGGTGTTCCATAAGTCATTTAACAGGTCCATTCCCACTGAACACTGAAAGTCCATTTCAGCATCATACCAGCGTGGCAATGAGTTTCCTTGGACATTTGTCATTTCTTTTTTTTTTTTTAAGATTTATTTATTTATTTGAAAGTTACACAGAGTTACACAAAGAGTGGAGAGATAGAGAGGGACAGAGAGAGAGCAGTCTTCCATCCAATGGTTCAATCCCCAGATGGCCACAATGGCTGGAGATGCATCGATCCAAAGCCAAGAGCCAAGAGCTTCTTCCAGGTCTCCCAAGGACTTGGGCCGTCTTCTACTGCTTTTGCAGGCCATAGCAGAGAGCTGGATTGGAAGTGGAGCAGCCAGGACTTGAACTGGCACCCATATGGGATACCAGCACTTCAGGCCAGGGCGTTAACCCACTGCGCCACAGTGCCAGCCCCGGACATTTGTCATTTCATAAATGCATTAATACAACTAGAAGCTACATGTTTAGAAGTGAAATTGCTGAGTCAAAGAGGTACATTTCAAGTTGTTCTCTGTATGTACAGGTGAATTGTTCTGCTGATGTGTAAGAATGTTTCTTTTCTGACGTCATCACCAACACAGTATATGATTAGCTGTTTTAGCTTTGTGAATCGGATTGCTGAGAACAATATCTTATTGCAGCTTCCATTTTAGTTTATCTTCCTGTGTATAAGAAAACACATGGGTGGGCATTTTTCATAGCAGGGAAGGCAGGGCTTGGGGCGCCCATATCCTATTTGTAGTGCCTGGTCCAATTCTCTGCTCCGCTTCTGATCCTGCGTCCTGCTAATGTTCACTCCAGAAGGCTGTGGGTGGTGGCTCAGACACTCGGGTTCCTGGCACCCACATGGGAGACCTGCCATTGAGCTCATGGCTCCAGGCTTTAACCTGGCCTAGCCCTGAGTGTTGAGAGCACTGGGGCTGTAAACCAGAGGAGGGAACTCTGTCTGTGGGTCTGTCCCTATTTATCTGCCTTTCAAATAAGTGAAAATATGTAATTAAAAAAAATTGCTCAAGACTTTCCACAAAGGGAAATAAGACTTCTTACTTAAAATGGAAAAAGGGCCAGCGCTGTGGCATAGCAGGTAAAGCTGCTGCCTGCAGTGCTGGCATCCCATATGAGTACAGGTTCGAGTTCTGGCTGCTCCACTTCCCATGCAGCTCTCTGCTATGGCCTGGGAAAGCAGTGGAAGATGGCCCAAGTCCTTGGGCCCCTGCACCTGAGTGGGAGACCCAGAGGAAGTTCCTGGCTCCTGGCTTCGGATCAACGCATCTCCAGCCATTACGGCCATCTGGGGAGTTAGCTAGCGGATGGAAGACCTCTCTCTATCTCTCTGCCTCTCCTCTCTCTGTGTAACTCTGCCTTTCAAACCAATCAATCAATCAATATTAAAAAAATAAAATGGAATAAAAATGGATGAATTCTAAAGATTCCTCCTGCATTCCTTTAACATCTCAGGGACTCCCTTTGCCCACAACAAGAGAATTATGCTAGAAAAGACCTTTCAAAACTCCTGAGGAGTCCTGAGAATCTGTGGTTTATGGGCTGTGACGGAAGGCTTTACCTTATAATTTGTACACGTGCATAATTTGTGTCTGCTGTAGCTGTGAGGTGGAGGCTTGCCCTTGGCCTTGAGTTTCCTCCTCGGCCAGCTGTCATTGGAGGAATATCAAAAAGGAGTGAGCCACCTGGAGATGAGAAGGCTTTTTTGGGTCCCAGGGTAGAGCAGTTGATCGTCGTTGGATAAATATTCAACAAGGCTACAAGGCGACCACACAAAGGAACTTTCTGGAATCAGCTACAACAATCTTGGATTATGAACATCATTTGTTTTATTCATTCAACTCATATTGAGCATCTCTATGTGGCCGGTACTGTTCTGGGATCTACAGGTCCAATAACAAAGAACACGTTGTGGGGAGGAGTACAGAAATATCTACTTGGAGAATCATTTCATACACCAACCTGCTTCACCTCTCTCTGTTCACCTAAGAACCAAGGCAGCATCGGCATCAAACACAGAACTTATTTCTGGAACAGCTACCGATGCCCCTAAGCTCAGCCTTATCTTTTTTTTTTTTTTTACAGGCAGAGTGGACAGTGAGAGAGAGAGAGACAGAGAGAAAGGTCTTCCTTTGCCATTGGTTCACCCTCCAATGGCCGCTGCGGCAGGCGCGCTGCTTCTCCTGGTCTCCCGTGGGGTGCAGGGCCCAAGGACTTGGGCCATCCTCCACTGCCCTCCCGGGGCACAGCAGAGAGCTGGCCTGGAAGAGGGGCAACCGGGACAGAATCCAGCGCCCCGACCGGGACTAGAACCCGGTGTGCCTGCGCCGCAAGGCGGAGGATTAGCCTAGTGAGCCGCAGCACCGGCTCTCAGCCTTATCTTATTCTACAAACAGGAGAGGAGAACCGAATTCCTTCGTAGGACCCTCCAGTGCTGGGGTTGCGGGGGACAAGTCTGCAGGATTTGCAAACGCTTGTAAGGCATCTGGGAGCGTGCAGAAGACTCTGGCCCTTTAAAGCTGCTCAGCCCCTTGTCTGCCAACTGCTTGTCAAAATCGCTCCAGAGGAAGGGGGGAAAAAAAAAGAGAGAGAGAGGAACAAGTGCACATATACATTTTTAAAGTAGCTAGCAACCAAGACAACACCAATTATTTAACCACAGTAAAGAAACCAGCAGCCAAACCACACTGATTATTTAACCGCGTAGCCAAGTGCTGAACACAGCCATAGTCCGCCACCTTAATTGAATGTAAATATCCCCAGTAACCAGCCCCACCGAGACAAGAGCTGCAGCAGAAGACAGCCCCGCACCTTCCCTCTGGCTCCAGATGTCTGGAGCTGAAAAACTGGCTACCGTCCAACCAACTGTTGCCCTTTTTTTTTTTTTTTTTTTTTTGAGAGGGGGGTGGCTGGAGAGAAGCAGGGCTTTGCATTTCTGTTTCTCTAAAAACGGATTCTGTCTCTGCTAGGCGCACATACCGCGGAGACATTCCATTTGGGAAATTCCGTTCTTTTTCTCTTGATTTCCCCTCCGCTTCTTCATTTCAGTCCTCTGAAATTCCCCTTGGTGTCTCAATGCTTTCTTTCCTGTGCACTGGATTCTAAGTTCTGCAGCGTTCACTAATCATGGTATAGAAAGCTTTGCCTTGGGGAGTGTTAGTCAGGAAAACCTGAACTTCCTTCTTTGCTATTTGCAAATTCACAATCCACTGTAGATTGCGGACGACTGTAAAATAGTGCCTTTTCACTAAGAAACATCCAGGCTCCTGGGATGCACGTGTTTGAAAGAAGTGCTATGTGGCGCCACTCTTACTGACCGGAGGTGTGGCATTTGACACAAGGTCAACCAACCCACGGCTACCCAGCAACAAATCGGATTCCTGTCTACCTCTATTTCAGTCTTTTAAGATGGCTCTCCTTTCATTGCTCTCTGTCTTCCATGCCCACCTTTTCTCTGGATGTGGAATCTCACCTAAAAAATGCTTCCGAATAAAATATCCATCTTATCTGACGAGTAGGGAAGTCTCTTGGATGTGATGTAAGAGGCTAAGGAAGAGTCGAGCTTTATGGAAGTGAGTCCTAAAATAAATATGCACAGTGACATTTATGCCTAAGCACTGGGTACCATACCTCACCGATGACAATGCACTGCCTTGGAGGACCAAGGCTCGGTCATTCTCCCATTGCCTTTAAGTACCTGGTGCCACACTCGGACTTCTCTGATTCAAATCTCATCAGCTTTTGAGATGTTCTTTGGACCGCCATCTCTCTCTCTCACTCTCTCTCAGAAAACAACTGAGATGGAAAATACTGAAGACCAGTTTGAACAAAAGATGGTGATCAGTCATGGCTACTGCTGCTGAAAAGACAGCAGAGGGGCTGGCGCTGTGGAATAGTGGGTAAAGCCTCCGCCTGCAGTGCCAGCATCCCATATGGGTGCCGGTTCGTGCTCTAGCTGCTCCACTTCTAATCCAGCTCTCTACTGTGGCCTGGGAAAGTAGTAGAAGATGATCCAAGTCCGTGGGCCCCTGCATCTGCATGGGAGACCCGGAGGAAGCTCCTGGCTCCTGGCTTTGGATCAGTAAAGCTCCAGCCATTGCGGCCATTTGGGGAGTGAACCAGCGGATGAAAGACCTCTCTCTCTCTCTCTCTCTCTACCTGCCTCTCCTTTTCTCTCTGTGTAACTCTGACTTTCAAATAAATAAATAAACCTTTAAAAAAAGAAAAAAAGGACAGCTGAAATTTTGACTAAGAAGAGACTTGGATTGAGCAAGACTCCAGCCAGTGGCCTTGGGAAGTAAAATGGTAAGACAGAGACTAATCATAGAGAATTGAGAGACTATATGAGAGGAGAGTGAGAAAAGCAAGTAAAAGCAGCTTTTTCTAGGTGTGTTCTTAGAAAATGAGATAGGCACGAAATAGCTGCTCATTGGAAACGTCTTCAAGGGAGGCGATTACAGGCAGAGCTGCTGGGCATAGCCAGGCTTCGAAGGCCAGTCTCTCCATGGGCTAATTCATCCATTGGGCGGCATCATGGAAATTCATTAAACCCCCTGAGACTGAAGCTTCTCAACTCACTGAATGGGGTTCAGATCCCAACACCATTCACTGAAGAGCTGGTTTCTAGCGTCGTTAAGGATACTGCCCAGAGTACATCAAACCGCAGATGACATGATTCCTTTACCTGATGCTAGGAACCACACACCGATGTCGCAGCCACCCAAAGCTGGCTCTCTCACAAAGAAACTCATCGACGTGGAGATCCAGTTTTCCCAACACCGTTAGTTAATGAGGTCGTCTTTTCTCCAGGCAATGTTTTCACCTTGTTTGTCAAAGATTAGTTGGTTGTGGATGTGTGCATTTATTTCTTGGGTTCCTATTCCATTCCATCGATCCACCTGTTTACTTTCCTGATGGTACCAAGCTGTTTCGGTTGTAATAGCCCTGTGTCGTGTCTCGAAATCTGGTATCGTGATGCCTCTGGTTTTTTAAAAATTGTTTCAGGTTGCTTTGGTTATTCAAGGTGTTTTCTCTTTCCATATGGATTTTAGGGTTGTTATTTCTAGTTCTGTGAGGAAGGTCCTGGGAATTTTGATGGGGGTTGCATTAGATCTGTAAATTGCAATCCCACTTCTGGGAATGTTCCCATGATGATAGCAGCTCCATTCACAATCGAAAAGATATGGAATCAACCTAGCAACTGATGGCTAGATAAAGAAAATCTGCTATCTGTCTGTCTGTCTATCTATGATGGAGTACTATGCAGTCATAAAGGAAAGTGAGATTCTGATACTTGCAACAAAATGGATGGAACTGGACAGCATTATGCTAAGTGAAATACGCCAGACACAGAAAGATATTACATCTTCTCTTTTGTATGGGAATTGATATAAATATAAAGGAACTACTTTAAAAAATTGTAGGGGCTGGCACTGTGGCTTAGTGGATAAAGCCGCTGCCTGCAGCGCCAGCATCCCATATGGGTGCTGGTTCAAGTCCCAGCTGTTCCACTTCTGATCCAGCTCTCTGCTGTGGTCTGGGAAAGCAGTGGAAGATGGCCCAAGTCCTTGGGCCCCTGCACCCATGTGGAAGACCCGGATGAAGCTCCTGGCTTCTGGCTTCAAATCAGCCCAGCTCCAGCCATTGCAGTCATTTGGGGGAGTGAACCAGCGGAAGAAAGACCTCTCTCTTTCTCTTCCGCTCTGAAACTCTGCCTTTCAAATAAATAAAACAATTAAAAAAAAAAAAAGTAAAGCATGTGGGAAAGAGATTGTTTCAAGGTAAAAAGGACACCACTGATTACATGATTGAAAAGGACAAATACAGGAAGGAAGAGAGGAAGGCAAGGGTTTTTTTAATTAATTTTTTTAAAAGATTTATTTTGTTCATTTGAACGAATTACACAAGGAGAGAAGGAGAGGAAGAGGGAGAGAGAGAGGTCTTCCATCCACTGGTTCACTCCTCAATTGGCTGTAACAGCCGCAGCTGGACTGATCCAAAGCCAGGAGCCAGGAGCTTCTTTCAGGTTTCCCACGCAGGTGCAGGGGCCCAAGCACTTGGGCCATCTTCTACTGCTTTCCCAGGCCATAGCGGAGAGCTGCACGGGAAGTGGAGCAGCTGGGACTCGAACCGGCGCCCACATGGGATGCTGGCACTGGAGGTGATGGCTTTATCCTTGTGGACCCCAAGGCCCTCTCTCTCCTTTTCCCCAGACTTGTCTCTGTCTTCTCAACATTTCTACCTGGAAATCCAGTAGTCCCTGTCAACAGAGCCGGTCACCAACACGAGTCCAGCTGGAAATCTCCTCGGGGTCTCCTCCCCATTCCACCGTGGACATCTCTACTGCCTTTGGTGAGACCCTCCAGGGCCTCTTGACTTTTCCATTACCTCGCAGCTCCAGAAGCAGATATTTCAGCTTCACTTTTAAAATTGACCGACACTGTTCCCATTTTCCACCACGTCCAGCGCTGCTGTCCTGGCTCAACCCAGCTGTGCCTTGGGCCTAATCTATGACAGTGGTCTCCTAACTGGCCCCGCCTCTGCAGCCTGATCAGAGCATGTCACTGCTCTCCCCAGATGCCAATCATTCTAAGTTAAAGCCAAAGGCACACAAGGCCCTACAGGACCTGGCTCTCAGCATCTCCCTAACCTCCCTCCCGCTCCCTTGTTGGCACAGGAGTTGTCTGCTCCACCCATGAAGGCTGCCATATCACTTCTTATACTTGGCACTCAAATTCCCAGCTCTGGTCCTTTGTGAGCCCAGCCTACCTCCCTCGCCTTGAAAACTTTTGGTATTATGCCTATGCCATTTCTCCAGAAATGGAATCAGATCACTAACATTCTCTCACAGAAAAAATTTCTTTCTTTCATTTATTTATTTGAGAGGCAGAATTAGAGAGAGAAGGGGGAGAGAGAGAGAGAGAGAGAGAGAGAGAGAGAGAGAGAGAGAAAGGTCTTCTATCCACTTGTTCACTCTACAAATGACCACAGTTGGGCAGCTCCAAAGCCAGGAGCCAGGGGTTTCTTCTTGATCTCGCACTTGAGTGCAGGAGCCCAAGGACGTGGGCCATCCTCCACTGCTTTCTCATGCGCATTAGCAGGGAGCTGGATCAGAAGTGGAGCATCCAAGACTCGAACCAGCACCCGTATGGGATGCTGGCTCTGTAGGTGGAGAGTTAACCTTCTATGTCACAGTGCTGGCTCCTCAGAAAACTTTCAAGACATCCCCCCTACACGATGTAACAATCAAGCACCTCATTTTGACTATCTTTGTTGTCCTGACAAATTTTGTAATTAGTCTGTATACCTGATGTATTATATGAGGGCCCTTCAAAAAGTTTGTGGAAAGATGGAATTACAAGTGGGACTTAGTGTTCCAGTGGTTAAGACATCTACATCTCACACTGGATTCAATTCCCAGCTTCGGCTTCTGATTCCAGATTCCCGCTAATACAGACTCTAGGAGGCAGTTGGCGACGGTTCCAGTCACTGGGTTCTTGCTGTCCACGTGGGAGACCTGGACTGAGTTCCTGGCTCCTGGCTGCAGCCCCTCTTTTGTCCTGGTCACCCTGCACATCTGGGGAGTGAGCGAGTAGATGGGAGCACTCTCCCCCCACTTTTCTCTGTGTCTCTTAAATAACATTAAAAAACATAAAAGCATGAGTTTGTTTTGGTGCAAACATTTTAAAGTCCTTGCACAGTGCTTTTTGTAAGATATATTTCCCACATATTCTGAAAAAAAAAATGTTCACACCAACAAGTTTTTGCCCTGTAATAAACTCATACTTTAATTACACTTCCCACAATTTTTGAAGTATCATTATTGTTATTAATTCTGTAAAGTGTTAGTGGGTGGAAGAACTCAGACTAATGCTGTGCTCTGATTTTCCATTCCTGGAAGTTCAACTTTAAGTAAAAAATTCTGTTCTTTCAATTTCCATGAATCCTGAACTGGCACTGTGGTGCAGTGGGTTAAAGCCCCACCCTGCAGTGCCGGCATCCCATATGGGCACTGGTTCTAGTCCTGGCTGCTCCACTTCCAATCCAGCTCTCTGCTATGGCCTAGGAAAGCAGTAGAAGATGGTCCAAGTCCTTGAGCCCCTGCACCCATATGGAAGACCCGGATGAAGCTCCTGGCTCCAGCCTGGCCCAGCCCTGGCCATTGCAGCCATCTGGGGAGTCGATGGAGGATCTCCCTCTCTGTCTCTCTTTCTTTCTCTCTCTTTCTAACACTGCCTTTCAAATAAACAAGTACATCTAAATAAAAAAAGTTTCCATGCATTCAAAAATACTATATAATTTATATCAAAGTATCTTCTCAAAAGGAAGAGAAAAAAATAGCTCTTCATAGAAGTCTCTCTTTTTCTTCATGTCTTAAATGCCAATGACGACAGAAACTTCTAGTTCCTCATTATAAGCCTGTGTTGCTGAATATGTTATTGCTTTGGCTTGGGTTCCCCAAGGCCCCTGGACAGTGAAAATTTCCTCCCCTCAGGGTGTGAAGAATTCACCAACACCACATTCATAAAGCCACTCATCCAAGATTGGAGGAGGAGAGATGAGGTTGCAATTGCCTTGAGCTTCTGTTTCCGTGGCTTGAA
Source organism: Lepus europaeus (assembly GCF_033115175.1). Taxonomy (NCBI): domain Eukaryota; kingdom Metazoa; phylum Chordata; class Mammalia; order Lagomorpha; family Leporidae; genus Lepus; species Lepus europaeus. Next base: position 93,480,822 of record NC_084838.1, read on the forward strand.
GGGGTTCCAGCCCCAGTACCTGTCATGTACCAAACACGCCAGGGCGCATTTCCCAGGTGTGCAAGTGCCTTTATATGTTTATCTGTCTATTACCTGTCTCCCATGAACCAAATATAAGCCACTAACAGAAGAGTGTTTTCCGACTTTGTTTAGTTCTACATCTCCTGAACCTGCACAGAGACCAGCACCCAGTAAACTCACACTAAATGTTTGTTGATTAATTTGCAAGAATGCACAGTTTGATTACGTAGCAAAAGTTAACTGGGATCCCATCTCTGGAACTGTTCTGAGAAGTGAAGAAGATATTGCATGGGAATTATTTAGGACTAGGCCTGGACCAATCACGGAGGCTCTACCAAGTAAGTGTTAACTTTGAGAGGACTGTGATGAAAGGCACATCCAGGGGGTGGATGTTTGGTCCAGGAGTTCACCTACCACTTGGGACACCTGCATCCCATGTCAGTGTGCCTCGGCTCCAATTCCAGCATCCTGTTAATGCCCATCCTGGGAGGTGGGTGGTGATGGTTCAAGTACTGGGGTCCTTCCCACCTGGGAGACCTGAATGGAGTTGCTAGCTCCTGGCTTCAGGCAGGTCCAGCCCTGGTCATTGAGGATATTTGAGGAATGAACTAATGGGTAAGATCCATTATGCCTCTCGAATAAATACTTTCAAACATATGTGTGTGTGTGTGTGTGTTTGAAAGTCAGAGTTACAGAGAGAGAGGGAGAGACACCCCTACCCCCCCCCCCCCAGATGGCTCCAACAGCCAGCACTGGGCCAGGCTAAAGCCAGGAGCCAAGAGCTTCTTCCAGGTCTCCCACACGGGTGGCAGGGACCCAAGCACTTAGACCATCCTCCACTGCTTTTCCAGACCATAGCAGAGAGCTGGATCAGAAGTGGAGCAGCCGGGACACGAACTGGTGCCCATATGGGTTGCTGGTGTCAACTTTACCTGCTATGCCGCAATGCCAGCCCCAGACAAGTAATTTTTTTAAAAGTTCTGAAGATAAGCATAGGGAAATTTGAGGAATTATTTAATAAAATACTACTGTTACCTACCCTTAAAACTTAAGAACTGGAGGGACCAGCATTGCGGCACAGCACGCTGAGCTGTTGCCAACGACACTGAAGTCTCATGTGAGCACCTGCTCAGGTCCTGGCTGCTGCACCTGTGGTCCAGCCCCCCACTAACGTGCGCCTGGGAAAGCAGTCGATCATGGCCCAAATCGTTGAGGTCCCTGTCACTGTCACTTGCGTGCGAAACCTGGATGGAGTTCCAGGCTCCTGGCTTCATGGCCATTTGGAGAGTGAAGCGCAGATGGAAGATTCTCTCTCGCTCTCGCTCTCGTTCTGTGTGTGTATGTGTGTGTGTGTGTGTGTGTATAAATCTTCCTTTCAAAAAATATCTTCAATTTAATAATTTGAGACGGAATCCATCACAGAGCTGGTCTTCCTCCTTTTTGCGTTCTGAGCACCCAGCGGTGGAGCCAGGTCCAAAGTAGCCACTCCACGAATGTGTGCCTCAGCGATTTGATGAACGCACTTGCGCTCATGGTCTCATATAAACTCTTGGGAAAAACATTGCTTTATTTAGTATGCTCTCCGTAGTTGCCTTGAGGTCTGTAATATTTGCAGAGAAGTGATTGGTAATCTCATAAAATTTAGATGGATGTTTCTGGATTACGTGGCTAGCATTGTTAAGAATGTACAGCGCAGCGTAAACATGAACTCTTGCACAATCCCTCCCTGGACTTGTGCTTTTTTGAACTGGGTTCAAATCTAAACGGAGCAAGGCCACACAGGGCGTTCAAGCAAAAAAAAAAAAATGTCGAGTTGGAATGCAGCGAAGCCCCTTGACTGGGGGAGGAAGATGGGCATTGGGGGAGGTAACTTTGAAGAACCTGCTTTTTATTTCTGGTCACCTGGCAAGCCGATCTAAGAAAACAGACTTCCCAAATGTGATTTGCAAGCCACACACATTGCCTAGATAGAAAAACAACTTCAAACATCTCATAGGGTTTTGGAAATTATTTGCCAAAGATGTCAACATACCCCCTGAAAGAAAAGCAGTCGTCTCCTTTTTGGACTCTTCTCGCGGACAGATTTCTTAAATTTTGAAATAACAAAATCCTTAAAATCATTACTTGGATATGTATCCCCCCCCTTTTTTTTTAACACGGCCTGTTGGATGCTTTTCTATAAATAATTAAATGTGTCTAATTTCATGGAGAGCCATCCCTGTGTTTACGAGACAGCACAGGGGAAGAAAGCAATACCAACAGGAGGGCAGAGAAGCTGGAAGGCGCACAGAGGGAGAGGAGAGCAGTGTTTGCATCGAAGGGGTGGAGCCTGTTGCATTAGCCCTTGTACTTAACGCCTTTCCAAGGGGTCACCTCCAGGCTTTTCCCCAGTGAGTAGTAACACTTCTCCGTCATGCAGGCTGCCAAGGCCCAATGAACACATTCAAAGTGAAAAAAAAAAAAAAAATCTCTAGAACTGGTCATGCTCAATAACAGAAGGAGGCGCCAGTGCTGTGGCTTAGCAGGTTAAGGCGCCGCCTGCAGTGCCGGCATCCCATATGGGCTCCGGTTCGAGTCCCGGCTGCTCTACTTCTGATCCAGCTCTATCCTGTGGCCTGGGAAAGCAGTAGAAGATGGCCCAAGTCCTTGGGCACCTGCACCCGTGTGGAAGACCTGGAAGAAGCTCTTGGATCCTGGCTTTGGATCGGCGCAGCTCCAGCCATTGTGGCCAATTGGGGAGTGAACCAGCAGATGGAAGACCTCTCTCTCTCTCTCTCTCTTGGTCTCTCTCTGCCTCTTCTTCTCTTTGTGTAACTCTGACTTTCAAATAAATAAATAAATAATTTTTTAAAAAGAAATAACTAGAGGGAACAATACTGCTAGTGACTTCCCATTAATTGGCTGGGTTTGGGAACATCCATGTCAGAAGCCCTTGGTGTCATAGATGAGGACGTCATCTGAGAGTGTGGGAAGCAGGGTGGCGGGTGTCCGTTGCCAAAGAAGCAGCCTGGGAAACACTTTTGCATCCAGGAAAGCACATACCCCTCAAATGGACATGTGCAACCGATTTTGTTATTTACACTGTAGTTTCTTTTTTTAAAAGATGTATTTATTTATTTATTATTTTTTAAGATTTATTTATTCACTCCCCAACTGGCAGTAACAGCTGGAGCTGCGCAGATCCGAAGCTAGGAGTCAGGAGCTTCCCCCGGGGTCTCCCACACAGGTGCAGGGGCCCAAGGACTTGGGCCGTCTTTCACTTCTTTCCTAGGCCATAGCAGAGAGCTGGATCGGTAGTGTAGCAGCCAGGACTTGAACCGGCGCCCATATGGGATGCCAGCACTGCAGGCAGCAGCTTTACCTGCTACTCCACAGCGCTGGCCCCATCCTCCTACTCTTAACAGAGATAGATGGGTATTGAGCTAACCAAGCCGCTGAGAACTTTTATGTAGCACCCATCACTGACTTAGGGGATCCAAGAGACCCCCATACTGATAATGCATTCAGCAGCTAGGAGGTTAAGACTTGGAGGAAGGAAGCAGCAGCAGGTGGGCCATTTTTCCTGATGTCACAGTAGTCAGTGGTTGGGACAATTGCCAAAGCACGGTTGTGATGGGGTAACTGTGAATGTTTGGATGTACTAAGGGATGTGTAGAAGGTTTCTTATTGGGGTGATAAGTCATAGAGCATTTTCACAGACCAAAATCAGCTGATGACTCGCGGGGGCGAGGGCTGGCACTTGGAGCAGCAAGCATCGTTGCCCAGACTTTCGGGTACTGCCCTGTTGGTCCTGCTCTTTGTGGTGGCACAAGAGGGTATTGAACTCCAGCAGAGGGCTCTGTGGAGGACGCAGGTGCATCCGTGCGGTCTTAGAGCAGAGGAGCAAGGAGAGGAGGAAGGGGAGGACGAGGAAGAGAAGTGGAGGGGAGGAGGGTGACAAGGAAGACGGGGGAAGGGGAAAGCCATGGCCATCTAGACGCTGTTGCCCAAGCTAGTTCTGGCTTCTGTCCATCTCTGCTTCTCTTGTTGCCTTAGGGGAGGGACTCTGCTGTCAGCACGCCAGCCCCAGAGCGGGTGGGGAACAGAAAGCCTGAGAGATTATTTGGCCTGGACCTGTCAAGGGGTCTGCAGGCAGGACTTCCATCCAGTAAACCTATGGCTGCTGTTCATGAGGTTGGTCATTGTGTCTGGCCCGTGAATGAAGGCATAGATACCCAAAGGGCCTTTGGCAGATAAAAGTTTCCCCAGCCCTGCAAAGGGAGGAGTTGTGGGGCCTTCAATTTGCTTTCATCTCAGCTCAGAGAGCAGGGAGGTATCATTTCCTCAACTCACCTATCCTTACCCTTTTACAATCAAAATGTGTTTTTATTCTTTTTTTTTTTTCTCATTTTATTTGAAAATGAGAGGGAGAGGGAGAAGAAGAGGGAGGGAGAGGGAGAAGAAGAGGGAGGGAGAGAGAGAAATCAAGATCTTCCCATCTGCTGGTTCACTCCCCAGATGCCCACAACAGCTGGGGCTGGGCCAGGCCAATGCCAATGCCAGGAGTCAGGAACTCACATCCAGGTCTCCCACGTGGGTGGCAGGGACTCAGCCACTCGCTGTCTCCCAGGAGGCACGTTTTCCGATGCAGAGCCGCTGGAGCTGGAACGAGGCACCCAGACACGCGACGCAGGTGTCCCAGCTGCCGTCTTCATTGCTGGGCTAAAAGCCCACTCCTCCATTTATTCTTGACATCTTCAGTTATACCAGCGGATCTCACTTCCTTGTTTCTCCTGGAAAGCCAGCCAATTTTGCAGGCTAACTGACTGCCGTTTGGTACCCGTGGAATACGGGACGCAACCATTTCCAGCTCTCTTTGATGTTTGCCTGAAGAAAAATACAACTCACCCCTGAACTTGATTAGTTACAAAGTGATGTCTCCAGACACACCACATTCATTTAGTTCAAAGCGTGGGCAGCCTCAGCTATCTAGTGGGCTGGGAGGTTTTATTGAGAGCGATTTCCCCCTCTTGGAAGAAACAAAATAGCTACACTTTGTGATAAATTGGGATTTGAAATGGCAGTTACGTAAGAAGTCACTCCCTCTTCTGGTTACCTCTGTAAGGAAATTGCTGAATGTAGGCTAGAAAATGGTAGTAAACAGGATTTTGTAAACAATGTGGTCTTGTGGGTGTTGAAGAGCTTCAAGTTGTAAATACTCTGTTTGTGAAGGAATTTGCTCATTATCCTACAGAGGTTTCTTCTTTTTGATCCCTTTATGTGTCAGAGTTTCCTTAAAATTCTCTACCTCTTTCTCTGGCTTTGGCTCTCTCTCCTATTGTTTTTCAAAGCAATGAAGATCAGTTCAAAGAAGGTGCAGTTTTTTTTCCCTTTCTCCTGGAAATAAGGCTAACGCCCCCAAAACAAAATCCCGAGGCCTTGTCCTGATGAGAAAGCTTCTTACTTGAACTGTAACCTCTTCTGGAAGGTTCTCTCCGGACACAATGATTTGTGTATCCTGGATCTGATTTTATTAAGAGAGTTGCGACATTCAATTGTTTAGTTTTCATGTCATGAGTCCTTCTAACCTCCCAACACCTCCTCCTTCCCCACTAAAATCATCAAATACTGGATGATGAGTATTTCTATTTTTTCCAGAGAATTTCAAATGCAGACTTCCTTAACGGTTCTTGGAATGATCAGAGGACTATCCAAACAACTCAGAGCCATGGCCAGGAATCAATGTAGGAATGAAGACTCTTTGGCAGAGATCAGTTTTCAGATTGGCTATCTAAGCATATTATTAAAATCACCTCGCCATTTCTTCATGCATTTTAGTTGGTACTACTATTCCTTGCTACAAAGCGGGGGTTGATTCCATGGCACCTCCCACCCCCGTGGACACCACCATCATTGGATGCTCAAGTCCCTCATATAAAGAGCAGGCTACCTGCAAATCACCAGGCACATTCTGCATGATCCAAAGTCGTGCAGAGTTCTGAAATTGATGCATGGGGTTTTCATACACATGCACTTCCCACACAGGAAGGTGGTTTTCACGCTGCATCGGAGATGGTATAATGACAAGAAGAGATGCCTATACCTCTTCCGTACAGATGTGATTTTTTTTATTTTGTTTCTTTTTTTGATTAGATGTGATTTCTATAAATATAGAGCTCTTCCTCGCAGAGAGAAAATATCATACACTTGAGGGAAAAAAAATGGTCAGACAGCACGGGTCAGAGAAAAGGTTGGACCCCAGATACATAGGTAAGGAGGTTGAGGTTTCTCTAAAGGCTGCGTGGAATTTCACATCACACAGAGTAGAAGAAGAAATGGCTGGGAGGGGTACAGGCCGGAGAGGTCAAGATCTGTCCCCAGGGACTTAGGACCACGAGTCAAGACAGATTTGGAACATAATTGTGAGTTTTCCTCTTTTAAGATGTAATTATCCTAAAATTACCCCACAGCTTCAGAAAATTCTGATCATCCCTTCAGTCTTATTAATTTTTTTAATTACAAAAATTATTTGGGGTTGGTGGCATTGTGCTGTCTGGGACACCTGTATCTAAGTTTGGAGTGCCTGGGTTCGAGTCCCAGCTGCTCTACTTCCATTCCAGCTTCTTGCTAATGCGGCCGAGAGGCCGAAGACGGCCCTAAGTACTTGGATTCGTGTCACTCACGTGAGAAACATGGAATTCCTGTCTCCTGGCTTCAGTTCAGTCCAGACCTGGCTATTGCAAGCATTTGGGGAGTGAAGCAGTAGATGGAAGACCTCTATCTCTGCCTCTCCATCTCCCTGTCACTCAGTCTTTCAAATAAATAATAAGTAAAACTTTAAAAAAAAACGAAGAATATAAAAAAAATTTTTGAGAGACACCCCCATCCACTGGTTTATTCCCCGAATGCTTGCAACAGTCAGGATTGGGCCAGGTCAAACCTGGGAGCAGGAAACTGAATCCAGGTCTCCCAGTGTAGACCCAGTGTACTTAGACATCACTGCTATATGCCAGGATCTGCATTAGCAGGAAGCTGGTGTCAGGAGCCGGAGCCAGGGATTGAACCCATGAACTCCAGTGAGGGATGTGGGCATTTCACTCCACGTCTTAACCAGGAGGCTCAATGCCTCCTCTCCCCCCATTTCAGTCTCAAATGATGCCCAGGTGGAGAAGAGGAAACATTGAGGAACAGCATAGCCAGGTACCAAAGCAACATCTTATTTTGTGCATGCCCCATGGCTCCAGCAGTGAACAGGTGGATACCTTTACATGTGATACTTGTGAAGAAACACAAGGGGTCCTCAAAAACTTTGTGCAAAAATATGCATCGTCTTTTAATTCCATTACCAACTTGCACATCAGAGTTGGTGGTTCTTCCAATCCGCTCATCTCCAAGCTACACACTCTCCTCCACCTCAATTTATATCTCTTAGCTTCATTCTCAGACTTCCGTTTAGAAATTAAAACCAAGAAGCCTCCCAACTTCATAGGATACCCTGTATATCTTTGAGGATTTTGGACTTGAATTTCAATTATTTTAAATCCATCCCAAATGCCTTTTCCCTGGTGACAGCTCCACACTGCCCACTCACATAAAGAAACTCACCAGGAGAATAAATTATTTCTTCCCTTGTCAATGGTAATTTGTGTTCAGTAAATTACCTCCAGATCTACTTTCCTGAGTGAAAAAATAACTTCATAGTTTTTTTTTTTCTCCCTCCTTGTTTAGCTTGGAAAGACATATAGATTTTGAAGTTAACCTTTCTCTGTTAGATGTTCAAGAATAATTAAGCTCGTTTTCTTCTTAAATCAGCCAGATGTTTCATTTTAAGACTGAACAATACATGGTTTATTTGACCCAAGTTCTCATGGAAAGACCATTGCTTTCATGTTGATAGTCCTGTTTTGTGAGAGGTAAAAATGAAAAACATCTTTAAGAGAATTCCTTCTCTCTCTCTCTCTCTTTCTCTCCCCCCCCCCCCCCCCTTCAATTCCCTGGGAGCAAGGCTTGGTCTCAATAGGAAACCACATTTTGAAAGAACATGGAAATTGCTGGCTACGATGTCTCACAAGCCGATCCCTGGGGTTGTAACACACTTTCTTCCCAACCTTTGAACAAGATTCAGACGTGTCGCTACATCAAGCCTTGTTTCTGGCAAGGCGACTTTTTACGCTCTTTCTTGGTCACTTTAGTATTTTCTGTTAAGCAACTGAGGCTAAGACACTTAGGGAACCTTCCATTTTTGTCTTAAAAAATGCTAATAAATGTTTAAGGGTATTTTTTACTACATGGTGAGTGTTATTTCACAATGTTTCATTAGCCACAAACCCACAAGTCACTTTTAAGAATTCCAGATGCCCCACTGTAGGTATTTTTGCAGCTGTTTTGTGGGAAATCTTGAAAGAGCAACTCCTTTTGGGAAAAAAGAGCCTATCTCATGCCTGCAGGGATTGGTCTCTCTCATTGTGCTTTGTAGGAGCAGAGCAGGCAACAGAGAGTCAGCTGTGTGCTGGGTGCGTTCTCGCCACGAGCCTCAGATAGGTAACGTGTCTGCTAACTTGCGAAAGCCTGAGACGGAAGTCTGTCTTTGGAATTGATGATGAAATACTCCCAAGCTGTAGTGTTCTTCCCGCACAAGGGTCCAGCGCAGCACAGAACTGGACTCAGGGAACCTTATCGACTGATGGATGTGCTTTTACAAGGCACTTTCTTGTGCTTTTCTGATTGGATTTGTAAGTTGGACCGATATGTTCTTTTTGCCTGGTTGGTAACATATTGCGTAGTTGTCGCTCGTTAGTGGAAGACAGTGATGCTAGTACATTCCGCGTTCCAATCCCTTACAAAAAAATAGCATAATATTTGCGTGTAACCCACACAATCCTCCCACGTACCTCAAATCCTCTCTGGATTACTTAGATGCTTAATAAAAACATACATTCTCTGAGAATGTTTGTAGTACCTAGGGAATAATGACGAAAACAAAGTCTGTTCAGGGCCGACAACATTGTTTTCTTCCCAGAGATATTTGAATCTGCAGGTGTGGACCATGTGGATCCAGAGGGTTGACTGTGTAACTCTCAAGAACTACTGGCTCCTCTTGGGCTCATGTCTCTCCTTGATATATTATTTTTTTTCAATTTTGAAACTTACATACTTCAGGGTATTGTGACTGTCCATTGTCGGAGATTGTATACCCAAGGAGCATTTTGGTGGACAATCACAATTCATGAATGCTATAAAGAAAGATACAGGGAGGCCGGTGCCACAGCTCACTAGGCTAATCCTCCGCCTGCGGCGCCAGCACCCCGGGTTCTAGTCCGGGTTGGGGCTCCTGATTCTGTCCTGGTTGCTCCTCTTCCAGTCCAGCTCTCTGCTGTGATCCGGGAAGGCAGTGGAGAATGACCCAAGTCCTTGCACCCACATGGGAGACCAGGAGGAAGCACCTGGCTCCTGGCTTCAGATCCGCACAGCACGCCAGCCGTAGTGGCTATGTAGGGGGTGAACCAACGAAAGGAAGACCTTTCTCTCTGTCTCTCTCTCTCACTGTCTAACTCTGCCTGTCAAAAAAAACATACAGGGAAAGTCTCCCTTGCTTTATCCCCAGCACCACGCTGTTTATAAACCTCATTGGCTGGCAGGATCTGAATTATAATGTCTCCAGTGGTCACTTTGCCCAGACCAAATCAATAGGAAACGCAGGAACTGGGGATGTAGGGGTCGGGGGTCTTGCTGTGGTTCACCCTGGGAAGGCTTTGGCTACAGACTCAGTGCTGGGTAAGCTCAGCAGGCTCTGAAATCGTCACAACATCCAGAGTCCAGTGTCAGAAGATGAGGGGCCTGTGGTGCAGAAACACACAGTGCTATCAGCCATCTAGGAGTCCGGAGCCCAGCTAAGCATCAAGTCATTTCCCTCATTTTGCCATCTTGTCGGACCTGGGTTTACAGGTCTCCGAGTGGGCTCACGTGTGAATTCTTTCTTGCACATACAGCATGAATTCATCAAGCTGTGGAAACACCAGGTGGAGGAGGCACAGTGTCTGTCCTTGGCAGGCTGGACGTCCATGAGACGTCCACGTGCAAACCCTGGGATCCCAATGCACCAGCAGCTGCCATGTTGAGGCTGCATGGAGTCGGGAAGGAGAAGAAGAGAAGTTGTGTTTAGGAAGGCATTGTTTTCTGACACAGGACATAGGAGCAAAGGTGGCCAACAACACCCAGCACGTGTGATGTGCTGCTATTGGAGCACCTCTGCTTGGTACAGAAGGGTGTCACTGTCAGGTTGAGGCCGTGTGCCCCGTGTGCCTTGCTCGGAAGCTGACAGTTTTATCGTAGGTGCTGGGGAGTTCTTAAAGTGTTTAGAAGTGGAGAATGATACAACCGACTTTGCAGGTTCTAAAGATGATTCTGGATATGCCTTGCTTTTCTCCCCTTGCTACAACAAGCCCAACTGGTCTAAGTGGAAAAGAAAGAATTCCCATCTCACTTCTTTCAGGGACTAAACAGAAAACAACTCTGAGAAGCCGAAGGATAAACAACCCCTGGCTTCATCTCCAGCCGAGCCATCTCCAACACACTCAGGCTGCGAGGATTTGTGGTTACACCGCTGCTTTACTGAGAAATATTCATTACAAGCTACAGAGCTATGTGTCAGCCAGCTGTCTCCTTAAATTCAAAAAGCTGCTCAGTTGCACTGAAATGGTTAACTTGTGAGGTTGTTTCTGCTTTTCTTTCAACGGCATAGTTTATTGGATCTTTTATTGGGTGTAAGAGACAGTCAGCCCTCCATTGTAAGGTTCCACAATCATGGATTCAACCAACTTCAGATCAAAACTGTCCTAAAAAATAAAATTGTGGGGCTGGCACTGTGGCACAGTAGGCTAAGCCTCTGTCTGTGGCACCAGCATCCCACATGGTGCTGATTCGTGTCCTGGCTGCTCCTATTCAGATCCATCTTCCACTGCTATGGCTTGGAAAAGCAATGGAGGATGGTCCAAGTTCTTGGGCCCCTGCACCCATGTGGGAGACCCAGAAGAAGCTCCTGGCTCCTGGCTTAGGATTGACCTAGCTCCGGCTGTTGTGGCCAGCTGATGGAAGACCTCTCTCTGCCTTTCCCTCTCTCAAGTAAGTAAATAAATAAAATCTGTAAAAGAAATAAAGTTGCATCTGTACTGAAATGTAGAGCCTTTTTTTTCTTGTCATTATCCCCTAAATAATATAACTACTATTGACATAGCATTTGCATTGCTTAGGTATTATAAGTAATCCAGAGATGATTTAAAGCATATAGGTGGATGTTTAGGCTCTCTGCATATGCTATACCATTTTATATAAAGAAAATGAGCACTCATGGGTTTTGGTTCCTGGAGTGATTGTGTCCTGGGACCTGGCCCCCCACAGGCAGAGAGGGACAATGGTACTCATGATCTTAGGGGTCAAATGGTCCTAAGCCTAAATCCCTGCTCTTCTAAGCAGAAAAGGAAGTTTTAGGGCATTGGTCTCTTGTCATTGGTGTCCTGGGAGGATGCAATCCAGCGATGCTTCATACAACAGGGCGCTTAGTAGGCAGACCAACAGTGTGGGCTTCTACCTCTACATATGCAGACCTAGAAGAGAGAGGTATCCTTTATGAGTGCATAGGTGGAATGCAGGGCACAGAACAACTTCACTGATCCACTTCACCAGTGGACTCGGGTAACAGACATTCTTGGAAACACTGCTTGGTTAGCAGCCGGGACCAGGGGCCAAAGTTAAGCAAGGACCAGGATTTTGCAACACTTCTCAAGGAAGGCCACTGGAAGTTGAAAGGGAATTCTAAGTGGAAAAAAAGGAAGGGATTAACCCATTAGTTTTTTTTTTTTTTTTTTTTTTTTTTTTTTTTTTTTTTTTTTACACTAATTTCAGGAGCAGGCATTTGAGTCAGTGGTTAAGATACCACTCGGGGTGCCTGTACCCCCTACTGGAGTGCTTGGGTTCAAATGTTGACTCTGCTCTCCAATTCAGCTTCCTACTAATGTCTACCTTAGAAAGCAAATGTTGATCCCCTGAGTCCTTGGGTTCCTGCCATCCACATGGGAGACCTGGATTGAGTACCTGGCTCCCAGCATCAGCCTGGCCCCGTCTTGGGGAGTGACGTGTGGGATGCGAGATTTTGTCTCTGTCTTTCTTTTCTTTTCTTTTTTAAAGATTTATTTATTTGTCTATTGGCCATTTGGATTTCCTCTTTTGAAAAATGTCTATTGAGGTTCTTGGCCCATCTCTTAAGTAGGTTGTTTGTTTTGTTGTTGTGGAGTTTTTTGATCTCTTTGTAGATTCTGGTTATTAATCCTTTATCTGTTGCATAGTTTGCAAACATTTTTTTCCCATTCCATCGGTTGCCTCTTCACTTTCCTGACTATTTCTTTTGCAGTACAGAAACTTTTCAATTTGATGCAATCCCAAATGTTAATTTTTGCTTTGATTGCCTGTGCCTCTGGGGTCTTTTCCAAGAAGTCTTTGCCTGTGCCTATATCTTGCAGGGTTTCTCCAATGTTCTCTAATAACTTGATGGTGTCGGGTCGTAGATTTAGATCTTTAATCCATGTTGAGTGGATTTTTGTGTAAGGTGAAAGGTAGGGGTCTTGCTTCATGCTTCTGCACGTGGAAATCCAGTTTTCCCAGCACCATTTATTGAATAGACTGTCCTTACTCCAGGGATTGGTTTTAGCTCCTTGATCAAATATAAGTTGGCTATAGATGTTTGGGTTAATTTCTGGTGTTTCTATTCTATTCTGTTCCATTGGTCTATCCATCTGTTTCTGTACCAGTATCATGTTGTTTTGATTACAACTGCCCTGTAGTATGTCCTGAAATCTGGTATTGTGATGCCTCCGGCTTTATTTTTGTTGTACAAGAGTACTTTAGCTGTTCAAGGTCTCCTGTGTATCCATATGAATTTTAGCATCATTTTTTCCAGATCTGAGAAGAATGTCTTTGGTATTTATTTATTTGAAAGTCAGAGTTACACAGAGAGAGAAGGAGAGGCAGAAAGAGGTCGAAAGAGAGAGAGAGAGAGAGAGAGAGAGAGAGAGAGAGGTCTTCCATCTGCTGGTTCACTCCCCAATTGGCCACAACTGCCGGATCTGTGCCGAACCGAAACCAGGAGCCAGGAGCCTCTTTTGGGTCTCTCACACGGGTGCAGGGGCCCAAAAACTTGGGCCATCTTCTACTGCTTTCCCAGGCCATAGCAGAGAGCTGGATTGGAAGTGGAGCAGCCGGGACTCGAACTGGCACCCATAAGGGATGCTGGCACTGCAGGCGGCAGCTTAACTTGCTGCGCCAGAGCACTGGCCCCTGTCTTTCTCTCTCTCATTTTCTGTGCCTTAAAGTTTAAAGGTGATTAATAATTTCAGCTAGGTAGTTTTACTTATTTGAGGTTGATAGAATAATTTAAACTTTTTTTCAACAGGGCCTTCTTAGCAGGGAGAACGGTAGTGCCTGGTTTAATAAAGCAAACTAGAAAGTTGGTATTCAAATTTAGCATGTTAATAATTTATCTGAGGTGATTGGAAATCACTTGTTTTCTTAACTGCTTTGAAAATGCCTTCCGTCGCTTCCCGGCCTTTTGCCTAAGATCAAGTGTAAAATGCCTTCCAAAACTTTATCTATATTATTCATTTATTCAACTCACCCTTTCCTCCCTGAACTGTAGACCGTGGTATCAGAGCAGCTGCTGCTTAAATGCCCACAGGTTCCCCAGGGAGGTCCACCCTGACGACGCTACAGGAGATTTAGGGCTCAAGGACCCTGGTCACGTCACTGGCAGCCTATTCACCAGACACGGAAGATAAGACAGATCCCCGATCAGTCGGGAGTCTTGGAAAATACGTCCGGAGGACCTCTTTGTGTCCTCTTGAAATATGGAGTGTTACACATCACACGTGCTGCTGTAGTCTAGGTCCCTGGGCTGAGTTTTTTATTTTTATTTTTTTTTAAGCCTGACAAAGAGGACAGAAAGGAAAAAAATCCTCTGATGAAAAAGGAGTGTCTACACATATAAAGAGAATAACATTTGGGATCCGTGGCCCGCCTTGAGATACAGGATGCGACAGTTGAGTCATTAACGGAAAGCCTGCGTAAGTTCAGGAATTATCACACTTTCCAGAAATGCCGAGGGAAAGCCCCCAGTCCATGTCCCATGCCGGCTCCGTCCTGTGCATTCCGACTGCTTCTCCAAGGCCCTCAAAGACAGCCCAGAGACACAACTCACACAACGGTCACAGTCACCAACGCGACGCCGGCGCCAGCAAGCTTTAGTTTGTTAGGAAAAAAATACTACTTTCCATGTATGTTTAAATAGTACAGACACATAATATTAAAAAAACAGAAGCTCAGAGCATGTAATCTGACGCTAAGCCTTTGCAAAATAGGCAGAGATTCAAATATTTTTCTCTGCTAAAAGAGTTTGAAATGCATTTCCAAGGGTGACTTGGCCGGAGAGGCTACCACTTGGGATTGGAGAATCAAGACGTTTGATTCGCGGATGATCTGTGTTTCTGAGCAGGAACCACAAGAGGCTCCTAGGATTGGCTGAGATCCAAAAGGAAAGTTGGCCCTGCCGTTGAACTTTTGAAGCTCTGTGTGTGTGTGTGTGTGTGTGTAGCAAGGGATGGTGGTGGCAGAGGGAACATTTATTTTTAATTTTTTAAAAATTGATTTGGAAGGCAGAGAGATAGAGACAGAGGCAGGCAGAGAGAGATACATAGAGACCGCCCATTCATTTGTTCACTGCCCAGTTGCTCCCAACAGCTCCAACTGGGCCAAATTGAAGTTAGGAGCCGGAAGCTCCATCTGGGCCTTCCACTCAACTCCTTGAGTCATCACCGGCTGCCTCCCCGGACAGGCATGGGCAGCAAGCTAGACTCAAGTTCAAGGTGTTGCCAGGACTGCATTCCTTCCGGATGGTTTGGGGGAGAATCAGTGTCTGGGCTCCTTTAGGCTACTGGCAAAATTCAGTTCCGTGTGGTCAGAGGCCTGAGGTCCTCATGTGCTTCCTGTATGTCAGCTGGAGCTGCCCGGAGCTCCCAAACTTCTACCTGTTCCTGGCACACGGTTCCGCCAGCTCAGAAGCAGACACAGTGCCAGTGTGCTCAGACCCCCCATCTCCTCTGCCTCTGCTTTCCTATTCTGCTCTTAACCACCCCATGATTATCCAGGATCCTTTCTCCCCTATTTGAAGCTGGGCTGATTATCAACCTTAACTGACTCACATAATCACAGGTGTAACCCAAGGGAGTGGATGTCATGGGGGCCACAGTCGTGCCTAAAACCGTGTTTGTGTCACGTTATAAGCCAGTGGGAGAGTAGAATTGAGAGCAGTTGCTGACTGAATTTAAACTATGTCCTTAATTGAACACGCGCCAGGGCCCAAATATGACTTAAGTTGGGAAACATAAGATAAGTTAGAACCCATCAGTTTCTTAACATCTCGGTCTAGTGGAAAAGATAGGCATCTTTTTTTTTTTTTAAGATTTATTTTATTTATTTGAAATTCAGAGTTACACACAGAGAGAAGGAGAGGCAGAGACAGAGAGAGGTCTTCCATCTGCTGGTTCACTCTCCAAATGGCTGCAAGGGCTGGAGCTGGGCCAATCCGAAGCCAGGAGCCAGGAGCTTCTTCCAGGTCTCCCATGTGGGTGCAGGGGCCCAAGGACTTGGGCCATCTTCTACTGCTTTCCCAGGCCATAGCAGAGAGCTGGATCAGAAGTGGAGCAGCCAGGACTCAAACCGGCACCCATATGGGATGCCGGCACTGCAGGCGGCAGCTTTACCTGCTACACCACAGCACTGGCCCCAAGGCAAGCATCTTTTAAAGATAGTTACCATATAGGGAGTTATATGGAATATTGATAGGCAACATGAACAGTTTTGCAATTTTATTTCGATAGGGTCCTTCGTCTCTTGAATTTCACTACTTGACATATAGTGATAACCATAAAAAAAATTCAAGCAAGGAAAGGCAAGGGCCAAGATTTGCAAGAAATGAGATGAAGTCTAAAAAAAGCCATTCTCAATCGCTCCCCCTTTAATTTTTGTTGCCATCTACTTGAAATGCAGAGAGAGAGAGAGAGAGAGGGGTATTTCGTTTGCTGGTTCACTTCCTAAATGCCCTCTACAACTAGGGATGGACCAGGTTAAAGCCAGGAACCCAGAACTCCATCCAGGTCTCCCTTGGCTATGGATAGCAGTGGCTGGTACCTGAGCCATTGTCCACAGCCTTCTGGGATGCATTAGCAAGAAGTCGAATTGAAAGCAAAGAGTATCCAGGACTTGAACTATCACTTCAACATGAGAGGCAGGTGTTCCAAAAGATGGTTTAACCCACTATGCCACAATGCCTGCCCCTCAACCACATCGGCCCCCAATCTTGGCAACATTCCAGTTTGGCATTTTGAAGCTCATTGGGTGCATTCTCAGCCCTCATTTAGCTTCCTCCGCTCCCCAGCCTCACTGGTCCCTGCTCCCCTTTTCTCAATGGCACACCTGATAGGAACGAGGATGAGAGGGCATTTGTGTCTTCTTGCCATCTTAGTGTCCACGTCCCAGCCCTAACACAGGGTCACAGACAGTGAGGTCATCCAGTAACAGTGTAGTACATCTTTTTCAAACCACAGAGAAAATAAGCAGTCCTTGGTTTTAGGGATCTGCAGTGGGTAGACAGGAAATGGCATTTGCTACCCGAGTCTGTTCGTCTTTTTCCAGACGGAGGAGTTAAGTGAGTGTCACTGTGGTATGGATGACTTGGGCTTCAGAGAATTAGGGAAAGGAAATAACAGACGAAGAGAACCCCCCAGGCTTCAAATGAGAACATAGGTGAATGAATGCTATGCAGAAATGTTAAGTAACATTATCATCCCCAAATCGTGAGTAGTGGGTAAGACCCTTATCGCACACTAGAAAACCAGGCGTGTAAGGCAGCCACGGCCAACACGCGGGTCTAGACTGATCCTGTGTTCATCTCCTTGCCCCGTTCCTGGCTGTCCTTGCTCGCATTTGAGTATTCTGGGGGTAGCCAGAAATTCCCACAGCCAGCAAGAGGAGAAATGACAAGACACGAAGGCCTTCCAAAACTTCAGGTTAGGTGAACAATCAAGTCTTAAGTCAACAGGAATTTGCTGCCAATCATGGAGGGTGGCTCCCGGAGACTCAGTAGCAAATGCGTTCCTGTAACCCTGGATTTTATAAAATTGCAACCTCAGCCTCTCCCACCCGCATCTCAGCAGATCTGCTTGTGTGTGGTGGGCAGACACATGGCTCCCCGAAGTCGTCCACACCCTCATCTCTGGAACTGGTGCATGTCTTAGGCTACCTACCGCCCCTTTACCAGCCCCAGCACTGAGCTGTCAACTTCTTCATGTGTTCTAGCGCGGGGCTCTGCCAGTTACCTGCCTTTGCAATCCCGGGCGAGTTTACTAAAGGCAATCTAGTTAGTTTTAGTGTTTTTAGCAAGTAGTGTTTTCATTAATTTCAGGGGTGGATTAGTTTGGCTCGTTCTTCCAGTGCTTCCAGACCCTTCACCTATGCTATCCCAAGAACCCCTGGCATCGGTGCATCCAATAAGGAATTTCTAAGCCTAGTGACGTTTCCGATTCTGATCAGTTAATCGTTACGTCCTTAAGAAGTTCTGGAAGTCTAACTTCAAGAGATAAGGAGAGAATTTCCCAGGGGGTGCAAATCAACCTGCCACACTTTACAACGTGGCGGGTGATGAGCTTATACAGCAAAGTTGGGTGAGCCAACAGCATTTTCATATGTGCGGGGCCCAGCAGTAAAGAAATCGCTGTGCACCTTATTAGAGGAACGTTGTGTAAGCTCTGGCATCAGCTATCACATAAGCTGGTATTGTACAATGCACTTTTTCACGGTTATGTTTGGCTTTATGAGCGACATATCTTTTCACTCATATCACACGCCGACGGTTTGGGGGGGCAACATTTTTTTGGAAAAGCGCTACCTTGCAAGCTCACTCTTGAGCTGGCTTGTGAGCAGGGCCAGAAGTTTACAGATGCGGGGAACAAGGGCAGAAAGCCCGGCTCACAAAAGGCGCCCCTGCCGGGGGAGGGAGGGGGGTCCTGAGCAGCGAGGGAGCCATGCACCTTTTCCATCACCGCCTGTGCATCTTTGCAACACAATGTAGTGAATGAGCAGCCATAGAAGGGCAGGCGGGCGGCGCGGCTGGGCGCTTGACATGGCCCTGTGTAGACGTGATGGATGTGACGAAACCCTACCCTTCCCAGGAGGGTCAGGTGGCACTAGCCAGACAAAGAGGTCAAGCAATTTGAAAAGAACTTTCCTTTCCTTTTCTTTTTCGTTTTTAAAAATATTCCATTTGTGCCAAAAAATTACAGTATCCAGCCGTTCCCCATTAAGTTGGAAGTCCCTACAAAGCAGGAAAAAAAAGTGAAGCCAATGTGAAACCCAGATTCGAAATCTTTTCGGAGCAGAGCCACACGTTACAATGGCGCAAACCTTTCTGTAAAAAAAAAAAAAAAAGTCACTAGGCAAGGCTTCCTCTCCTGAGGCTGAGCGTCCCACATCTGCTTTCGGGATTAGAGGGCCACACCACGCAAGCTGTACAAATACAAAGTCTCCCGAAGTTCTCTCGTGCAGGCTGCGGGTTGAAAGCAGGGGCCCGGAGGATGCTGCTTCCACGCCTGCCTGACCCTCTGGAGAAAAGAAACAGAGCTCTCAGCTCCTGGCCCCTCCAACCGCACAACCTCGAAAAGGACCCTTCCGGCTTTTTCACCACCTCCCTGTCTTTTTTTTTTTTTTTTTTTTTTACACCTCTGAGCACTGATTCTAATTGGATTTGGATTTATTTGAGCTTTTGATAAAATACACATCGCGACCCCTTCCTCGCCTTTTCCCAGCCCCCACCCCCCACCCCCCCAGCCCAGGCCCCAAGGAGTTCTAGAAATATCTATAAATTTGCTTAATTGCCAGACAGGTTTTCCACTTGTAAGCAACTGGCTTCCCTTCGCCGTAATGTCGGAGCGTGACCTATGACATCAGGGGGCTGGGATCTGATGACTACCAAATGTGAAAGAGGCTTGAGTCACTTAGCTGCACCCGGAGGCCGGGCATTGGATGCCTGGCCGGCTAGCAGATCAGCTTCTGAGCCCGGATCTAGATGCATGGAAATGAGCTGAGGTGAAACAGTGGCAGCTGACCCCCCCCTGCTGCACACCAGGCGGCCTGCTGAGTTTCACCTTGTTGCGCGCCCACAAACAGCGGGAACGATTTTGCCCGTCTTGTTTGTACAGAGAAAGGGACCCAGAGAAATGAAAATAGATGGACAATCTAAAACCGGGAAGTGGTAAACCCAGGATGGCAAACCCAGGCCACTTCCCTCTGAAGCTTTACCGGCCCACAAAGCCTCATATTTATTTCCAATGGAAACTTCTAGAAAGATACTTTGGTGTGGTCGCAGAGGCGTACTGTTGGGGGAGAAGATGAGGACATAGGGATGATTCGGGTCACCTGCAGGCCCCCACAGCACCCGCAGTCACCGAGTTGTTCATATGGCTATACCCGTGTGGTTTGTTCTAAGTAAGCAAGAATTCACGTTGTCACAGGTTTATGGGAAAACATCAGAAGCCGTAAAGTAGTTCGATGGGCAGTAGGACCGCCAATCCACCTTGAAAACACAGGGCAGGTGATCAGAGGAATGAAGACCTTCCTCCAACCTGCTCCCAATCTCCTTTCTCCCAGCAACTTGGTGGCTCAGTATTGGGCTTTTCATGTGAGACACTCAATTGTGTACACTGTCACAACCACACAGGGTGGTAACATGCAAAAGCCATGGGCTGTGGCATGCACATACCTGGTTTCAGCTTGCCATGCCATATTAACATGCTGTGTGACCTCGGGCTGGCTACCTGACCTCTGTGGGTCCATCTGTGCAGATGCCATGGCTCCAAGACTTATAGAGACCAGGGAAATAACACAATGTCTGCTTGTACTAGGTGTCTTTACAAAAAGCAAAAACAAAAAACCACAACTTTTTCTTTTTCTTTTCCCTTCTCTTTTGCTTTTTCAGAGATGTTCTGATACCAAGGGGTTCCCCCCTTTCTTGTAAGCCTCCTATTTTTTTTTTTTTTGACAGGCAGAGTGGACAGTGAGAGAGGGAGACAGAGAGAAAGGTCTTCCTTTGCCGTTGGTTCACCCCACATTGGCCGCTGCAGCTGGCGCACTGCGCTGATCCAAAGCCAGGAGCCGGGTGCTTCCCCTGGTCTCCCATGCGGGTGCAGGGCCCAAGCACTTGGGCCATCCTCCACTGCCTTCCCGGGCCACAGCAGAGAGCTGGCCTGGAAGAGGGGCAACTGGGACAGAATCCGGTGCCCCGACAGGGACTAGAACCTGGTGTGCCGGCGCTGCAGGCAGAGGATTAGCCTAGTGAGCCGCGGCGCCGGCCAAGCCTCCTATATTTTAAGAGTGGTTTCCTTCAGTGATTTCACTGAAATTTGAAAGTTTGTATTCCACATGTAAGCTGTGTAGTGCTACACATATGGATCTATGTCTCTGAGCCTCTATTTTCATCTATGAATGAATGCTAACAACTGTGCTGAATTTCCTTTCTAAGCAAATAGCCACTTCCTGCCCTCTCTGCAAGTTAAACCTGGATTTGGGGGGGGGGGGTCCAGGAAACAGCAGAGACCCCTCAATCTCAGGGAAAATTCAAGTCCAGGTGATCTATCATGCTGAGAATAATCCTCTTGTCTTTTACCGGTGAGTATTCATAGGTGAGAATAATTAATAACTACTTCTGGCCAAAGAAATCGAAGTAGAAGTCTTCAAATGGAGCCACAAGAGGAGGAGGTGTTTCCTTTGAAAACCTGGGTATCTGGGGGTGGGCTTGAAACTAAGGAAATGGCAGCCATCTTGGATCTGTGGGGCATGTGTGATTTGGCAGCCATCTTGAATCCATGGGGCATGAGTGATTTGGCAGCCATCTTGAGTCTGTGAGGCATGAGCGCAACACAAAAGCCAGGGTGGAACAGTGGAAGGTGGAGGCCACTGACGGAACCTAGGTCCTTGATGACCACTGGTTTTTCTGAGTGGATCCTTAGCTGTCCGTCTACATGCTTCTTCTGAAGTGCAATCATTAATGCTTGCACAACTGCAGTCAGACAACCAAGTACCTTGCTGACTGATTTTATGATACCTGCTTCTCAAACTGTTGCCCAAATCAGGGATCATAGCTGTACAGACCTAGCAAGGCAGGGTAGCCACACACCTCCTCTTCATCCGGAGGCTCTGTAGGAAGCACTGGGGTTCTGACAGAGTCTTCCTTGAAGCACTTGTTAAAGTTGCTATGCAGGAAATGACAACATTGACTCATCCCTACCCAGAGTCCTGGAATCCCATCCCAGTGAGATTCCATGACGTCTTATCAATAGAAATTTTATCATAAAATTGATTGATGGATTTAGCTCAGATGAAAAACAGCAGTGGTAGGCAGTTCTCAGACCAAACACTGGGTGATTTGACAAGACAGTGTTCCAAGCCGGTCTCGTCTCCTCTTGTAACTCTGAGACTAGCTGGCTTATCTTTGTGGCCTGAGCTGAATTTCAACTGTGTCAGTGTCACCGATTGTTTGGGTAGACAATTTGCATGGAACAACAGATAGAAATGGAGAACTGCCATTTGGTTGATTATTGGAGAATGACAAGTTGTCTTGAAAGTAGGAAAGACTAAAAATGTGAGCTGTGAATAAACGTGATTCATTCATGAATCCAACCAATATGTCAGGCATATCAGTCAGCAGTCTGTCATGGTGGGGCTTAGAGGCAACCCCATGGAGAAAGACCCATTAACAAGTGTATGCCAGAAACTATTATAATCGAAAAAAGTAGAATAACAATAATGATGGAATCAGTACAAATATTGCTATTACTGCTACTACTGACTACCAGTAACTGAGTAGTCCCCACACTCCAGGTACTGTCCTAAGTATTTTATCTGCACTGTCTCTTTAAAACAATTCCTTGTGACTAGCCCCACCATGATGCCCATTTCCGAGATGAACACACTGAAACACGAATGTGCACACTCTAGTTCTCAGAGGAGTGAGGATTCGCACCCAGGTCTTCTCTAATTGCAAAGCTCACAAGCCTAATAAACAGATCATGGCAGAGATCTGAACAGGGTCAAAGGAAGATTGGCAAGTGCTAGTAGTGGTGCTCTGGAGGAGGTGGAAATGGAATTGGGAGTGGGGCTGGGAGGAGCGGGAAGAGGTGACCTCTGGGAAGTGCTTTTTCCTGAACAAAAACCTCGTAGCAGCAAGGCTGAGGCAGGGTAGTGGCGTCTGACTTGGCCCAGTGCCCCAGGAAGGCTGCAAGTCCCAGTATAATTGGGACTTCAGGGACCCGGGGAACCAATGAGAGCTATTTGTTTTGCCAAAGCACTTGACATCTTATGAATAAAAGGTTTTCAATGACTACAAAATATTGTGATTGTCTACATTAGACCAGGGAGATATTATACTCAAAGAAAAGGGGAGTGGTATGACTATATTTATTTTGCATACGAAAGTGGATGTTCATGCCAAAGACAATGCAGTATAGTAGGAAGCTACTTAGGCAATGTCTGCACCAGAACAGCAGAACGTGTGACACAGAGATGTAGTGGCTCTAATTCATGCCACCCAGATCCACCCACAACCAAATTTGATCTGTGAGACCCGCCTCATGCAGCCCCTGCCTTGAGCTATGACCTTGGCTCCCATGCTATAATTTTTAGCAGTCCACTTGCTCCAGGGGATTTCGCCCTCTGATTCCAAAAATCAAGTATTGTAACCTTGCTAAGGTTTGGCCAACACTGAAATAGAAGATGTAAGATAAGTTAAAATTTAACTGATTTTTGGATTCCAGTATCAAATTTTGATAGTATTAATTTTAATAATTTGAATAATTGGTAAAGTAATTTTTTTTTTACTAAATGAGGTCTTGAATTTAAATGTTTTTTGCTCCTTTAAAAATATATCTGCTTTATTTGAGGATATGATGAACCAAACTCAAACTGATTTGCAACTGTTAAACTCCTCATAAAATAATTTAAGATCATCTATCTCACAACTGATGTTTTTATGTTATAAATTAATTTCAGCAAGTTTTATTTTTTATAAAGTTTTGATTTAATAAATATAAATTTCATAGGAACAGCTTTTGGAATATAGTGGTTCTTCCCCCCTTACCCATCCTCCCAACCCACTTCTATCCCACCCCCAACTCCTCTCCCACCCCATTCTTCATTAAGATTCATTTATAATTAACTTTATATACAGAAGACCAACTCTATAATAAGTAAAGATTTCAACAGTTTGCACCCACACAGACACATAAAGTATAAAGTACTGTTTGAATACTAGTTTTACCATTAATTCTCTTCATACAACTCATTAAGGACAGAGGTCCTACATGGGGAGCAAGTGCACAGTGACTCTTGTTGATTTAACAATTGACACTCTTATTTATGACATCAGTGATCACTAGAGGCTCTTGTCATAAGCTGCCAAGGCTGTGGAACCTCTTGAGTTCACAAAGTCTGACATTATTTAGACAGGGCTATAATCAAAGTGGAAGTTCTCTCCTCCCTTCAGAGAAAGGTATCTCCTTCTTTGATGGCCCCTTCTTTCCACTGGGGTCTTACAGATCTTTCATTTAAGTCATTTTTTGCCACAGTGTCTTAGCTTTCCATGCCTGAAATACTCTCATGGGCTTTTTAGCCAAATCCAAATGCCCTAAGGGCTGATTCTGAGGCCAGAGTGCAGTTTAGGGTGTTTGTCATTCCATGAGTCTGCTGTGTGGTCTATAGCAAGTTGTAGAACTGATAGAATCTCATAATGCATTTGGTGTACAAGTACACTGATTAGTTCTTATGATTTAGTTTTTTTGAAAACTTGGGAAGCAGAGAGAAAAAGAGCAATCCTGTGTGCTGGTGTACTCTCTAAAGGTTGGGCCAGGCCAATGGCGGGAGACTGAGTGACAGGGGCCCAACTACTTGAGTCATCACCCACTATCTCTGTCTCTCCCTCTCTATTTCTGTAACTCTGCTTCTCAGATAAATGAATAAATCTTTACAAAAAAAAAAAAGAAAAAGAAAAACAAACATGCAGTTGAATTGTGTAGATTGGCTCACTCTGATGATTTTGTTCATTCTTTTGCTTTTCTAATGGGGCGTTTAATCCATTTACATTTATTTTCTTAAGAACTATCTATTACATTCCTGTACGATATACTTTGCCATCAATATTAACAAAAATACATGGGGCAGGCTGCTCAGGAGCACAAAGAGGTTTATTTAGTTCACAGTTTTGGATGCTGAAAGTCTACACAACACAGTACAGGCTCTGGAGAGGGCCCCTTGGAGAACAGTAGGAGTCTATGTGGGGGAAACATCACA
Organism: Lepus europaeus; assembly: GCF_033115175.1. Lineage (NCBI taxonomy): Eukaryota > Metazoa > Chordata > Mammalia > Lagomorpha > Leporidae > Lepus > Lepus europaeus. The sequence continues at coordinate 93,505,260 of NC_084838.1, forward strand.
TCTGGAAACCGGAAGGCAGAGAGAGCCGGGGAATGCCACACTCCAGCTCTTATCACAGTCCACTCAGGAGAACTAAGCAGTGTCCCATGAGAAATATCTTACCTCTTGTGGAGGGCACACCCAAGTTGACCTAAGGATTTCCCACCAGGCCCTGCCTCTTAAAGGTTCCACCACATTCCAGTCTTGACACCCTGGGACCAAGTCCTCGCCAGAGGTGTTTTTGGGGACCGTCCATGTCTGAACCGTAACACTTACTTTCTGTGTATCTTCTATTTTCACTAAATTTCCTTCCTTTAGGCTGTCCACTGATTCAAATCCCGATCCCTCCCCAAAGCCAGCCCTATAGTCAGTTTTTAAAGGCTTGTCTTTATTTTTAACTTGATGACAAATGCAGTTTTAATTAACTAAAAGATTTTCATCTGGGGAGTGAACCAGAGGATGGTTCACTCTAATAGCAGTTAGGTTTACCTAAACATGCACCTGTAGTATTGCCATTATTAAAATTGGAAGGGAGTTCAGCATTGTAGTCTAGTGGGTTAAGTTTCCAGCCTGCAACATTGGCATCCCACATTGGACTTCCAATCCAGCTCCCTGCTAATGTGCCTGATGGCCCAGGTGCTTGGGGCCCTGCACCCATGTGGGAGGCCTGAATGATGATCCTGGCTCCTTTGTTGAGGCCATTTAGAGTGTGAATCAGTGGTGGAAGGTCTCTCTCTGTCTCTCCTTCTCTCTCCTCTCTCTGTCTGACTTTCAAATAAATAAATCTTTAAAAAAAAAAAACCCTGTAAGGAGCACCTGTTTTCAATTCTTTTGGAAATCAACATAGAAGTAGAGTTGCTGGATCATATAGTAATTCTCTATTTACTCCTTTGAGCCACCAAGTTGGTTTCCACCCTGGTTGAACTCCTACCAGCAGTATATGAGAAATCACTCTCTCTCCACCCTTACTAGCACTTGTTAAGAATTCTTTGTGTATCCGGGACACTGGACATTACCAGATATACTCCCTGCAAACATTTTCTCCCATGCTATTGCTTCTTTTTTTACTCTCTGCTTCTTTTTAACATTTTATTTATTGTAGTTTCAGAGAGACAGGGACAGGCAGAGATCTCCTATCTGTTGGTTCACTCCTCAAATACTCACAGCAGCCAGGGCTGAGCCAGACCAAAGCCAGGAGCCAGAAAATCAATTCAGTTATCCCATGAGGTTGACAGGGACCTAAATACTTGAGCCATCACCTGCCACCTCCTTGGGCGCACATTAGTAAGAAGCTGGGACTGAGATGTGGAGGCAATGCTGGTATGGATGTAGGCCTCTCAAATGGAGCTTCACCAGTAGGCCAAAAGCCCACCTCTGTTTTTATATTTTTATTTAGGTCCAGTTCATCTAGCTTTTCCTTGTGCTTTTGGTGTAAAATCTAAGAGCCCACGGGTAAATCCCAGATACCCATGTTTTCGTCTAAGAAACTGAGTCTCCAACAAATACACACACACACATGTTCACTGTGGCACTGTTCACAAGAGACAAAGGGCAGAAGCAACCCAACTGTCCATCAATGACAAACGCATGAACCAAATGTGGTGTGTCCACACCATGCAGTGCCATACAGCTACCAGCATTGCAGATCGATCCTTGCTGCATCGTAGTTGAAACTTGGAGTCATGCTAAGTGACCGCAGCCAGATGCAAAAGGTGCAGTGTGACCCCAATTTTGTGAAATGTAGGGAATAAGTCCATGTAGAGAGCCAAAAGCCAGGCTGGTGGTTCCCAGGGGCTGGGAGAAGTGGGGCGAGGACCAATGGCTTGGTGTGCACAGGCTTTCCTCCTGGGGTGATGAATGGGTTTTGGAACTAGTTAAAAGTGATGGCTGCATGCCACTGTGAATTTACTAAATCCCTCCAAATTGTGCACTTTAAAATGATTGCTTTTAAGTCTTATGAATTTCACCTAAAAAAAGATTGTAAAGGCCAAAATAGAATCCTTTCATTTCAACCCCATAAGATAATAAACATAAGTTGCTTTTAACACTTCCGTATCTGAACTCTTTCTTTCTAATTTTCCCTGATACTACTTAGGATTTTTAAATACAGATTGTTACTTTTTAATAGGATGTCTTCCATTTCCAGATGTATTCTTGATGCTTGTTATTCTTTCTGTCTGCATTAACAACGACACACACTTGGTGAAGTGTTCTACTTTTGTTGCTCAATCCGAAGAAAATACGATGTCTCCCCTGTTCTTGAATGTGTGACAGCATTTCTTTGAGCATCTTTGAAGGAAGGGCATGTGCACAAAATTCTCTCTGAAACCTTCCACTCTTGAGCATGACTTTCTGTTGCTTTCCCTTAATGGTTTATTAGCTTAAGGGGAAAAAAAAAAGACTCCTAGAACACCCAGAAAGATGAAGTAGATATATTTTTCCATGCTGTAACTGCCAAAAAAAAAAAAAAAAAGAAAGAAAAAAACCCACAAAGAAACCAAAATGACCAAGTGAACCAAATAAAAACCTCAGACATCGAGATCCTATGTGTATTTATGTATATATTTATAGATATTTTCAAGGAGACATAGAGAGAGAGAGAGAGAGAGAGAGAGAGCTTATCTCATCAGCTGGCCCACTACCTCCTAAATATCTGCAATGGCCAGGACCTGGCTGGGCTAAAGCCAGGAGCAGGAACTCAATACAAGCCTCCCACATACGTGGCAGGGACCCAGCTGCTTCCTACAGCATCTGCTGCATCGTAGGGTGTGCACTGGCAATGAGCTGGAGCTGAAACTGGAGCCCAGGCTCTCCGCTTAGGACACAACTGTCTCAACTGGCGATTAAACGACCAGGGGCAAACGCCCACTCCTACAGACATAGATTTTAATGAACTATTTTTTTTAAAAAAATGAAATTGATGTAAAAATGCATGATAGATAAAACATAAAAAATTAAAATGAAGACAGGATAAGTGGAAGATGAGATGAGTGACACAAGTATAGTTATCATGCCCCTCCCTGAATTAGGAATTTTGACATTTTCCCAGCATGGATTGTAAGTCATTGATTTTTCTTTCTTTTTTTTTTTTTTCAATCTGCTTAAGGGGCTGGTATTGTGATGTTGAGAGAAAAGCTGCTGCCTGCGATGCCGGCTTCCTATATGGGCACCAATTTGTGTCCTGGCTGCTCTACTTACAAACCAGCTACCTGCTAAGGGTTTGGGCAAAGCAGCAGAAGATGGTCCAACTGTTTGGGTCCTTGCTACCCACGTGGGAGACCAGAAAGAAGCTCCTGGCTTCAGCCTGGCTCAGCCTTGGTCACTGAAGTCATTTGGGGAGTGAACTAGTGGATGGAAGATTCTCTTTGTCTTTCTCTCTCTGTCTCCACCCCGCCTCCTTCTTTGTAACTCTTTCAAATAAAAAGAAATAAATCTTTAAAAGAATCCACTTACATGTTGCTACCCTTGATTGCTGAATTTTCCGATGTTTTCTTATATTTTACAGCTAAGAGCCCATTCTTTGGAATAAGATCAAAGTTGGTGAACCCTAAAGGCTTCCATAGCATTGGCAACTCATGACGAGAGCCTAGGGAGATTACTGACGCCATAAACAAGAGTGTCAAATTGTTAAGTCAGCAACAGGAGTCACTGTGTACTTAATGTCTCATGTGGGATCTGTTCTTAATGTGTTGTCCAATGTGAAGTAATGCTATAACTAGTACTGAAACAGTATTTTTACACTTTGTGTTTCTGTGTGGGTGCAAACTGATGAAATCTTTACTTAGTATATACTGAATCGATCTTCTGTATATAAAGATAATTGAAAATGAAAAAAACAACTTTGTGTTAAATTGGAAATTGCATAGAAAATTAATCAATTAAAAAAAATATCATGTAGGATCTCTGTCCTTAATGTGCTGTACACTGTTATTTAATGCTATAACTAGTACTCCAACAGTATTTTTCACTTTGTGTTACTATATGGGGGCAAACTGTTGAAATCTCTACTTAATATAGACTAAACTGATCTTCTGTATATAAACAGAATTGAAAATGAATCTTGATGTGATTGGAAGGGGAGAGGGAGAGGGAAAGGGGAGGGTTGTGGGTGGGAGGGAAATTATGGGGGGGGGAAGCCATTGTAATCCATAAGCTGTACTTTGGAAATTTGTATTCATTAAATAAAAGTTAAAAAAAAAAAGAGCACATTCTTCTTCCTCATGTCCTCTCCACATTTTTGCTCTGATGTGGCAGTGATTAAATCTGGCTTCATTTAGGAATATATATCATTAGATACATTTAATTCATTAATATCCTCCAATCCGTTAAGCCAGAAGCTTGGGCATCAGCGTTTTCCTAGGAGACCTTACTGTGCAGCAAGATTGGAAACAGCAGGCAGTGATCAAGAGCATTGGCCACGCGGTGAACATCCGTTGAGTCAACTTTTTGCTTTGGGATGAGCTGATACACAGGGTCCCAGCCCATAGCATAACCTTTTAATTTAATTTAATTTATTTATTTGACAGGTAGAATTACATATAGTGAGAAAGACAGAGAGAAAAGTCTTCCTTCTGTTGGTTCACCCCCCCCCCCAAAATGGTCGCCACAGCCAGAACTACGCCAATCTGAAGCCAGGAGCCAAGTGCTTCTTCCTGGTCTCTCATGTGGGTGCAGGGTCCCAAGCACTTGGGCCATCCTCCACTGCCTTCCTGGGCCACAGCAGAGAGCTGGACTGGTCTTCCAGCAATCAGGACTAGAACCTGGTGCCCATATGGGATGCCGGCACGGCAGGTGGAGTGAGCCACGGTGCCGGCCCCACCCATAGCATGATCTTGAAAATGAAGGAAAATTCCCCCTACATCCCCAGTACAGCACTGGGATCTTAGCCAACAGAAGTGCCAGCTGTTGGGCTAGAGCTGGTGCTGAGGGTGCACAAAGGAGCAAATAGCCTCTCGGGTTGGGATTCGTGGAGGAGGATCTTTGGCTGTCATGATATCCTCTCTGAAATATGAGTGTTTGCACAAGATGTGTCTCACCATCCATCCTTGGTTACTTGTTTCTTCTTACAGTCAGTAATCACGTTTATTCAATGCACACAAATACTCTTTGAATTCAGTAAATGTTTGTTACGCCTTTGATTATTTTCGCTCCCTCTCCTTTGTTTCCTCCTTCTGGTATTATCTGTAGCTCTCTTTTCTACTGGATGTATACGGCTCTTGTCTTCCGATTTCTTGGAGAATGTTCGAATTCTTTTTAATGTAAAAATATGTGTGCCTGGTTTCACAAATCAAAAGCTACTAGCTTTTGGGGAAAATGACAGTGTCCCACGCGCTATCTGGTTTTTAAAGGTCTGTCTATCTATCATCTATCTCTCTATCTCTCTATCTCTCTATCTCAAAGGCAGAATGAGAGAGAGGGAGAGAGAGCGTCCATCTGCTGGTTCACTGGGCCAGGTTGATACCAAAAGCCCGAAACTCCATCCACATCTCTCATGCGGGTGGAGGGAACCCAAGCGCTTGGGCCGTCTGCTACTGCTCTCCCAGGTGCATTTAAAGGGAGCTGGATTGGAAGCAGAGCAACTAGGACTCAAACCAGAGGCTTCGGTATGGGATGTTGATGTTGGCTGCAGCTGCTTAACCAGCCACAATGCTGGCTCGGAAACTGCTTTGATTTTTTGCAGAATCTGCTTTAAACATCATCTTTCCTCTAGTATTCCCTTCATATTTCCAAAGGATGAACAGAGAATTTTTAAGGTTTCTGCTCGTCTTTGAATTCTAAATACATTCACAGTGTTCTAATGTTAACTAAATACACGTGTTGAATTTCTTGCTGTTAATCTTGGCAATGATTTCTTGGCTATAGTGCTAAAAACATAGACAACAAAAGACAAACACAGACAATGGGATTACATCAAGCTAAAGGGTTCTGCCTATCAAAGGAAGCAATCAATAAAATGAAAAGCCAAACTCTGAATGGAAAATGAAGTTAGAAATAGAAGTGCCATATGATGTAGCAATCCCATTACTGGGTATTGACCAAAAAGATGCAAAGTCATTGTATCACAGAGATACCTGCTCCATCACATCTATTGCAGCACTGCTCACAACAGCTAAGAAATGGAATCAGCCAAGATGTACCTCATCACAGGGATACAGGAAATGTGCTGTATGCATACAATGGATTATTATTTAGCTATAACAAAGAAATCCCATCTTTTTAAAAAAAATTTATATTATTTATTTATTTGAAAGGTAGAGTTAGAGTGGGGGGCAAGGCAGAGAGAGAGAGGGAGAGAGAGAGAGAGAGGGAGAGCGAGAGCTTCCATCTGCTGGTTCACTCCCCTAAATGGCCACAATGACCAGAGCTGGACCAGATGGAAGTCAGGAGTGAGGGGTCTCCTCCAGGTCTCCCATGTGGGTGCAGAGGCCCAGGGACTTTGGCCATCCTCCACTGCTTTCCCAGGTGCGTTAACAGGGAGCTGGATTGGAAGTGGAGCAACCAGGACTCAAACCAGTGCTGATATGGGATGCTGGCATCACAGGCGGTGGGTTACCCCACTATGCCACAATGCCAGCCCCAGTCCTGTCATTTGTAGCAAAATGGATAGAACCAGGGAACACTCTGTTGTATGAAATAAGCCAGCCACAGAGAACAAATACTGCATGTTATCCCTCTAACAAGGAAGCTAAAAACACAATCTGAATGCAGCATAGGGATGGATCTTCAGTGTCTTGGGGATTCCTTTTTTTTTTTTTTTTTTTTTTTACTTATTTATTTGACAGGCAGAGTGGACAATGAGAGAGAGCCAGAGAGAAAGGTCTTCCTTTGCCGTTGGTTCACTCTCCAATGGCCGCTCCGGCAGCGCGCTGCGGCCGGCGCACCTCGCTGATCCGAAGCCAGGAGCCAGGTGCTTCTCCTGGTCTCCCATGCAGGTGCAGGGCCCAAGGACTTGGGCCATCCTCCACTGCCTTCCCGGGCCATAGCAGAGAGCTGGACTGGAAGAGGAGCAACCGGGACAGAATCCGGCACCCCGACCGGGACTAGAACCCCATGTGCCAGCGCCACAGGCGGAGGATTAGCCTAGTGAGCCACGGGGCCAGCCTTGGGGGATTCCATAAACACTCAGATCATCACAGGGAATCCGGAGCCTCAGAGAGTCTGCTGGGAATGGGAATGTCCATAGGAGATCAAAGCAGATTGTCTTCGGAGCGGCATCCACCGAGCCATCCTCCGAAAGAGGATGTTTCATTGTTCAGAACAGCCTGTTCTCCAACACGGAATTGGAGCCAGCTGCTGCCTGGGACACACCTTGTATGTCACCTATGGTCTCTGTCTGAAGGCCAAGTGTATGTGATGAGGGGTGACAGATGCTGAACTTGGGCTACGCGCAGGATGGAACTTGTTGAATGAATTAATAGCAATTGACTTGAAAATTGAACAAATGGATTGAATCTCCTCTCTCTCTCTCTCTCTCTCTCTTTCTCTCTCCCCCTCTCCCTCCCTCTCTCCCTCTCCTACTCTCCCTCTCTCTCTTTTCCGATAGATAAAAATATAAATATGCAGGGCCTTATCCAATCAGTGTCTCTGTTTCTGAGAAGCATACACTTGAGATAGGGCAGCTAACTGAGATTTGAGTAGAATGAAATTTTTACCCAAGCATTTGTGGCATTTAATTGGGATAGTAGAAAAGGGCTCCAAGTAAGGAGGCATTTTGGTCCTCACACATTTTCCTTATAGTAACCAAATGATGCAAAGTGATGATTTCTCTTCACCCTAAAGCTTTTAGTGATTCCCAAGCTTGGCCGCACCGTAAAATTACCCAGGGGAGAATTCACAAGCCAAAAAAATACCAACACCACAGATTCTACCCAACAGATTCTAATTTAGTTGGTATGGGGCGTGGCCCGAGCCTTGGGATTTTTGGAAGCATCGGAGGCCACCCCGAAGTACCAAGTTTGAGAAGTACTGCAAAGCAACCCCTCCCCCGCCCCTCTCTGTCGAGGCACCGGCTGCATGCCTGTTTTACACGCATGTGTTTGCTGAACGTAAACACAGCCTGCGCACTATTGCACCCAGGAACCCAGGGTGGCGTGTGCACAATCTTTGGAAAAGTCAGAATTTGTAAACTGATAACACATAGAATCCCACGGCCTCCATATGGTTCCTGTTACCCTGAGGGGAACTCTACACATTTGCCTTGCTCCGGGATGGAAAGATAAATAACAGATGTGGATAATTTTTGTCAGACTTGTACTAAACAATAATAGAAAAATAAGAAATGAATGGTGGAAGCAGGAGAAACAAAACTCAGGACCCTAAAGCTCAAACCAATGGTTATTGTAGGGGATATCTTTGAGTTTTTAAAGTACGACTACGTAACAGGTCAGAAATAACTTACAGTTTTGCAGTTCCAGGAACCATCATGCCCAGAGTGACAAGGAATAACATTACAATATCGAGGCTGAGAGAGCACGCTGCACCCATGTTTTGATCGCAGGGATGAGTTCAGATCCACGTGCGATTTTCTATTTGTGGGCACCGTTTTCAGCGCTGTGCGCCATCATGCGTAATCCACATGGCAATGCCGGGATGAATGCTGGGATTACTCGTGGTTGCCGGAGGCAGAAGGGGAGAGCCAGAGGATCGCAGTCATTTGTTCTAGGGTGTTTCTGAGGACTTTGTGGTAGATCCGCTAACGGAGCCCAAGCAGTCCAGTTTCAGGTGCCGGGGCAGAGAGATTCTTGAGGGGTAGGCGACAGCCTCTTCACGGAAGGAGGACAGGGTCTTCTGCAGAGGGGGTGCTGAGGGCTTGCAGCCGAAGGAACTCAGTGATCACTTCTGAGAGCAGAGAAGTAGTAAGAAGATATTAATACCGCTTGGTGATGTGTACTAAGTTCTGCTTTCTTTGTAAAACCATGGAGTTGAGTATTTGCAACAGATACCATATGGCCCTTGGTAGAAAATACTTGATGGCCTTGCGTTAGCTACTTCTTTTACTTTGTTCTTTCTTGTAAGATTTATTTATTTATTTGGAAGGTAGAGTTACAGAGATAGAAGGAGAGAGATCTTTCACTCCCCAAATGGCCACAATGGCCGAGGCTGGACCAGGCTGAGGTCAGGAGCCAAGATCTTCATCTGGGTTCCCCACGTGGGTGGCAGGGGCCCAAGGACTTGGACCGTTGTCTGCTGCTTTCCCAGGCTCATTAGCAGGGAGCTGGACTGAAAGTGGAGCAGCCGGGACTTGAACCAGTGCCATTATGGGATACGAGCATGACCAGCAGGGGCTAAACCTGCTGTGCCACAGCGCCGGCCCAGCCTTAGAGACTGTGGCTTCCCTTCTTTTTCTGCCTCCAGGAACACACACTTCCCTAAATTCTGTGCCAATCTTTCCCTTTAAGAAAAAGAATGATTAGTTTGGTTTTGCTTTTCTGACTTTACTAACAATGAAGTCATAGGGATGACATCTTTGGCAATTTGTTCTTCTCTCTTAATATTATGTGTGTGAGGGGGCTGGCGCTGTGGCTTAGTTGGTAAAGCCACTGCCAGCAGAGCTGGCATCCCATATGGGCACCAGTTGGAGTCCCAGCTGCTCCACTTCTGATCCAGCTCTCTGCTATGGCCTGGGAAAGCAGTAGAAAATGGCCCAAGTTTTTGGACCCCTGCACCCGTGTGAGAGACCCAAAAAAGGCTCCTGGCTCCTGGTTTCGGTTCGGCGCAGATCCGGCCATTGCGACCAATTGGAGAGTGAACCAGGAGATGGAAGACCTCTCTCTCTCTCTGTCTCTGCCTCTCTGTAACTCTGCCTTTTAAATAAATAAATAAATCTTTAAAAAAATACGTGTGTGAGATTCACTCATTTGGTGTGTGTGACTAAACGGCATTAGAATAAAGCTATCATGAACATTCCAAATATGGCTTCTGGTGCCCATGTATGAGAAACCATTTGGGATAAATACATACTTATTGGATTTGACGGATCGTTGAGTTTACGTATACACACACATACTCTTGGTGCATGCTCTATTTGAGCTGTTTTTCAGTGTGGTTGTGCCCAGTTATATCAGCACACGCAGCGTGTGAGATTCCTCTTGCTCTTCCTTCTTGTCAACACTTGCTCTTGTCTGATGTTTCAAGTGTTGACCTATCTAGCATGCAAAATGCTCTCTCATAGTAGATTTTGTTGTTTTCCTTCGTCATGAGATCAGGCACTTTCTGTTTACTCACGCCCACCCTGTTCTCTATGACATGCTTGGTTATGTCTTTTCTCAGTTTTTAACTTTTGCCTGTTTCAGATTCATAAAATTCATTTTATACTCTGGATATCTTTGCCAGTAACATGCATGGGGGCTGGCGCTGTGGTGTAGCAGGTAAAGCTGCCGCCTGCAGTGCCGGCATCCCATATGGGCGCCATTTCGAGTCCAGGCTGCTCCACTTTCCATCCAGCTCTCTACTATGGCTTGGGAAAACAGTGGAAGATGGCCCAAGTCCTTGGGACCCTGCACCTGCATGGCCTCCTGGCTTCAGATCAGCACAGCTCCGATCATTGTGACCAACTGGGGAGTGAACCAGCAGATGGAAGACCTCTCTCTCTCTCTCTCTCTGTGTGTGTGTGTGTGTGTCTCCTTCTCTCTATCTCTCTGTGTAACTCTGACTTTCAAATAAATAAATAAACCTTTTTTAAAAATGTGTGATATACATCTTCTTTTTTGATTAACAGACCTAAAAATAGTACATATAATATATTCGTTTTTTTCTATATGGCTTGGAAAATTTACATTTTTTTGAGAAATCGGTTTGTATGCTAAGATTGTGGAGTTTTTCTCCTCACATTATCTTCTAAAATGATCACGATTTTACCTTTCAGAATTAGACTTTAATATATCTTTTGTGTATGTTGTGAGGCAGAATTAATTGAATTTTTTCCACATGAATAGAAATAATGGTATTCACATTATTTATTGAAAAGCCCATCATATCCTTCAGTGAATCGCAATGCTGACTCTGTCATAAATCAAATTTTCATACATGCATTGATCACTCAATGTCTTAATTATATAATCAAGCAGTAATTCTTGGTATCTGGCTTCTGGCTAGGTAAATACTTACTCTCCTCACAGTTTGTCTTTTCATTCAGGGGTATTTTGGATACCCTTACTTATTTGTACTTCTACAAATATTTTTTAATAACTTTGTCATGTGCTAAAAAAAGAGAGGTTATGCAGCTTTTTAAAGATTTACTTGGGGAGGAGGAGGAGGGGAGGGAGAGAGAGAGAGAGAGAGAGAGAGAGAGAGAGAGAGAGATTGATTTTCCACCAGCTGGTTCACTCAGCAAATGGCCACTATGGTCATGGCTCGGCAAGGCTGAAGTCAGGAGCCAGGAGCCAGGAACTCAATCCAGGTCTCCCATGTGGGCCATTTTCCTCTGTTTTCCCCAACACATTAGCAGGGGGCTGGATCAGAAGGGGAGAAGATGGGACTCAAACCAGAAATCATGTGATGTCACAGTTGGCAGTTTAACTCACTGCACCACAGCACCAGCCCCAGGTTATGCATTTTTGGTCCTTAGATCACTTTCGGTAATATTTGCAGTCTTTTATTGTATTAAATCTTTTAATCAATCAATAGGATATATTTTTCAAGAATTTATGTCTACTTTCAATAACATTCTATAATTGTAACCAAAGAGGTCTTACATATCTTTTGATCAGATTTATCCATAAGCATTTGATATTTTCGTGCTATTATAAATGAGAGTTTAAAAATGTACTTTGCTTCATGTCTATGGGAATATAATGGATTTTTTTCAATATAGTCACTTTCAACAACCTAGTTCAATATTTCTAGCGTGCTGAGAATTTGTCTCTCAATTCTATTGGATTTTTTAAATGAAGTCATCTTGTCTCTCACCAGAGTGAGCTTTGCTTCTTCCTTCACAATCTTGGTGTCATTTTTTTCCTTGTTCTTGTGCTCTGTTTGAGCCCCAGTATTTGCAGTGTTCTGGTCTTGGTCTTTGATCTTGCTGCCGGCATTCATAATTGAATATGATCCTAAGGGTTCCATTGACACTCCTTATCAGGGCAAGACATTTGCCTCTGTCTCTCATTTAAGAGATATTATTGTAAATGGATATTCAACTTTATCACCTCTATTTTATTGCATCTCTATTGCATCTCTAATCAGATAATCATTTTCCATGCATTTTAGTATGAAGATTTATTGTTTCAATATTTTAAAAATAATGCTATTGAGACATAATTTATATACAATAAAACTCTCTTTAAAAATGCAGTTTAATGACTTTGGTAAAAGTAGGCAAACAACACAGCAGACAGGTTATGGGACTCCTCTATCACTTCCAAATATTTCCCATTTTCCTTTCCAGTAAATGCTCTTGCCCATCTTGGACCAGTTAACCCCTGTTAGGCTCCCAGTTACTGGAACTTTTCCTGTTCTTTGATTTGTTTGCATGTTAAGCCAGCCTTGCATATCTGAGTGAACTTGGTCATGATATCTTTTATAAATATTCTTAGATGTAGTATGATTGGTCCACAACTTTGCTTTCTTGTGTTGTCTCTGCCTGAGTGGTAGAAGGATTATACAATAGTTAAAAAAACAAATTGGGGAAAGTTGTCTTTTTTTTTGTTTTACAGACTGGAATAAATGTATGTATTACTGGAATTAACTCTTGCAATACTTGGTTAAATTCACTACAGAATCATTTAATTCTAGGCACTGTTGGAGGAAGGTTTTAAAATTCAGATTCAATTTCTTTTAATAGTTCTTCTATTTCTGTAAGGAGAGTTTATTTTGTTCTAGAAATTTTATTTGCATTTTCAAATCTGTTTCAAAGTTGTTCAATTCATTTTTTGTTATTTAAATGTCTGTCACTTTTTTCCTCCTGATATTCCTATGTTTTTTTTTTTTTTTTTTGACAGACAGAGTTAGACAGAGAGAGAGAGAGACAGAGAGAGACAGAGAGACAGAGAGAAAGGTCTTCCTTCCGTTGGTTCACCCACCAAATGGCTGCTACGGCTGGCGCGCTGCGCCGATCCGAAGCCAGGAGCCAGGTGCTTCCTCCTGGTGTCCCACGCAGGTGCAGGGCCCAAGGACCTGGTCCGCCCTCCACTGCCTTCCCGGGCCCCAGCAGAGAGCTGGACTGGAAGAGGAGCAACCGGGACAGAACTGGTGCCCCAACCGGGACTAGAACCCGGGGTGCTGGTGCCACAGGCAGAGGATTAGCCTAGTGAGCCGCAGCACTGGTCCTCCTATGTGTTTTTGATTCCCCTGTGATCAGTGATAGCATGGTTTGCATGATTTGCATCCTGTTAAGCTCAGACTAGTTCCACGGTCTATGATGAAGCCTATCTTAAGCCCTACACAGTTATAAAGAACGTATTTTCTGCTGTGTTGAGTGGAGAAATCTATGAACTAGGTCAAGTTGGTTGGGAGTGCTATTCAAATTTTTTTATATCATTACTGATTTTCTGGCTACTCTTTGGTTAGTGAAACAGATGAATTGATGTTTCCACATATACTTGTAAATTTCTCCATTTCTATTTATGATTATGGTTAATGTGCACATGATATATCTTTTTCCATTATTTTTCTTGTTAAATAATGCATTCTCTATATTTATACTAAATGCAAAGGGATTATATTAAGTGCTATATCTTGCATGTAGAAATATAATTGGATTTTGTCTTATTTATCTAATCTGATGATCTTTGCTTTATAATTAGGATATTTACCCCATTTACATTTAATGTGATTATTAATATGGACTATGTTAAAATCTGCAACTGGGGTATTTCATTTCTATTGGTTCTGCATTTTAAAAATATCTATCTTTTTGGAGTTGCTATTGTGGCATAGCAGGCTAATCCTTCGCTTAACACTGGTATCTCATATAAAGGCTGGTTTGAGTCCTGGCTTCTCCACATCTGATCCAGCTCCCTGCTAACGAGCCTGGGAAGCCAGTAGAAGATAGTCCAAGTACTTGGGCCCCTGCCACCAATATGGGTGATCCAGATGGAGTTTGGCTCCTGGCCATTGTGGCCTTTTGGGAATGAACCAGTAGATGGAAGATATCTCTTTAGGTGTGTGTCTCTGGATTTTTCACACTGTCACTCTGTCTTTCAAATAAATAAAATAAATCTTTTTTTAAAGGTTCTCTTTTTCCTTTTGTCCTGATTTCTTTCTTCCATTTGAACTTTTGCTAGTCTATTAGCTTTGCTTTGCTAGTTTCATGGTTGCTTTAAGGTTTGTGACTTACATTTTTACTTAATCACAGTCTACTTTCCAGTGGTATTAAATTATATATAGTACTCATATCAGAACTTTAACATAGTAGACTTTTGTCCCCACTCCCCTCTCTAAAACTGCTATTCTTACAAACATTTTGCTTCTATTCGTGTTATAAGTCCTTCATGATTGTGAAGTAACTGTTGTTTAAACAATGAGATTTAATAATAAGTAACAAGAAAAAAATTATAAATTAATCACATAGTTACACTTCATAGGGATCCTCCTTCCTTTGTGTAGTCCCACATCTCATCTGTATCAATTTTCTTTCTGCCTACAGGTGCTGGAATGAACTTTTTCATGTGTTGGATATTTGAAAAACCCTTTGTTTTCTTTATTTTTGAAAATATTTTTGTTAAGTACAGAATTCCAAGTTGACTTTTTTCTTTTTTAAAGATGTTGCTACATTGCCTTCTTGCTATCAATATTTCCAGTAAAAAGATCTTTAAGATTTTTTTCTTTTTTTGTGGATTTTGAGTAATTTTATTATAAAATATGTTGGTATTATTTTATTTATGTTTCTTCCCTTCCAGTTGCATTGCGACTTTCAGATCTGTGGATTTATTTATTTATTTATTTTTTGATGTATTTGCAAACCTTCTTGTCTCTCCCCTTTCATATTCCTTCTTTCGAAGATCTCAATTTTGAGTGCACTGGGCTACTTGATATATGCCACAGTTTCACTGTTTACTGATGGGATTTGTTGTTTTTGTTACTCTTGCTTTGCTTTGAGTCTTTGTCTTCTGTGTTTTACTTCATGTATGTCCCAAATTCACAGTTTTTGTTATTTTGTTATGTCCCAAATTCACCATTCTGCCCATTTCCAATGCCTGATTGTTCTGTTTTTGCAATATTGAATCATTTGGTTGCTTGACTTTTCTCCTCATTATGATCTACATTTCCCTGCCTAGTAATTTTTGATTGAATACTAGACACTGTAGATTTTACCTTACTGATGCTGAGTACTTTTTGCCTTCTTTTATATATGCTTGAGCTATTTTCCAGGATATTGCTGTTTCTTGGAGATGTTTTGATCTCTTTTGCTCTTGACTTTAAGATTTTTTTAGGAAGGACCAGAGAGCAGTGTTGTGTGCTAATTATCCTCACTAGCATGATAAGATTCTTCTGAATGCCAATGCTGGATGAATTGTGATTATTTTCCCGATTGGTGGTAGAAACAGGCACCATTGTCAGTTTTGTGTGAGCTCCAGGCGCTATGCCCTCTGAATCTTTGGGAAGTTCTTTCCCCTCTGTGGGAGGTTTTCTGGCATATATGTACTGACCACTGCTGTGTTGAAGACATGAAAGGAAACCTCTCCAGATCTCCGGATTCTCTCTACACAGCTGCCCTCTCTTCTATGCTGTCCAGTAAACTCCAGTCACTTCAGTTTGTTCAGATTTTGAGCTTCGATTTCCCAACTTGGTGATTCCACTGTGCTCTTCAATATCACATTATGGCCTCGAATTTCTTGCAAGGTAGAAATCTGGAACAATCTTGAGCCTTAATGAATTTTTTTCTTGCCTGTCAGAGATCACTGTGTACTACTGTTGATGTCCAAAATATTTTTTTAGAGATTTATTCATTTATTTGAAAGTCAGAGTTACACATAGAGAATGAAAGGCAGAGAGAGAGAGAGAGAGAGAGAGAGAGAGAGAGAGACATTTTCCTGGTTCACTCTCCAATTGGATGCAATGGCCAGAGCTGTGCCGATCCAAGGCCAGTAGCCAGGAGCTTCCTCTGGGTCTCCCAGGCAGGTGCAGGGGCCTAAGACCTGGGCCATCTTCTACTGCTTTCCCAGGCCATAGCAGAGTTGGATCTGAAATAGAGCAGCTGGGACTCAAACCTGCACCCATGTGGGATGCCAGCACTGCAGGCGGCAGCTTTACCCACTACACTACAGTGCTGGCCCTAAGTCCAAAATACTGAAAACTTTTGTTGCATTTAGTTTTTTCTGTCCTGGTTGTTTGTCATCCCAGGTGTTTGTTGCAGTTTGATCTTGAATTCACTCTGATACTCCCTCTTGGCTGAGACTGACACGCCATGCCTCCTTCCCCGCCTCCTAGAACAAATTGATCTTCTCTCTGAGTACACTGCTCTTGTCTGGCCAACAGATCCTCCTTCAGCCGTGTTGCATGAGCATCTGCCTGCACACACCTCTTTCCTCGCTCGAGTTCAGCGGGGACCGAGGGACCTGTGTCTGCAGCTCTCATGGCCTTCCGAACACGGGAGCTGTTGAAACATTGGTCCACGTGTGTCTGGGTGTTTCTTCCAAAGCAAGCCCCCTGCTGAGAAATAAAAACTGATTTTCGCTCAGCGCTGATTTTCCCGTTCAGCAGCTTCCTTTCTTATACACCCCGGTCTTTAGAGAATGAAGGACAAGTGTCCAGTCTCTCCCTGTCATTGGGTACTGTCCATTTCCGTTTATTTTCAGGCGTGTCCATGCCATGTGTGAGTTCCCGCAGCGGGAGGGGCTAACGCCTCATGAGCAGTGGTGTTTGGCAGTTGATGGAAATACAGGTTCATCAGTCTGGTGGCCATGTGCTCTGCGAATGTTGGCAGTGTGACCAAGAAAGCAGAAATGCAAACCCAGGCCCATTACCCCCAAATTGCTGCTTTTTGCAGCTCACTGGGGAATTGCTGAATGTCAGCTGTTCCCCCAAATATTTAGGGAGAGACTGAGGCCAGCAAATTCTCTGGCCAGCTCCAAATCCATCTCCTTGAGTTTCAGAGATGTGGACCCTGATCTAAGGCTTTTCTGTTGCTGTGTGAGTGTGTGTGTGTGTGTGTGTGCGTGCACGTGCAAGGGGGGGAGAGGGAGAGAGAGCGAGAGCAGAGGGAGCCCTCATAAGTACAGGCATGTGTGCAAATCCATCATGTCAAAGGCAGCACTTGCTCTTCAAGCCTCGTTAGAATAACCACATCACACAATGGTTGCTTTCTAAACAAACAGACGAAGCAAACCGGCCGATCAGGCACTTACAGGATGTGCCAGGCCAAATTCAATGTGAGGAGAGGCTCTGGGCCGCAGACAAGCGCCCTTCTATGCGAGCTGACTTGGGAGAAGATATCATCTATCCTGTGCACAAGCTGCAAAATTGCATCTCATTCCTGACTCTTGCAAAATAATGGCTTTCTCCTCCCATGGTTTGCAGAACACATGGGGAGGAAATAGGATCTCTGAGCTAACTGGCCCAGAAATTCTAACCAGATGATGGAAAAACGTTTTGTCAAAGTAAGAGTTCTTGGAATTCTTAAGAGCCCCGCATAGCCCAATATACAGCTTTCTCCAGATAGCGGCCAGAATGGGCCAGTAAGATGACCCACGGTTACCCCAGTACCGTGTCACCAGCTCTTACATTTCGAGGTACAAAGAGTGGATTCCAAAATAAAATATTCCTTCTTAGTCGCCCGTTTCTCTCTTTTGGAAGAGGACAAAAGATTGCCACCATCCCTCCAGCAAAGCCGTACATGACACAATTGCAGGAAAAAAAATGCCTTGCAAAACTGCATCACGTTTCCAACTTAAAGAAAACAAAAGAAAAAAACGAGGACTAAAAAGCGAAAAAGTGTGGTTCAAAGAAGTCTATTAAAGCTACTGTTGATTTGAGGAGGTTTTGGCTGGTCCGTTAGCTCCCTAAGTAACCGACTTCCTGGGTTTGTGCTTAGGATGTTTGCTTCCACACAGGCACTCGATTCAAACCAGGGAGACACTCAAAGCTCTGAGGCTCTCCAGAGGTTGATCCTTTTGGTCAAGACCCTGGAGAGGGGAGCAGAGGGCTTTCCCTGAGAAACTTCCTGGGTGTCTCAGGACCAATGCAGGGATGGTTTTTCCAGCATCACAAGGAGCAAAGGCACCCGTTTTCATACCTTGTATAGTTTACTCATTTTGACAAATCTTTCCCCTGATCTAAACGTTATGTCCTGATGTCCAAACTTCTGCCGGAACAAGCCAGCTCGAGATGCTGGAGATGGAGCCTGATATTTCATGATGATCTAGTCTTCAGCTACAAAAAGCAGTCATTT
Source organism: Lepus europaeus (assembly GCF_033115175.1). Lineage (NCBI taxonomy): Eukaryota > Metazoa > Chordata > Mammalia > Lagomorpha > Leporidae > Lepus > Lepus europaeus. The sequence goes on from NC_084838.1 coordinate 93,523,564, forward strand.
CACCGTCTTCCCCTAGTGAAAGCAAGAAGGTGAGTCTATAATAAGATTAATTCACATTAAAGTGAGAATGACTGATACCATTTTGAGGGGTCTCACTTCAATTAATTTGGCTATTTTTTAGGAATATTTATTTGAGTATTTTACTTCTTTTTTTTTATAAAAACATTTGTTTATTTATTTGAAAGTCAGAGTTACACAGAGAGAAGAGAGGCAGAGAGAGAGAGAGAGGTCTTCCATCTGATGGATCACTTCCCAGTTGGCTGCAATGGCCAGAGCTGCACCGATCTGAAGCCAGGAGCCAGGAACCAGGAGCTTCTTCCGGATCTCCCACGCAGGTGCAGGAGTCCAAGAACCTAGGCCATCTTCCACTGCTTTCCCAGGCCATAGCAGAGAGTTGGATTGGAAATGGAGCAGCCAGGACTCGAACTGGCGCCCATGGGCATATGGGATGCTGGTGCTTCAGGCCAGGGCGTTAACCCACTGCACCACAACATTGTGCTTTCTGTCCTTGTATCTCCAGGTTACAATACTATAAAATTTTCCCAAGGGATAAATCCTTTTTGGTATCATTCAAAGGACTTTTGACAGATAAGAAAGCTCTCTCCAAAATCCCCAAAGCATACCCTGTTGGAACTTGGTTACTCCAACAGTTCTCTCCCTATTCCTATATGTAAGCCAGAATCAAGGGACGAAAGCATTCTGGAAGGCTGTCTTCTTTGCATATAGTGCAGGGGACCAGTAGTGGCAGCTTGCTGTAAAGAATAAAATGAGCAAGTGCATAATAAGTTCCCACAGAATCCATTCTGTACTTTGTCAAAGGTTTGCCCAGTTTCTACCCTTTGACGCTGTATCTGTGAAGTGAAGACAGGAGGGGTTTGAGACAGCTGTTAAACCAGGAAGGGACCTTCGGGGCACTCTTGTAGCTCATGTAGAAGTGGATCTGCAGAAGGCAGAGGTCGAGGTCAGGGTAAGATGAGCCCCTGAGACCTGGAAGCAGTGGACAAGATAGCACGGGTTAGGGTTCAACACCAGCCAGATGCATCTAACTTTCTTGCAGGAAAACTCATTTATCTTGACCTAAGGCAGGAAGTGAACAGCCACCAAGATGGAAATAATCTTCCACATTTGAAGAGAGAAAGTCAATGGACTCCAGGTGCCTGGAGTGTAAATATTTCCAGAACATTCCTGGCAGTTTGATGGAGCTCATGGGTGCAGATGGAACTGTGTTCTTCCTCCACCTTTCCCTGGATGGCCAGCAAATACCGGCGCAGGTTGTCATTCTGGTTAGACTCTGATGAGAATCGTAGAAGAAGGATTAGAATCAGGGGAAAAGGAGAGCTACCTAGTTTCCAAGAACATCTTTTAAGCTGGTAGGATAGATGCCTTCAGCGAGGAACACAGATGGGGCGCGAACAGCACACAGCCTGAGAGTTCCCACTAGAAAGGATAGGGCAGGGAAATCCAGCTCCGAATTTGCAGCCTTGCTTTTGGCTATTTCAAAAGACCTGCATCCGATGTCCCGTCACAACTGATCACACTCACGTTCCCTGCAAAAACCGTTGATGCATCACATCCCGTGATCCTGTGCTCCCTGGCTCCCAGGAGAATTCTTCCTTTCAAAGGAAGGAAGTCACTGATGGAAATCTCTTTAGCTTTATGGGATAACAGATAGACTGCAGTTGTTCTTTCTGGAAGAATTTGCTTGAAGTCCTATCACTTAAAGAGTGTCTATAAAGAGCAAATATACATTGCAACTTGAGGTTTTTTTTTTTTTTTTGCAATAAGCTACAAATATGATGAGCTGTCAGTACCGTGCATATGTCCTGTCTTTCTCAGACCTATGAAATCTCCTTCCCAGGCCATCTGGCGTACACATTAGACCTTTAAGTGGATTTACACTCACCACGCTGGGCCTTCACCCACGCTCTTTCACACCAGGAGTTGTATTCTAGCATCGTTTGGCCCGCCCCTTCTCCCCCTTCGTTCATATTTCTCAAAGCACCAAGATGTCCCTGAATCAGAAAAACTTCTCTTCCTTGATATTGTTTTTTCTCACGTAGAACCTCTACATGTGAAATCAATCAGTCATCCAAATAGCTGTGTGTGTGTTTTATCTGCATGGTTACGCGTGGCTCTCAGTTACTGTGTGCACGAATGGTTACGTGTTCTCTGTAGAGTTACTCTCTTCTAGCCCTGTCAATGGCGTCCACTTTCTATTTAGTGGTGGAAATTAGATTTTTTAGCTGGTAGTTTACAAAACAGCTGTAGAGGGATACTCCCTGAGCTGCAGACAAGATATTGGAGCTCACATATTTATATACATACACAAAACCCATATATTTAAATACATACATACAAATGTACATGGATGTGTATATATATATATGAATACTCATGTATGTGTGTATAAATTATATTCACACACACATATATATCTGTTTTAATGTCATCCTTTTTTTAATTTTGTATATATTTCAAGATTTTTTGCGTAATGGTGCCTACATACAATTTATGTTTAGAATGGTTTTGGTTGGGGCTGCCTACTCTGCCTTTGTCCAAGTGCTACTTGACAATGAAACTTTTAACGATGCTTTGAGAAATTGCCATCGAATTATAAATGGTCAACTATACTGCTTTTAATAAATAAGAAATAACTTGCAACAGTTCCCTTTGGCAATCTCTTCCTTGAATCATTTCAGAGAAGTAAATATGGAGAACAAAAGGTTTCCCTTGCTAGCTCAGTGCCATAAAAATGAAGAGCCGGTGATAGGAGACAAATGGACAGAGCACTTCCCTCTGCTCCAGTTAGGTCTTCACGCACTGTACCATTGGAGTTCTTGAGCTGGAATGGAACATCTTCAATAGCCTCACCTTAGACCGTGTGGGGGTAAGAAGGATGTGTTTGCTGGCGTTCCCTGGCTCACTAGGCTAATCCTCCGCCTGCGGCGCTGGCATCCTGGGTTCTAGTCCTGGTCGGGGTACCAGATTCTGTCCTGGTTGCTCGTGTTCCAGTCCAGCTCTCTGCTGTGGCCTGGGAAGGCAGTGGAGGATGGCCCAGGTCCTTGGGCTCTGCATCCACATGGGAGACCAGGATAAGCACCTGGCTCCTGCCTACAGATCAGCATGGTGCGCCGGCCATGGTGGCCATTGGAGGGTGAACCAACGGCAAAGGAAGACCTTTCTCTCTGTCTCTCTCTCTCTCTCTCTCTCACTGTCCACTCTGCCTGTCAAAAAAAAAAAGAAGGATGTGTTCACCCTGGTGATGGCTGCAGTGGAGCCCAGTACCAGGGTATTCTAGGGAAAGGTTGGGTAGAGGCACAATGCATGCCTGGTCACAGTCCTCTCTCAGCCCAGCTGACCCAACACCCAGGTGTGTCTGATCAAAACCAAATGAGCCTCGGGCGTGGGTAAGCAGCCAGCAGGATGCAAAGTCAGAGGGAGGCCAGGAAGGAGGCTCCCGGTTGGCCCTGAGCCCTCCTCCAGAGACGCTTCTACTGAAGGCAGTGAATATGGCAGTGAGACTTGCGTTTCCTAAGGCAAGCGGATGGTCTAGACCAAGCCAGGCTCCTTTTGCATGGGAGCCTCTGCTTCCCTCCTTGTGGGGTTTGCTACGTGAAGCTGCCCTGGCCCCAGTCTTCCTAACTTCACCAGCAACAAAGACAACAGTGTCCAAAAAGGAGGTTTTTTAAGCCGAGATGAAAATCCTAGGATTCTGTCTGGGAATTGATGGTAAGTAAAGGGGGCTGATGACAAGAATGCAGGCAGGTCCCTAGAGGCAAGAGGGCTGATAATTTGGATGGAGGCTTGGTGTCACCACATAATCCTAGATAAAAAGGCCAAGAAGAAACAATGTAAACATGTTAACAGTGTGGTGAGATAATAGCTGATTCCATTTTTTCCTCTGTAGCCTAAAATACAGATTCTCCATGATGAGCATGTATCTTTTAAGCCAGAAAAAAAAAATAGATAATGCTAAAATATGCACCAAAAAACCCGTATACAGTAAGATACTTTGCAATAAGGATGTACTCATGTATTGGATTTGTTTACAAATCAAGGTTACCAGCAATCACCACAGGTAATTTTATTCCAATTCCAACTGTGAGACCTATTACTATCTCATTTTCAGATGCCCGCAGATTGGAGCCCGGGCCACACTGCGTGCAAGCAAAAGGGAAGACGGCTTTTGTTTGCTCTGGATCAGATGCTTTCTCTCTCTTTGACCAAGATTGCATTTCCAGAATCTCTGCTTCTCCGCTTCTCCTGTCTTTTAGTTTTCCATGGTTGCAATCTCCTGTAATTGCGGGGGGGGGGGGGGGGGAAGATTTTCCTGGAGCAGCCTCTCTGAGATCAGTCCGCTTGAAGCCAACCTGAGTATCCCCGAGGGGGTGCCGATAATCTCCTCTGCAGGAAAACAAGAGTTTCGGATGTTCAGCTCTGCTCTAAGACGTAAAACAGCCGGCAGATGTATGCCTGGGGTTTACCGACGCGGCAGCATTTGAATTCTCTGTCACCAGTACTTAGTACCTGTCTAATGCTTTGCATTTTGCTTCCTTATGCCTAAATATTCCCGAGAGTAATTAAAAGCGGTTATGAATCCTGGAGTGCACTTCCAAATACCTAATTGTAATGAGGCAGTCCATTGCTTGGATAAACAAATACCAAAGGCTTTAGTTTTGAAAAGCAGCATCTTCACATGGCACGCCCTTGACCTTGAACTGCATGAATTCACACCATTTTATGACTGTTTATTCCTCAATCCGATGAAGGCGTGTGGTGTCTCGGTGATGACCTACCTATTTACGAAAAAGAGCTGATTTCCATTTTGTTAACATTTTAACTCTAATCTATGCTTCATGCTCAATATTTAATAAATACGGTCTTTGTTGATGACCATCTCCTTCCTTCCTTCTTCCTTCCTTCTTCCTTCCTTCCTTCCTTCCTTGCTTGCTTCCTTCTAAGCCCTCTGAATTACATACAAAGGGAACGAAGAGACAACACTTTTTTTAAAAGTTTCTGTCTTTGAAAACGTAAGTTCTACTGTGTGAAGATAAATAAATAAGCAGAAAGCAAAACATGTAGTATTTTAGCTTCTATGGAGAGACTGAGAGAGAGAGAGGAGAGAGAAAGAGAGAGAAGAGAGAGAAGAGAGAAAGAGGAGAGAGAGAGGAGAGAGAGAGGAGAGAGAAGAGAGAGAGGAGAGAGAGAGAGAAGAGAGAGAGGAGAGAGAGAGGAGAGAAAGAGAGAAGAGAGAGAGGAGAAAAAGAGAGGAGAGAGAGAGAGGAGAGAGAGGGGAGAGAGAGAGGAGAGAGGAGAGAGAGAGAAGAGAGAAGAGAGAGAGGAGAGAGAAGAGAGAGAGAGGAGAGAGAGAGAGCAGACCGCAGTTTCTGAGCTGGGTGGCCTGGGCCAGTCTCACTGAGAAGATGACTTTCAGAGACTTGTGGGGCAATGTGGCACAGCCCAGCAAGGGAAGTGACCCTGGGGCCAGGGTCTTGGGGAGGGGGCAGGAAAGGAGACGTAGTTCAAGGAACAGCAGTGTAGCTGAAGGAGAGACGGGGAGGGGGCGTGAGAGGGTGAGGTCAGAGAGATCATGGGGTGGGCAGGTGCAGATGAGGTGGCGTTTCCGGGTGACCGTGAGGGAAGCAGTCATTATTCTAGGACTTTAAAGGCAGAACTGGCGTGGCCTGTCTTGAAAGGATCATTCTGGCTGCCATGCTGGGACCAGGTTGAGATCGGGCACCGGGAGACACAGGAGGCTATGTAGGAAGCCACGGTAGGACTTCCGACTTAAGGTGTTTAGAGAGAAGGTGGTGGGACTTTGGATGGACTCTGAGGCTCCACCCTACAAACATAGTCTGCTGAGGGGTTGGAGGGGGTGTGAGAGGAAGGGCAGGACAAAGAAGAGAGAGCTGGGTTTGTCTTTGTTTCTGGGAGTCAGGAGTGAGTTTCTAGAAGCCAATGATCAGTGTCTTGTGTTCTTTAGACTTCACAGAATGAAGAAACAATAAAAACTATGTTGACACGTAAAACAGGTTGAACATTCTCATTTATCTGTGACAGTGCAGGGAGCTCTGGCTGTCCCACCCCACAAGGACTGTCTCAAGCCTTTGGGGCCAGCCAGCCACGGCTCTGCTTCCTCTGCTGGGCTGGTGCTTGGAGGCAGATGTTTCTGGGTGCCCACCTGTTTGTTCCCCAGCAGGGTCTCAGTGAGACCTGTGGGTGGCCATGGGGATGGGTGACTTCTTACCTCTTCTGGATATTATTTTATCCTTTGAACTCCTTGTGGATCCAGGTATTTTCCCAACCACACAGGAGACTGAGAAAAGGGTGGAGGTGGAGGAAGAGTTCAAGTCTCACTCATGGTTGAACAGTCTTGCTTTGTGCTATGATGAGGCAGACTTAGTCTACAGGACATAGGAGAGATGTTTTTGAGTTTTTTTTTACAGGGGTCAGGTCCAAAACAAAAATGCATAAGTGGCCAGGTATAAGCAATGGAGAGTAAGTGATGCTGACCATGACAATCCCAAGTCACAGAGGTTGCAGCTACATGGGAAGGTAGGTTCAGTAAACCAACATGTGTGTGAGTCAGTTGCAGTCAAGACCCTGCTCCTTGGCCCCTGGCCTGGGCCACCAGGGCCGACTCTTGAACCCATTCATGGTTGGCAGTCCCCACATCTCACTCAATGAGACACCTTGACTCTTGCCGTATCCCTCCGGAAGTACTCATGTCTCGCCAAAAACACTGTCATACATGCCTAGAGGTGCTTGTGTATCAGTGCCATGCAATTCACACATTGTACACTTCTGCACTTACTTACAAAATTTACCGGCGAACATGGCTCCCAGCAGGCAGCAAAATAGTCCGTGGCAGGCCAACACTTGACACCCACGGGATTCTTCACTTTTTGCCAGACAGCTGGGCAGAGGTAGAGTCTCGTTTTTCTTTCTCTCTGCTTTCCTAGCTGCTGGTGGAGCTGAGTTATCTCTCCAGGTGCAGTGGATCAAACTACTACTTGGGACACCCAGGCGTCATATTGGAGCACCTGATTCAAGCCCTGGCCACTCCACGTCTGATCCAGCTTCCAGCAAACGTGCCTGAGAGTCTGCGGGTGATACCCAAGTGCTTGAATCCTTGCCATCCCTGTAGGAGACCCAGTGGAGCTCTTGGCTCCTGACTTCAGCCTGGCTCAGTTCTGGCTTTTATGGGCATTTGTTGAGTGAACCAGTGGTTAGAAGATCCCTCTTTGTCTCTCCCTTTCTGTGACACCATGTCTCTCAAATCTATATATAAGTCTTTTTTTAAAAAAACAAAGACTATTCTTTGAATACATAGAAGGATATCAAAAGTATTGAGGCAAAAGCATCGTAAAATTTTGATTGGAAAGTGAGCTTGTGTGTCTTGCAAGAAAAGGGGGGACCTACCAGGGGAGCAATTTTGTTCCAATTGTCTTTTTTTCTTTAAGGGCATTTATTTGTTCTAAACTACTGACACCTGTAAGGGTCCAAAGGCAAAGTCGTCGAGTGTGTGGTCCACACAAACACTGTCTCAATCCTGTGGGAAGCGCATCTGTATTTTAAGAGCAGATGTTGGCTTCTTGCCCAGTGTAAGGGAACAGCTCAGTGGCCTTGGGATGTGGGCTGAGGACCAGGCAGGGAGCGATCCCCTGGGATACGTGTGAGCTTAAGAGCTCTGGCTTCAGTGCTTGAAGGTCTGGCTGCTCTGCAGTGTACCGCTGCCTCTTAACCTCCTTTCCCCACCCAGTAGGAAATGCAACCAAACACAGAAAGGCAGGTAGGTGACATCCACAGAAGAACAGAGCATCTGGGCTTGTCAGAAGGAAAGGTGTGGGGGAAGCTCTGAGGGGATTGCAGCCCAGGAGCCAGTGACCGAGGTCTCCGTCCCGTGGTGAACCCCGAAACTTCCTACCATTCTTCCCCCACGGTGTGAATGTGTCCTCCAAGAGGTAGGATCCTTGGTGACTAATGAAGCCCATTTGTTCCTTCTCATTAACATATTCCCAATTCTTTTGAGGGATCTAAATGCGAGTGAAATTTTCTGTGTTTGCAAAGCCGTTTAAAACCTTCTCTTATGCTGCTGAGTTAAATGTAATCCCCTAATTTATGTTTATTATCTCCTGGAAGGCTGAGTTTAATGGCTCTTTCAGAATGTGGAAAAAGCCTTTAGAAGGATTCTTTTGGAAATTCTTGGGCGCAAGTGGTGTTCTCTTTCTGTGTAGTTCACTATTCCTGGGTGCTTTTTGGAAGTTGACTCAAGTTGCTAAGTCCAGATACACCTCCTTCACCCATTTGCTGTGCCCCCAAGATACCCTCAAGGGTAAAGCCAGTGAATCCCCCCTACCTGCCAGTTTCATCTACCACCAATGAAAAATATTTGGAGAGAGCGTCAGGCTTCAGCCTCGTGGTTAGGACGTCTCAGTCCCACATTAGAGGACCTAGGTTCAATCCCTGACTCTGCCTCTGGACTCCAGCTTCCTGCTAGTGCACACCCTGGGAGGCAGCAAGTGATGGCCCAAGTAGTTGGGTCCCTGCCGCCCACATGGGGGATCTGAATTGAGTTTCCACCTCCTGGCTTCCACCTGGCCCAGTCCCGGCTATTACATGTATTGATTGAGGGAGTGAACCAGCACATGAAAGATTCCCTCTCTCTATCTCTATCTATCTCTATCTCTATCTCTATCATCTCTATCTCTATCTCTATCTCTCTCCCTCTTTCTCCCCATCCAATAAAATACAAATAAATTTCAACATAAAAAATTTCAGAAAAGAAAATTGCAATGGCACAGATCATGCACAAACTGTTTTTTCCGGCACATGCTCTGTAAGATTCTCATCCTTCCTAGTTTTGGATTTTGGATGCTCTAGAGATAAAAATGTAGTTTCAAATCCCTTAGAGCAAATGACCCAGATTAGAGGGCAACAGGGGGAGAGAGACAGGAAAGGACAGAAAGAAAGTATGCAGCCTGTCTCTAGTATGTCCGTTTTTAAGCCCAAATCATTAATCATTTCTCAAAAGATTCCTTTGGGTGGGTGGGTGGATGTGCGGTATACTTATTCTTTTTTTTTTTAAGATTTTATTTGTTTACTGGAAAGTCAGAGCTACAGAGAGGCAGAGGCAGAGGGAGAAGTCTTCCATCTGCTGTTTCACTCCCCAGAGTGCTGCAACGGCTGGAGCTGCGCCGATCCAAAACCAGGAGCCAGGAGAGTCTTCCGGGTCTCCCACGTGGGGGCAGGGGTCCAAACACTTGGGCCATCTTCTGCTGTTTTCCCCGGCCATAGCAGAGAGCTGGATCAGAAGTGGAGCAGCCAGGACTCGAACCAGCACCCATATGGGATGCCGGCACTGCAGGCGGCAGCTTTACCCACTACACCACAGTGCCAGCCCCACTTAACTCATTTTTTGAATAATTCTTCCTTTGGGTGTCCTTCAAATCCTACCTCTGGCTCGTCAACTCCACGGCACAGAGGGAGGCACCGAGTTCCGTGCTCTGTGCAGACGACAAAGGCAGGGCTGCCATGTACTGATGGCTCACTGGTGCCAGCACCTGCATGTCTACTCTGCATTTCGCTTGTACCTTCATTCACGGCTCATAACAGCCATAGAAAATGAGCCCCGGGGAAGCTCGCAGCACTTTGCAATAGCCAGCAGCAAAGCTCAGCATACTGGGAGCACATGATTCCTCCAACACCAAATTTTATATTTTTAGTTGAGGGCTCTCACACCCCTACGGGTTCAGCGGCTGCACATCCTCCAGGCAGTCCCGCAAGGCAACTTGGCGCTGAGCCGCAGCGCGTCGCTGTCTGTTCTTTGCAGCCCGTGCTCCTGGAGGTGTTTTTTTGTTGAACTGCTCCAAGAGAAAACAAAACTCTGCAGGGCTAGCAAACAAAGGCCCCTTGCTGGAGGCTTTGCTGCAAGGCCATTCTAGCGGTGTCTAGTTTCAGGCTAGAACACTGAGATCATAATTTCAGGCCATCAATGGTTCCCCCAGATGTCTCTGGTCAAGTTAATCGCAGTTTGCCTGAAAGCTGCGTTTTCAGGTGATCCATCATGGTGTAACTGGAAATCAACCTTCCTCGCTGAAGGTTGGCAGCTTTGAGCTCAACCTGAGGCTGCGGAGACGGCTCCTGGCCTCTCTCTTGCTTAGTTGTTTAACTGAAGCCTGCAAAGACCCTCCCACAAGCGCTGGAGAAAGCTCCATCACATGGGAATGGATGCGCGGCTGGGGCGCAGGAGCACCTGGTGTTTTTTTGAAGACTAAGTGAGACCCGGCCTGGCCATGGGATCCCCCACTGGCTGGAGGTTTTAATCCTGATGTAAGCAAAGAGGTGGTGGGAGCGGAGCCCTGCCCGCTGTGGTCCTGCCCACCGACCCCATTGGGCAGCCCAGCCTGTGAGGCCCAAACACTTCTCACCTTCCCTGCTTCTGTGCACCACCCAAATCCCTTTTATTTTATTTTTATTTATTTTTTTGTGCACTGCCTTAACCTCTTGCTTGCACTTTCCAAACCCCCTTCCGTGTACCACCACAACATTCTCTTCCAAGTAGCAGAAAACGGCAACTTCCATGACTTTGTCACTCAGAACGGGTGCCAGCTAAAAGCACCCTGCACGGCTGGCTACAGGCTGCATCCCTCGGACGCTGTATTCCCTGAGATCACAAAGCCACGTCACTCTCTGCTCGGGAAGAAATGGTCTTCACATCGCCGAAGAGTACCGCAATGAAGACAGTGAACTCTGCGAGCGAAATGATGTTTTCTCTCCACCTTATCCAGGAATACTTGAAACTCTGGAGCTCCCGCGGAACTCGGCGTCAATTCCAAATCCCACCTGGCGCCTCCCTTTTTCCCCCTTCTGTCTGCAGCTGTTTGCCAATAGAAGTCCCCTCTGCACGTGATCTCCTCCCTAGAAAAGGAAACATTTCTGCTCAGCTTCCCACCCACATCCACTCTGTGGAGGGAAGGCAGGCAACACATCTCCTCCTGGCTCTGGCCTTGCCAGGCATCAATAATTGATCGCCGCACACAGACTCACGAGTCAACCACTACAGTCTATGAGATCAGATGTGCAAAATAAAACGGAGTTTTCACCAGATACCTAGGGAGATACAAATATCAATGGCACACTTGAGAGTTGTCTTCTTTGTAAATGAATGTTCTGGTCACTGCTGTCCCTGGCACTGTTCCTCTTTTCTGAATCCGCTTTATTTATTTATTTATTGACAGGCAGAGTGGATAGTGAGAGAGAGAGAGAGAGAGAGACAGAGAGAAAGGTCTCTCTTCCATTGGTTCACTGCCCAAATGGCCTCTGCGGCCGGCGCACTGTGCTGATCTGAAGGCAGGAGCCAGGTACTTATCCTGGTCTCCCATGCGGGTGCAGGGCCCAAGCACTTGGGCCATCCTCCACTGCCTTCCCGGGCCACAGCAGAGAGCTGGCCTGGAAGAGGGGCAGCCGGGACAGCCCCAACTGGGACTAGAACCCAATATGTCGGCGCTGCTAAGTGGAGGATTAGCCTGTTGAGCCATGGCGCCGGCCTGAATCTGCTTTTTAAATTTCTTGAGTAGTTGAGGTCAAACGACTACAAAAAGTCACACTTAAGAGAGTTCAGGGATGGTGTGGGGACCCAGCTACCCACCCCTGGGTCTCAAGGAACCCCTATTTCTCAGTCCTTGTTCTTTTAGTTAAGCCTCTATTGTTTGGTGAATATTGAAAATATATTCCAATGAGAGAACATTTTTTATGCACAAAAAAGCAGGGTCTTTCTCCAAACCATACAGGTACTGCTTTGAAATAACGCCTCCCGATTCAGCGCCCTTTTACTGCTCATCAACTCAGAAATCAGGGGCACTTTGGGCATTTTCTTGATGTGATGATTTGGATGCTGGTCCACTGGGATGTGAGGTGGAAAAACCGTCTCATCTTGGTACTGAGTTGGAGGTATTAATAGGTAAGTGTTCTCATAGACAAAGATGAATTAGTCTTCTGGGATAGTGTGTGTGTGAGTGTGTGCACGTGGCTCACACAACTGTTGGGAGAGTAGGCAGGGGGGTTGGATGCACTGAGGGGTGAGGGGAGTGGCCTGCTGTCTGTGTGTCCTTCCTGTCACCCTTCGCCCTAATCTCAAAAAAACACTGTTGGAGGCCATGGGTAAGGGGAGCTCTATTTTTTTTTTTTTTTGACAGGCAGAGTGGATAGTGAGAGAGAGAGAGAGAAAGGGAGCTCTATTTCTTATCATCTACCTCTAGCCAGAGTGGAACAGATACCATGTGCCAAGTTGGCTACTGTCCCTAATTCAGGCTTTCTCTCACAGCATCAATAGAAAGTGAGGAAGTAGCTAAATGCAAGAATGTCTCACCTTGGAGCTTGCTAGGGTGTTTTTGTCTCTTCTTGTCTCTGCAAAACAGCAGCTACCCTCTCTTAATGCAAACACTTAACAGCCTAGGAGTAGAAAGGGATTCCGTCAATCTAACAAAAGCCACCTGCGGGAAACCCACAGCTGACCTCACGCTCAGCACTTTCTTCCTAAGATGAAGAAGGAGACAAGGATCTCTACTCTTCCACACTTCTTTCTTTTTCTTAAAGATTTATTTATTTATTTATTTGAAAGTCAGAGTTACACAGACAGAGGAGAGGCAGAGAGAGAGAGAAGTCTTCCATCCCATGGTTCACTCCCCAGATGGCTGCAATGGCCAGAGCTGCGCCCATCCAAAGCCAGGAGCCAGGCGCTTCTTCCGGGTCTCCCACGCGGGTGCAGGGGCCCAAGGACCCAGGCCCTCTTCTACTGCTTTCCCAGGCCATAGCAGAGAGCTGGATTGGAAGAGGAGCAGCTGGGATGAGAACCGGCGCCCATATGGAATGCCAGCACTTCAGGCCAGGGCGTTAACCCACCGCGCCACAGCACCGGCCCCTCTTTGACACTTCTGTTCAAGGTTGTACTGGAAACTCCATCCAGAGTTGGTAGGAAATGAAAAGAAATGAAAGATAGCTATATAGAAATGGAAGGCGTAAAGCCACATAGATTCCAAGATTATATAATCTTACATATATAAAATCATAAGGAGTCCGCTGAAAAACTACCAGGACCGGTAAAAGTTTTCAACGTGGTTGAAGGATAGAAGATCAGTGTACAGAAACCAATTTTATTTCTATACAGTAACAAGGAAAATCCAAAAGTGAAATTATGAAAACAATTTTACTTACAATTTTTTTTAAAAAAGCAAAATGTGTAGTGAGAAATTGAACCAAGGAGGTGAAAGACTCACACAATAAAAACTACAAAACATCATCAAGAGAAATTACAGAACATTAAAAAGAGTTCTTGCTGAGGTTTCTTAGTTATGGATGATTGATTAAAACACTGGTCACCCCGTTGAACTCATTCCCCAGCCTCCCTTCCTTCCTCAAAGTCAGTTATCACATAGCATAGAGTCCCAGTCCTCTAGCCATATTAATGGCCTTTCTGTCTGGCCAGCTCCATCCTGAGTCATTTCTTTACCATCAACTGTCTAAGACCTTACCTTGGGCCATCTCCTTAGCATAACTTATCAGGTGTGGTCCAAGGGCCCATGATGAGTAACCAAAACATTTCTATTGCTTAAGAAATTCCAAGGGCTGGAGCTGCTGCTGTGGTACAGTGGGTTAAAGCCATGGTCTGCAGCTCTGGCATCCTATATGGATGCCAGTTCAAGTCCTGGCTGCTCCACTTCTGATCCAACTCCCTGTTACTGTGCCTGGGAAAGCAACAGAAGATGGCCCAAGTGCTTGGGCCCCTGCACCCACATGGGAGACCAGGAGGAAGCTCCTGGCTCCTGGCATTGGCCTGGTTCAGCCCCAGCATTTGTAGCCATTTGGGGAGTGAACCAGCAGATGGAAGATCTCTCTCTTTCTGTGTAATGCTACCTTTCAAATAAATAAATAATTCTTCAAAAAATATTTGAAGGGCACAGAGGCTTTCTACAAGGAACAGAGGATGCATTAATTCTTTCTCTTTGATTTTTTTAATTAAAAAAAGTCAGCACACACATAAAAATTGTACATATCAACAGGTCATCATGTGACGATTCTATTCATGTAGCCATGTGTGTGCTGACTTCTACAACAGTCTGCCTTCGATAATGGTCATGTGAATGTAAGAGCTGTACCACCGCCTCTGGTCACTTCTCCGATGGGGACACTGGGAGTGGGAATGGTTTTGGGAACTGGATGATGAAGAAGAGGAAGAAGAGGAGGAGGAGGAGGAATAAGAGGAAGAGCATCAAAATCCTATAGTATATACATTACCTATAGTCACCCTACCATGCACTAGAACCCCAGAGCATCTCAATGCTATCTAAATATAACCTAGCAACTGTTAATGAACTTTCCTCTTTCCCACGCCTTCTTTCTGCAACCTCTGGTAAACACCCTTATAGTTTTAACTTCCATGAGATCACCTCTGTTTTTGGACCTAAGAAATGGGTACACTTGATATAGAACACCCCCAAAACTCAATGGAGGAGTTACTGTAGAATCCCCAGAACTGGGTGTGTCTTTCCAGCCTGCAAAAAGCCAATCACTGACATTGGAGAGGGGGATGAAAGGAGGTGTTTACTGGAAAGTGCAGAGCAAGGAACTGGACTATTAATTAATTAAGCTGCTGTTTAATTCCCAGGCTCCCTGAGGAGCTGGGTGTAAAGTTGGGATGAGAGGTGCGTGTTCAGTTTGTGTCCCAGTGGCTGCTTGGTTTGCCACACTCGTGACCTTCCTTCGATTGGTCGGTGATACTGTGTCCTTTGGGGAATTTTGTGATTGCAAAGTGGGCGTCAGTTAGTCTGGGGGCTACGTGCAGGTGGTGGTTACTTTTTACCCTGGACTTGGAGTTCCTGGAAAAGAAACGACCGGAGTCAAAACTGCACACCAAGATGTCAACTGTGGCCGGTGCCGCGGCTCAATAGGCTAATCCTCCGCCTGCGGCGCTGGCACCCTGGGTCTAGTCCCGGTCGGGGTGCCGGATTCTGTCCCGGTTGCTCCTCTTCCAGGCCAGCTCTCTGCTGTGGCCAGGGAGTGCAGTGGAGGATGGCCCAAGTGCTTGGGCCCTGCACCCCATGGGAGACCAGGAGAAGCACCTGGCTCCTGGCTTCGGATCAGCTTGGTGCACGGGCTGCAGCAGCCATTTGGGGGGTGAACCAATGAAAAAAGGAAGACCTTTCTCCCTGTCTCTCTCTCACTGTCTACTCTGCCTGTCAAAAAAAGAAAAAAAAAAGATGTCAACCATTGGAGAAACAGATGATCTCATGAGCCGGGGGATTGAACCCTGGAGGGCCAGCTGCACCACTCCCTCCATTCATTGAGTTAATTTTAGCAAGTGGTTGATTTGTGATCATAAAAGCAGGGCAAGGGAAATGTCAGCTAAAGAGAGCCTGGGAGATGGGGACAGGGAGATGTCTACAATCTTCCTGCAAGGCTTTAGGGGCTTGATTTCAAAAACCATGGGCTACTTCTCCTCCTGTGCTTATGTCACTTAATACGATGACCTCCATCTTCCTCTACTTTCTTTATTATACAGAAAGGCAAAAAACCCATAATATTCAAAACAAGGTTGAAAGAGAAGAACAAGTTAAAAGACCCACCATTCTTGTTTTCAAAACTTACTTTAAAACTACAATAATCCAAACAATGGGATACTGACTTAAGGATAGACATAGAATAATATTGAAAGCCCAGGAAATAAAATACCTTACATCTATGGTCAATTGATTTTCTGCCAAGATTGTCAAGATAATTCAGGAGAGAAATAATAGCCTTTCAGCAAATGATGCTGGGACAACTGAAAAATCCACGTGGAAAAGAATGAGGGTGGGCTCCCACTGCATGCAGGGTAAAACATTAACTAAATGTAAGAAGTAGAATTAAAACATTTAGAAAGAAACATAAGGACCAATTTGTGTGACTTTCCATCAAGCAAGAGTTTCCCAGATATGACACCAAAAGGAGAAATTAAAATTGAGAACCTGAAGCCAATCAAAAAAAAAAAAAAAAAAAAAAACCACAACACCCCAAAGTTCAAACAAGAGCATCAAGGAAGTGAAAAGGAAGTGGCAATATACCTGAGCATCACATACCTGATGAGAGAGAGGCTTGAATGCACAATGCAGAAATAACCCTTGCCATCGGACAATAGAAAGACAAAGAACCCAACTGTAAAATTAGCAAAGGCAGGGAAGGCATTGGGTGCAGTAGTTAATTTGCCACTCATGATGTCTGCATCCCAGATTGGAGTGCCTCGGTTTGAATCCTGGCTCTTACACTTCTTTAGTTTTTTTTTGTTTGTTTGTTTTGTTTTAAGGTTTTATTTATTTATTTGAGAGGTAGAGTTATAGACAATGAGAGGGAGAGACAGAGAGAAAGGTCTTCCGTCTGTTAGTTCAATCCCCAATGGCCACAATGGTCAGAGCTGTACTGATCCGAAACCAGGAGCCAGGAGCTTCTTCCAGGTCTCCCACGCAGGTGCAGGGGCCCAAGGACTTGGGCCATCCTCTACTGCTTTTCCAGGCCATAGCAGAGAGCTGGATTGGAGGAGGAGCAGCCGGGCCTCAAACCGGCACCCATTCTGGGATGCTGGCGCTGCAGGCAGAGGATTAGCCTACTGCACCACAGCACCGGCCCCTTTTCCACTTCTAATCCAGCATTCTGCTAATGGGCCTCCTGGGAGGCAACAGTGATGTCTCAAGTGCTTGGGTCCCTGCACCCATGGGAGAGACTTGGATGGAGCTCCTGGCTGTCCTGCCTTCAACCCAGCCCTGGCTGTTGCAGACATTTGGGAAGGAAACCAACTAACCCAGCTGATGGCAGATAACTCTCTCTCTCTCTCTCCCTCTCTCTCTCTCTCTCTCTCTCTCTCTCGCTTTCTCGCTTTCTCTCTCCCCTCCCTCATCCCCAGCCCTTCAAATAAAATAATAAAAAAATGTGAAAACAAAATAAGAAAAATGCCATAGATATTTCTTCAGAGAATACACACAAAGAAGATACATAGATAACCATATCCCTCTTTCCACATGTAAGTGACACATCACACACACACACACACACTCAACACACAGGTCTATGGCATTGCCCAGGTGGAGCCTAGAGCCATTCTAGAAGTTCTTGGATCTGTGCTCCCCCACAGCTCGACCCCAGCTGATCAGAACAAGGTCCTGTGATAAAAGAAAGAGGAACCGATTGTAACTGTCCTCTCAGGAGCGGCACGCTTGCTTCGGGAGTGGTCCAGTTGCACCCCCCGCGCCACACAGCCTGTGCTGCCCTGCTTTGTCTTGTCCTGGGCCCTTCCTTTGCTGCTTCCTTTTTGCTTCTTTCAGCACCTGCCTCCTCTGCCTGCTCCTCCTCTCCCTTCTGCAGGGGCCCCATGGGAGGCCAGCGTGTCTGCCTGTGTGTTCCCATTCCACCTGCCCTCTGGGGAGGATTCTGGGAGCAAGCCAGCAGTTCGGCTCCCTTTCCCCCACAAGTCTGGAGCCAGAGTATTTTACAAAATAACATACCCGTGTTTGTTAAAATTAAATCATTAGGAGTCAGCGCTGTGGGTTAAGACACCGCCTGCCGTGCCAACATCCCATATGGGCGCTGGTTCATATCCTGGCTGCTCCACTTCCGATCCAGCTTTCTGCTTTGACCTGGGAAGGCAGTGGAGGATGGCCCACGTTCTTGGGCCACTGCTACCCATGCGAGAGACCCAAATGAAGCTCCTGGCTTCAGCCTGGCCCAGCTCTGGCCGTTATAGCCATCTGGAGAGTAAACCAGCGGGTGGAAGACCTCTGTCTCTCCATAGTGTCCCTGTAACTCTGACTTTCAAAATAAATAAATAAATCTTTAAAAAATCATTATACATAAACCAAGGGAAAAATAGCATAGAAAATATATTTAGCAACATTGCGCTTGTTGGACAATTTCCATAAATTCTATCAGCAGTAACTTTCTGAGACCTTCTTTTTGTTGTTGTTCTTTATTTTTATTTATTTGAAAGACAGGGAGACACAGAGACAAACAGAAATTCCCAGTCTGCTGGGTCACCCCCCAAAGGCCTGGATCAGGCTGAAATTAAGGAGCCAGGAACTCCATCTCCTCGCTGCCCCCCTGCCACGAGTAGCCAGGACCCAACCACTTGAGCCATCACTTGCTGCCGCCCAGGGTGCAGGACTGGGGCTCAAAACCAGTCCTAATCAAAGTCAAGCTCTGCGCTACACACAGGCCTCTTCTGGGTTCTTAGAGAGAAGGAACAGTGCGCTCTAGATGTCACAGCTTGTTCCAGAGATATACGGCTTGTGCTCGTGGCCGATGGCCTTGTGTGAGCCCCAGAGAAAGGCAACTTTCTCCGTCTAGGAATGGACATTCCTTCTAACACTCCAGCACATTCTTCTAAATATTTGTAGGAGAAAAGCACTCCCCGGGTGCACTGCCCTTCTAGCCGCAGGAGACAGTGTGGGGAACAAATATAACTCAGCAGGTTGATAGGTTAGGGTGAGGACTTAATACCACGGACTGGGGCGAGGCCTGGTGATTTACGGCGTGAGGTGTGATCTACCAGGAAGAAGCCAGATGGGAGTCAGGAGGGCAGCGCGGATGTGCAGGCCGTGCCCCCAGCCAGCTGCAGTCACCGGGGTCATCCAGACTCCGTGGCTCTGCCGGATTATGCTGGATAATCCCGGCATCTGTGTACTCCTATGATCCATGGGTATGACTCCCAGAATGTCAGCTCTGTGTCTAGTCCCTGTCACCACGGTGAAGCCAGGGGACAGGGCATCTAGGCAGCTGGACGCTGGGACAAGGACAGGATCTGCATGTCAGCAGAGCTTGCCACAAGGTACTGCTCCTGTGTCTCCCGGAGAAGCAGTGTCCCTGTTTACGTGAGCAAACACACATGCACTGAGGTTGAATTCCACGGAAAATAGTTCCTCAAAATACTGATGTTAGGTCAAAGACTGCATACATTTGTCGTTTTAACAAATTGTTGTCCAAGTCTCCCCAAAAGTACCAATTCGAGGTGCAAGGCTTCTGTTAGGCAATCTGGCTTCCCAAGAGCCTTTGGAACGCCACTGGGCTTAGGGTCTCGAGCCGTTTCATTGCCACCATGACTGCATGTGGGAAACAGAGCCATGGACTGACATCCTGTCTTCCTGGAGTAGGTCTCTGGCTTGAGAAGTAGAAATAGATGTCACTCAGCGGGAGAAGGAGCCTCTATTTGATGCTGCAATTTAGAAACACCCCAAACGACTGTCGGGTCCTAGAGATATGCCCTTTCCTGTTGCGTCCCAGAGACACAGAATTCGATGGGGTTCTGCTCATGTGTAAACAGAGACAGAAGCATCCATCTTTTGCTCATTTACTAAATCTAACCCAAATTCAAAATCTTTGGCAAGCTTTTTGGTTTCTTGTGACCATATGATCACTTATATGAGTTCAATAGAAATCTGCTCTCATAATAGGATGCACTCAAAAACCTTGGCATATCTCAGGCAATTTTGTGACTATACTTCCTATAAATAGTTAATCAGGGGCCAGCGCTGTGGCATGGCAGGTAAAGCTACTACCTGCAGCGCCGGCATCCCATGTGGGCGCCAGTTTGAGACCCGGCTGCTCCTCTTCCGATCCAGCTCTCTGATATGGCCTGGGAAAGCAGTAGAAGATGGCCCAAGTCCTTGGGCCCCTGCACCTGTGTGGGAGACCCAGAAGAAGCTCCTGGCTCCTGGCTTTGGATTAGCACAGCTCCGGCTGTTGCAGCCAATAGGGGAGTGAACCAGTGGATAGAAGGCCTCTCTCTCTCTCTCTCTCTCTCTCTCCTTCTCCTCTCTCTGTGCAACTCTAACTTTCAAATAAATAAATAAATATTTTTTTAAAAAAAAATAAGTAAATAGTCATTCAACAAACTGCAGATTGAGGGTCCCTTGTAAATTTTCATGAATTTTTCTGAGTAAAGCCATAAACTTGGTGGGGTGGAGGAGGGGCTCCTAACCAGGCACCTTGGCCTGTCACCACATGGGGGCACAGCACATTGCCAACCAAACTCCAGACCGTCCCAGAAAACACGACCCCAAGCCAGTTCTAGAGAAGAAGGGAGGGGCAGAACAGAACAAGCAGGACAAGATTCATGACCTGACTGAGCCTTCCCTGTTCAAGAGTTAGACTTCATAACACCGGCGTGGGGGAGGGGGGAAGCACTGGGTCTTGTGCCAACACTCGAACCGTAGAGACTTCAAAAAGAGGAGAGAGCAGAAAATAGCAAAAACAAACAAGGGAGCGTGCAAGTCGGCAAACAAACGCATCCCGGCGATGAAAGCCCATGTGAGATGCATTCAACAAAGCCCTTTGAGATCAATTAATGCCTTTGTTTATTTAATCTCCACACGCCATGCCATGTGGCCGGCCCCAGAGTTGCGCTTCTTCTCAACTGAAACAGTGCAAAACACAGCCTGGATCCAAGGAAATCTTGCCAAAATCCCTGGCAATGGCCCACTTTTCCTAAGCCCTGTTTTATTTTTGTCCTCATGGTAACGTTCGCAGCTGTCCCGAGCGTGGCTTCGGGCTGTCGGCCTCCCTTGAGAGAATTTATGTGTTTTTCGACTTCTTTTCCTTATTAGGAGGCAGGAATCTGTGACACCTATTAGAACAAGTATGCATAAACGGTAATGGCCACACGATTTATTAGTGGTCTGTTCTTCCTCACATGAGCCCTCAGCCCCCCGCCCCACGAGGGCTGGGCCGCGTCGGATTCCACCTCGGCTTGTTCGGCAGCAGGTGGGCCAAGTGGCCTGCGTCAAGGGGTTGAGAGAAGGCTCTTCTTTTTAGTTTCCTGGGTATTTAGTGCTTGTGTTCATTTTTGAAAGAGAAACAGCCAGATGGCCAGACAGAGATCGTCCATCTTCCAACTCATCCCCCAGAGGCCCACAACAGCCAGGGGTGCACCTTCCCGAAGCTAAAAGTCAGGAACGCAGTACATATCTCCAGTACTTGAATCGCCACCTGCTCTCTCTTAGGGTGCCAGGAGCCGGAGCTGGGACTTGAACCCAGGCCTTTTAATAAGGATGCTGGCTTCCAGGATTTTTTATTTCCTACCATGGTCAAACATGCAATAAAGACCAGAGTCTTAGGATTTGAATGCAAGCGATGGGAAAGATTTGTGAACTTTGGGGTGAAAACGAGAACTGCAAGCATTTTCATAGCAGCCTTGCAGGCAGGAGCAACATTCTTGCAGGTTTAGTCTTCTCTTGACAATGGCAGGGTCTGGTAGGAGGTGGAGCTTTTGTGGCTTCCAGGCCTGGGCTAGGGGCAGGAGACTGGTTTCCTTGGGGCTTCTGGGGGCTGTGGGATAGGGTGGGCATGGGGATTGGAGGACAGGGACGGCTGAGAAGCTGAGGATGGGCTCACCTGGCGCACCAACCCTCAAAAAGAATTCTCCAATTGCAGAGGCAGGAAAGGAGCTCCTGATACTAGCTTGTACTAACAAAAGGCTTCTAATAAAAAAAAAAAATCCCTCCCCATCAGACTGGAAGCAGCCAGCCAGGCTCCACCCCTTCCCAGCAACGAGCTCAGGTTTGGAGTCCAGGCTCCAGAAAGTTGAGAGCACAGTGCCCAGGGCCAAGTTCATTTATTTTCTGTTCAATCGCAAGTATGTTTCAAGAAAACAGAATGTGCATGTTTTTGATGCATTCGGGTTTAGCTCAGCAAAACGTCTGCGATGGATGCCCACAAACCTGCAGAGCTGGTCACAGGGGGTGGCTCTGAACCCCATGTGAGGGCAAGTTTAGCTTGAAACTCAGGGTCTATGGGTGTGAATGGGCTTGAACTTGGGAAAACCCAAGCAGCTCTACTGAGAAACGTCAGGACAAGGACACGCATACGTTTCCTTGTGCAGTTTTCAGGGTGGAAGTAGTTACAGGGGGCAGCCATGGGCAGGTGTTCTTTCAGGCTTGTGAGCAAGAGCTATCTGTGAAATGACGCAAGTCATTTCAGTTCTACTAACCGATAAATGAGTAAAAACGCAAATTCCCCACAATCAATTCAGTTTATTCTCATAAGCCCCAAGAGATACAGAGAGAGAGAGAGAGAGAGGGAGACAGAGACACAGAGAGGTCTTCCATCCCATAGGTCACTCCCCAAATGGCTGCAGCGACTGGAGCTGCACCAATCCGAAACCAGGAGCCAGGAGCTTCTTCCAGGTCTCCCAAATGGGTGGAGGAGGGCCCCAAGGATCTGGGCCATCTTCTACTGCTTTCCCAGGCCACAGCAGAGAGCTGGATCAGAAGTGGAGCAGCCGGGACTCGAACCAGCACCCATATGGGATGCCAGTACTGCAGGCGGAGGCTTAGCCCATTACATCACAGCACCAGGCCCTGGAGGCGCAAGCATTTTTGCAACCCATGCACAATTCTTTCATCCCAGGCATTGCTCAAGAACTTTGCAGCGATTTGTTCCGTCCTCCATAATGGTGCGCAGGCCAACTGAGATGTGCCATGGCGCAGTGCCCTGACAAGCAGAGCTGAGAGACAGAGCATGTCACCCAGGGGGAGCTCCCAGGGAGCTGTTGGGAAGACAGGGGAGCGGGTTCCTGGTGCCATGCAGCCTTTGGGGGCAACCCTGGGGCCCCGCGGACCAGCGAGCATTTCCCTAGGGCCCGGCTCTCAATGCAGCGAACACGAGCCCCCGCCACGTCCAGCCCGAGCGACATAAATCTCTCAGTGAGCCCTGTTTGGGTTTCTGACGAAACTGCTGGCTTGTTTCCCCAGGTCGCTGGGCCGCGGCACGGGGGCCTCGCCAACGCTGCTAATTAAAGCCGGAGTGATTTATTTCATAACTTCGCTTTCCCCTCAGGAAACATAACTCAACGTCAGGCATGGTGAGCCTACCTTACCCTCGTCCATAAATTACACCCGCCTCATTAATAGTTAATTAGAAAAGCTGAAAACCTTGCGACGGAACCACCAGGAGGGAGGCAACAGCCCTGTGGGAGCCCCGTCTTCCCTCTGCCTGGGACACTTTGCCTGGAACCTTCTAGAACCTTCTAGAACCTTTATAAAACTAAATGCAACATTTGGGATAACAAAGTTGTAGAGATCCATTGTCTTTCTTATTTTATTTATTTGTTTACTTATTTATTTTTGACAGGCAGAGTTAGACAGTGAGAGAGAGACAGAGAGAAAGGTCTTCCTTCCATTGGTTCACCCCCCAAATGGTTGCCACGGCCAGTGTGCTGCGCCGATCCAAAGCCAGGAGCCAGGTGCCTCCTCCTGGTCCCCCATGCGGGTGCAGGGCCCAAGCACTTGGGCCATCCTCCACTGCACTCCCGGGCCACAGCAGAGAGCTGGACTGGAAGAGGGGCAACCGGGACAGGATCCGGCACCCCGACCGGGACTAGAACCTGGTGTGCCGGCGCCGCAGGCGGTTGATTAGCCTAGTGAGTTGCGGCGCCAGCCAAGATCCATTGTCTTTCATTGTGCAAAGGAGCTTCAAAAAGTCTGTGAGGAAGGGAATTAAAAACTGATGGTCCACATTTGTGAAATCCATGAATTTGAGGGATTTCAAAAACTTCTTACACCCAAAGCAGCTTATCGTCTAATCCCACGTTTCACGAGGTTTTAGAAGCGCTGTCATATGCATTTCGCCAACGATGAACGCACCACCAAGGTTTAACTTTTAAGAACAAGACACTTTCTTTTTCCCCCTTTGAATAAAAGGCCGAGGCCCCACAGCTTATACACCGAGGACTTAGCCCGTCCATATACAAACGGTACCTGGAGGCGCGCCAGCTCCTGCCTGCTGCCCTGGCTCTCTATATATGGGAAGTCACTGGTGCAATGCACACAGCTGGGGCACGTGTGCTGAGAAGTCCACGTCTGATGTCCGCTTACGGTACATCGGGTTTTATCCCACTGATAGGCCACCTAACAGAGGTATTCCTTAAACCGATGTTCACATAGCTCTTGAAGGTCTTGTTCAAAGGCAGGTTTTATAGGTCTAGGGCGAGACCTACGAAGTCTGTATTGCAAATGGGGGTCCAGGTGATACAGATGTGGCCTTGCTCCGTGGACTGCGTTCTGAGCAGCAAAGGGTTCAGGGAGCATTGCCTGCCCTCCTCAGTTGGCTACTGCAGCTCAGAGGACCAGGGTGGGCAGTTATAAAATCCCATTGCAAGGGGCATTATATTCCTCCTCTTAAAAAAAAATCACTTAGAAGAGGGATTGGAAAACTTTTTCTCCGAAGTGTCACTTAGTAAATATTCTGTTAATATTCTGTTGTGACTACTCAGCGACTACTGTAGTGCAAAGGGGACCTGAAAAAGTAGGCAAACAAATTGGGATGTCTATGTTCAACAAAACTTTATTTATAAAAGCAAGCAGCGGGCTAGACTTGATTCCTGGGCCTTCCTCCGCCAACTCTTCTTCTAGAACAATGGCTTCCAAAATTTTGAGGCTGAGCACAGAGTGGTACGCCCCCTGCCCCATGCATGTATGTTTACTTGTACATTCTGTGTGTGTCCTACCCTACTACTAGAAAAGTGAAATACAAAAGAAGGAAAACTGACATCTAAGGATTTCTTTGTTCCTCCAATTGGAGAATCTTTGCAATGCCTTTTGGGTACACACTCACCTTAGAAACCTTCTACTGATGCATTTTTAAATTTTTTTTTTTCCCAACAAAGTTGATCACATCAGTAAGACTAGACTTTGGGGCTTTGATGGCCCTTGGAGTTTCATAACACAATAATTATAGATGATGATCTGATGATAAGCAAAGACAGGAGGAGCTCTGCGTATGACTGCTTTATGCAGATCAATACGACTAGGCCATTCCTCTGCCCCCTCTGGGGCTCCAGTGGGCAGTCCTAGGTGCCTCGTACTGCACTAAGCACTCAATATGTATTATTTCATTTAATACTCACACAGCCCTCTGGTGGAAGCGTGAATGGTATTTGTAACACGCAGAAGAGAGTACTTAGACTCTGTAACTTTGCCTCAAATAAATAAATAAAAAGCTTTAAAAGATATATTTATTTATTTGAAAGAGTTACAGAAAGAGGCAGATAGAGAGAGACAGACAGACAGAGAGATCTTCCATCCACTGGTTTACTTTCCAAATGACCAAAATGGCCAGGGCTAGCCAAGGCTGAAACCAGGAGCCAGGAGCTCCATCCAGGTCCCCGACATGGGTGCAGGGGCCCAAGCACTTAGGCCATCTTCCACTGCATTCCCAAGTGTGTTAGCAGGGAGCTGGATCAGAAGTGGAGTAGCCAGGACTCCTACTGGCATCCATAAGGTAACTTAACAAATCCATATGGCAACTTAACCCACTGAGCCACAGCGCCAGCCTCAAAGCCTTTATTCTGCCATTTATTTCTCATTAAGTAGTGCCCATTTTCCAAAAGTTTAATATGTATTCATTATATCTATAATAGCATACAATGTATGTTGTAAGAATAGTATACAACAGTATATATTCATTTACATACTGATGGAAAACCCCTTGGGTTGTAGTGAGTGGGTTTTCCTACACCCCACAGACTCCTTCATTCTGCCAGAGAGGTGGCTCGCTGGAGAGAGTAGCTGTTGTGGGCCTGTGTGCTGGCAGCAACTGCTGCCTGGTCTCAACAACATCATTGATCTCTCCCAAGAGATTGCTCGCTAGCCACTAAACTCACTGTGAATTCATGCTCATCTAATAGTTATGCACTGAGAAGCAATTTATTATCAAACTCAGTCAGAGATGACCAAGTGGGACACATGTCTAAGACTGCTTCTGTGCAAGGTGGGGTGCATCTGTGAGGTTAATTACTGCAGTGCCGGCATCCCATATGGGCACTGGTTTGAGTCCTGGCTGCTCCACTTTCGATCCTGCTCTCTTCTATGGCCTGGGAAAGCAGTAGGAGATGGCCCAAGTCCTTGGTCCCTTGCACCCACATGGGAGACCTGGAGGAAGCTCCTGGCTTCTGGCTTCGGATCAGTGCAGCTCTGGCCATTGCAGCCAATTGGGGAGTGAACCAGTGGATGGAAGACCTCTCTCTCTCTCTCTCTCTCTCTCTCTCTCTGTAACTCTGACTTTCAGATAAATAATTTTTTTAAATAAATAGTAGAAGCAGAGAAGTGTAAGGTAAGATATAGTATGGCTAGGACCCGTGTGGACGAAGGTAGAGGAGAAATGCCCAGATCTGGGATATGTGTTGAAGGCAGACCTAGAGGATTTGCTTACGGATTGGTGCAGATGGGTTCCTGACCAAAGCGTGAGTTCTCTCTCTCTCTCTTTCTCAGGCCCCTTCCACCATGGACGACACAACAAGAGGGCCCTCACTGGGTGGCAGTATCTTGCTACTGGACTTCCCAGTCTCTAGAATTATGAGAAATAAATTTGCATTATGTATAAACCGGTCTGTGACAGTCTGGTATAACACCACAAAGCACATGAAGACAAGAGACAAGAAGGACTCCGATTTTTTGGGGGGAGGGGTAGGAGATTTTGGTAGGGATGGTGGTGCCATCGAGTGGGATCTGAAAGCCAAAGGTTGGAGTGAGGTCTGCTTGTTTCTTGCTTGTTTAGGGAGTGAGAAAGAAATGAAGAGACTAGTGTAAAAATCTGGATAGATAATGATAACGGGCTCAGAAAAGATGTTTCCGGTTGGCCAGGAACTGGTAGGACTTACAGGCGCATGGGATGTTGGGGGAAAAGTAGTGTGGCGTGAGAAATCGAGAACACCACTGGGGGATGTGCAGTCACAGCACGACTTGTGGCTTTGCGAGCACGCTGGCTTAGCCTGCTGGGAAAACTCTGGATGATCTGGTTTTCAACCGAAAGCCTCCCCTGACGCTCAAGGGAGGCATTTTTGACGGACTGCAGAAATGTAGGGAAATCTCATCAACAATGAGGGAGGGGTGCGACAGTCTGAGAATTTAGGTTCTGAAAAGAAAAAGGAAGGATAGAACACTGAGGGTAGGGGCAGGAGGACTGCTGATGAGGCCACAGCACAAAGTGTGCTCCTGATTGTCCCCTGTGTTGAAGACCGCGTAAAGGGGCTATCTACCCACCCACGTCCTGGACTTTCTGTGCCTTGCTCCCCATCCCCCCCTTTTAAAAGGAGAAGAGTGCTGATATTCTAGCTGGCGCCACAGCTCAATAGGCTAATCCTCCGCTTGCGGCGCCGGCACACCGGGTTCTAGTCCCGGTCGGGGCGCCAGATTTTGTCCCGGTTGCCCCTCTTCCAGGCCAGCTCTCCGCTATGGCCCGGGAGTGCAGTGGAGGATGGCCCAAGTGCTTGGGCCCTGCACCCGCATGGGAGACCAGGAGAAGCACCTGGCTCCTGGCTTCGGATCAGTGAGATGCGCCGGCCGCAGCGGCCATTGGAGAGTGAACCAACGGCAAAGGAAGACCTTTCTCTCTCTCTCTCTCTCTCTCTCTCTCACTGTCCACTCTGCCTGTCAAAAAAAAAAAAAAAGAGTATTGATATTCTGTTTTTAAAAGACTTATTTGGGGCCAGTACTGTGGTGAAGCAGGTAAAGCCTCCACCTGCAGTGCTAGTATCCTATATGGGTGCCAGTTCGAGTCCCGGCTGCTCCACTTCCAATCCATCTCTCTGCTATGGCCTGGAAAAGCAGTGGAAGATGGCCCAAGCACCCAAGACCTTGAGAGGTAGTGTAATGTCACCTCCAGGGAGAAAGAGAAAGAGAGAAAGAGGAGAGAGAGAGAGAGAGAGAGAGAGAGAGAGAGAGAGAGAGAGAGAAGGAGGAGGGGAAGAGAGAAAGAGAGAGAAAGAAGAAATCATGCTGACTTTGCTGTCTTGCCTAGGGCTAACCTTTAAGCTGGGATGATAGATGACATTATTTTGTGGGTGCTTCTCAAACTATTCTTTGAAGTCCCCAAGACCCACCAATTTAGAATCTTGTGGAGCAGGCCAGGGAATGACACTGCTGAGGTCCCAGAGGCCAGGGAGGGTGTCAGATCTTCATTCCAGGTGCGTGGAGGCTCTGGGCTTGTAGATGATGCCACAAAAATCCAGTGAGTACTGAAACATCATCTGGAACCCTTGTTAGATACCTGTATCCAAGCCAATTCCCTAGAAGTTCTGATTCAGCGACACCTGGGTAGTTAGCAAGTCATCCCAGGTGACTCCCTCAGCCCTGCAGGAATGACAAACACTGCTTTAGTCAAAGGTTGTTTTTATTTTATTTTATTTTATTTTTGTCTTGGATGCGAAAATCTAGGAGCAGATCAGAAGCAAAGGGCAAACAAACCCCCAGCTGAAGAAGCAAAGGAATTCCCAAAGTCTTCCAGATGTTTCCCCAGCTGTGAAGCGAATCCTGGTGTCAACAGCTGCCTCGCTTTCCTTTAAACTTCTGCCCTACGCATTCAAATGTAAAAGAGATAGCACTGAGAAGTACCACTTAAATTATCCAACAAGTTCTCAAACAAGCCAAGAGAGGTTGCAGGAGAGGCAGAGCGAGGAAAGTAAGTAGCAAGTTCTAAAAGCAACTTATTTAAGAGTAATACGATAATACATCTAGGGGCCAGAGCTGTGGTGCAGTGGGTAAAACCCCCGCCTGCAGTGCTGGCATCCCATGTGGGCGCTGGTTCGAGTCCCAGCTGCTCCACTTCCAATCGAGCTCTCTTGCTATAGCCTGGGAAAGCAATACAAGATGGCCCAAGTCCTTGGGCCCCTGCACCCGCTTGGGAGACCTGGAAGAAACTCATGGCTCCTGGCTTCAGATTGGTGCAGCTCCAGTCGTTGTGGCCAATTGGAGAGTGAACCAGTAGGTGGAAGGCTTCTCTCTCTCTTTGCCTGTCCTCCTCTCTCTGTGTAACTCTGCCTTTCAAATAAATAAATAAATCTTTAAAAAAAAAAAAAAGGAAAGAAAATACGGGGCCTGAGCTGTGGCTCACTTGGTTAATCCTCCGCCTGCGGCGCTGGCATCCCATATAGGCGCCAGTTCTAGTCCTGGTTGCTCCTCTTCCAGGCCAGCTCTCTACTGTGGCCTGGGAGGGCAGTGGAGGATGGCCCAAGTGCCTGGGCCCTGCACCCGCATGGGAGACCAGGAGGAAGCACCTGGCTCCTGGCTTCAGATCGGTGCAGCACCGGCCGTAGCAGCCATTTGGGGAGTGAACCAACGGAAGGAAGACCTTTCTCTCTCTCTCTCTCTCTCACTGTCTATAACTCTACCTGCTAAATAATAATAATAAAAAGATAATACATCTAAACATGGAGTTCCATCCTCATCTCCTTTGCCCAAATAATTTCTCAGCTTTCTTCCAGAGTTACAGATCTCTTCACTAATATACAATTCACTGCCCAAGACCATTAAACAAAGGGATCTATTAAACCTTCTCAAACGTAGAGTATTTTGCTCCAACATTCCTTGTCCCCCATGAAATACACATCGGAAAGTTAATTAAAATATCCATCTCTTACCAAAATACTCCGTTCCTGGCTCGGATGCCAAAGCTCCACAAGCGAATTGGAACGGCCAGGGAGCTAGAACCCATTGATCCTGCATTCTGTCGGTTCCTATACAGAGCAAACAGGGAATCTTTGCTGGCAGGAAATTGTTCCAAAAGTGTCTTGCAATTGCTGTCTCAGTAGAGAGCTCAGCTACACAGCCCGGGTGAGAAGTCTGGAGAGCAGCAGCTGAGAGAGGACAGCCAGGGTCGCCTTGCGCGCAGCATCAGTGAAGCCGATAGCCACGCATGGTGAAGCACTCCGCATCATGTTAACACGTGAGACCCGAGATGGATTGGTAAGCGGGTAGCTATCTGATATCTGGTTCACTCCCCAAATAGTGTCTGCTCTAATGTCTGTTTTCCCCTTAATTGCTGCTTTAACCAGCAGGCATTGGATGGTTCTAAATATGAATAAGCAAGGAAGGAAAACATGGGTATTTGGCATATTATGCCCCCAGCCTGCCTGTCTGCGGCACTGGCGGCAGCCACAGTGCAGAGCGTGCTCATGATCGTCCCCTGTGTTAAAGACCACATAACCCACCCACGTCCTAGACTTTCTGTGCCATGCTCCCCATCCCCCCTTTTAAAAGGAGAGAGTATTGATATTCTGTTTTTAAAAGATTTATTTGGGGCCGGCGCTGTGGCGTAGCGGGTAAAGCCTCCACCCGCAGTGCCGGTATCCCATGAGGGCACCAGTTCGAGTCCCGGCTGCTCCACTTCCGATCCATCTCTCTGCTGTGGCCTGGGAAAGCAGTAGAAGGTGTCCCAAGTCCTTGCATCTGTGTGGGAGACCTGGAAGAAGCTCCTGGCTCCTGGCTTTGGATGGGCACAGTTCCAGCCATTGTGGCCATCTGGGGAGTGAACCAGCAGATGGAAGACCTCTCTCTCTCTCTCTCTCTCTCTCTCTCTCTCTCTTTTTCTCTCTCTGCCTCTCCTTCTCTCTGTGTAACTCTGACTTTCAAAGGCAGCAGGAGCTGATCCAAGTACTCTGGTCTCTGCCATCCATGTGGGAGACCAGGGTGGAGCTCCTGGTTCCTGTCTTCAGTTGGCTGTATTTCACAGCTTCCCTGACATGCAGGGCTTCAGCTCCACCCGTGAATAGTAAAAGGAAGTCTAGAACAGGGCAGGGAGAGAATTCAGAGCCATTCACCCCGCCTTGGAGAAAGCAGAGAGGGTGTCACCCAGGCTCTTAAGCATAGAACATATGCAAAGAAGTATCCCAGCTTTGGGAAACTGCCTGTCCTAAAATGTGTGTGTGTGATTGTGCGTGTTCAGTTTGGATTCTTCAAGCAATCATGTTTCTGTTCATGTGTGATGTGCTTGATTCATGTAGTCCCTGTTTTAGAATATCAAAATAGCGGCAGGAGTTAGGCTGCCAGGTAAGATGCCCGCATTGCCCATGAGCACCTGGGTTTAATTTCCGGCTCCTGACTTCAGCTTCCTGCTAACACAGACCCCGGGAGGCAACGGTGGTGATGGCTCCAGCCTCTGCCACCCACATGGGAGAACTGGGTTGAGCTCAGGGCCTCCAGGCTTTGGCCTGGCCCAGCCCCAACTCTTGGGGGTCATTTGGGAAGTGAACCAGCAATTAGAAATACACGCTCTCTCTCAAATAAATCAGAAAAAAAATTTCAGAATATAAACATTGTGGTTGGCAGGGGCATGGCGGACTGTGTGTATCCATGTTTCTCTACTGACAACAAAACAGCATCGTCAAAATTTGGCTGATGTAGCATGAACCACAGCAACCCTTGAACACATGTTCAAGGGTGATTTAACTATTAATCGAATGTCAAGCAGTAAAATCTTGTTTGTGTCAGTGATGGAAATGGCAAAGACTCAGTCTCACAGGGTCAATCTTACTCACGTGGAGTAAGTCAATGCCATTTTTATGTGAGCTGGTCTCTGAACTTCCCTACACCTCTTCCTTGCGTTAACTCAAGTGAGCAGTGACTCATCAAACCATCAAAGGGAGTCATAAACCTTCAACCATGAGCCATTCATTAAGGCTTCTCTGTATCAACTTCAAACTGATTTTTTAAATCTTAGTTGACTGTTCGGCATTTAAGCCTAAAGCAAAGACATCATCATGTCTCTTAAAATAGATTCTGAAATCAGACCTGGCTTAATTTCAACATAAGTTTGGAAAATCGAGGAGACTGGAAGTAAGGAAGACGTGCTAGCTGCTACTTGTTTGTGGATCTGAGAATGAAAAAGTTACCAGTTTTGAGTTTATTCGAGACTACTCCAAACTGGCTTATTGATACCTTAAATTCCTACAAAGGCACAAAGTCGCTGTGAAACCCATTCTTAGTACCAAGCTCTCCTGTTTGCTGCTGTTCCCAATTTTGTAGGATTGTCCTGTAGCGTCTGGATGAGATGTCGTTTATGGAAGTGCTTTGGGTATTGCTTGATACAAAATAGCAACGTTAATACAGATTCATATCATTAAATGTGAAGACCAGTCTTGAAGCTTTTCCTAGAACCCTTCAGCGGGACCTCAGCATCTGTAGATCAAATCATTCCCATTTTACGGATGGCAACACGGAGTCTCAGGTTCAAGGTCATTCTCGATTATCACGGCAGTTATCACAGAAGATTCAGGTGCCAAATTGTACTAGCTCCTTGCTTGTTTTTTGACATTCAGAAACCCTAAACTGTACTTTCTGGAACATATGCTAGCTCTCTGTCTTTCCTTTTTAACTTGAGTGCCCCAGAGGGAAGGGGCCATGTCTGTCTTGTTCATGTCTCCACTCTCAAAACTGGGTCAGGGTTTGGAACACACAAGGCTCTTGGTGTCCCTCCAATAAAATACTCTTTTACATCAGTTTGCCCATACCCAGCTATGCTAGATTCTCTACTATCCAAAAGTTTAACAGTCAGCCAATACGTGCTTATACCACGATACCTGTTACCACGCTATAGCTCAAACAAAAAGCAGTAGGACCGAGGGTTTGGAGGGGTTGGTTGGTTTTCCACAGACGTGAATCAGAGTGTGTGTGCACATTGAGAAGTCACCATGGTTCTGGGGGCTTGAGCTGCGTCTCCAGGCAGGCTTGGAGAAAGAGGCCTTGAAAACCTTGCTTCAATTCCACCTGCCTGAAGTTTGCAGCGATGGCCCCCGCCACCCTCTTTTGATCTTCGGGGTGCCTGCTCTAGCTTGGAGGCAAGGCATTCAGCCAGGAGCAAGGGCTTTCTGTGGTCCTGGGAGAGCGATCCCAAGGCAGCTGTTCATTTAGAGACTGCCTCGCGCTAGCAAGGAAGGAAAACAAGCCCTGAGCCACTCCCCTTCCATTTGGAATGCCTTGAGTCCTTTTATTTTCAATGAGATTCCCCGATCCTTGGCAGGAATGAATTTAGCTACAAACCACTTTAGGATTCTTTTCTATCTCGATTTTATTTTCTGAATCTGCCCTTCCAAGGATCAGAAAATAAGAAAGAGAGAGTAAGCAAAAGAGAAAGAGAGCAAAAGAGAGCGAGAGAGGTCTTCCATCAGCTGGTTCACTCCCCAAATGGCCTCAATGGCCTGAGCTGTGCTGATCTGAAGCCAGGAGCCAGGAGCTTCTTCCTAGTCTCCCACATGGGTGCAGGGGCCCAAGAATTTGGGCCATCTTCTACTGCTTTCCCAGGCCATAGCAGAGAGCTGGAGCAGCTGGGACTTGAACCGGTGCCCATGTGGGAGGCCGGCATTGCAGGTGGAGGCTTTCCCTGCTACACCACAGCACCAGCCCCATGGTGTATTTATTTTTAACCACCTGGACAAGGGGATCTACTCTCCCAAAATATACACACACAAACGTGCCATGAGCCATACATAGCAGGAACACCTCCCCAGTGAATCTGTGACTGAATGCGAGGGTCCCCTCTCCTGGACTGGGAACAGGATAACCCGTGTCACACTTCCCCCACGCCAGGGACCCTGCTAAGCCTTTCCCAGCACCACTGCACAATGTCCTTCCATGTTTTCCACTTTCAAGATCTCAGTTTTACATCTGAGAAACTGAGGCAAGAGAGATACAAGAGCATCCCCAAGGTCACCCAGGGAACAAGGGGCAGAGCAGGAGCTGGGTGTGCTGGGAGCTTTGGAACATATTTCACCAGGAGTATCTGCGCCACTGTCTCTCTCTATCTTTTTTTAAAGATTTATTTATTTACTTGAAAGTCAGAGTTACACAGAGAGAAAAGGAGAGGCAGAGAGAGAGAGAGAGAAAGAGAGAGAGAGAGAGAGAGAGAGAGAGAGAGAGGTCTTCCATCTGCTGGTTCACTCCCCAGTTGGCTGCAATGGCTGGAGCTGAACCAATCTGAAGCCAGGAGCCAGGAGCTTCTTCCAGGTCTCCCACGTGGGTGCAGGGGCCCAAGGATTCAGGCCATCTTCTTCTGCTTTCCTTGGCCACAGCAGAGAGCTGGACAGGAAGTGGAGCAGCCAGGACTTGAACCAGCACCCATATGGGATGCTGGCATTGCAGGTGATGGCTTTATCCGCTACGCCACAGCACCGGCCCCTCCACTGTCTATTTAAGCGTGCATTCCTCAAAAAGCAGGACATGGAAGAGACAATCCCATGGCTAATTACACTCTCCAACATCCTCATCACCCTCATCTTCATCATCACGGTCATCATCATCTTCACCACCATCATAATTTTTGATAATGGCTGACATCTTGAAGCACTTGACTCTTGTTGGTTGCCACCATCCCCCACAAAGGGGTCTTGTCTGTCCTGGTTCACCAAAGGGATAAAACGTATAGGACAAAACTGCTGGGATGACTGCAAAGGTACCTTGGCAGAGAAGTGGAGCCATCAGCACAGCCATCCAGTAGAAGCTGGCTGCATTCACTGTCGGAACAGAAAATTCTCACATTTGGGCTCAGAGAATCTGTGTGCTCATCCCAGCCCTACATGTTGGGAAAGGCCCTTAACACCTCCAGACCTCGGTTTTCTTATATGTGACATGGGGCAATGATACTTATTCTTTCTTTTAAATATTTATATATTTATTTGAGAGGTAGAGTTACAGAGAGAGAGAGAGAGAGAGAGGTCTTCAATCTGCTGGTTCACTCCCCATGTGGCTGCAACAACTGGAACTGGGCCAATCCAAAGCCAGGAGTCAGGAGCTTCTTCCTGACCTCTCCATGTGGAGACCTTGGGCTAAGTTCTGTTGCTTTCCCAGGCACAATAGCAGAGAGCTGGATCAGAAGTCGAGTAGCTGGGAGTCAAACCAGTGCCCACATGGGATGCCAGCACTGCAGGCAGAGGCTTAGCCTACTACATCACAGTGCTGGCCCCTACTTAGTCTGTCTTACATTTCCCCTGTTCTTGGGAGGGGAAAGAAATTGTGGCAGCAGTAAACACCAAAGCCTAGGTCAACCCATTCGTTCATCAAGTACTGTGAGGTCTGTGCTCTGCCACAGGCCCCATGCTAGGTTCTGGAGCTACACAGTCTGAACTCTAGGGGGAGGGAAGGACATTGTGGATCAAAACTCAGCTCGACGTGTCAGATAACCATCAACTTTAACGTCAACTTTGTTGGCTTTCTTTTCAGAACTCAGCAAATACAAGGGGGGAATCTTCAAGTATTCACGGATGATATTTATTAAGAGAAAGCATGCATAGATTTCAAAAAATGTTTACACAAGAACACGCTTGTGTTTTGATTTGATTTTTTTTTTTTTTTTTTGGACAGGCAGAGTGGACAGAGAGAGAGAGAGACAGAGAGAAAGGTCTTCCTTTTACCATTGGTTCACCCTCCAATGGCCGCTGCGACTGGCACACCGCACTGATCCGAAGCCAGGAGCCAGGTGCTTCTCCTGGTCTCCCATGCGGGTGCAGGGCCCAAGCACTTGGGCCATCCTCCACTGCCCTCCCGGGCCACAGCAGAGAGCTGGCCTGGAAGAGGGGCAACTGGGACAGAATCCAGCGCCTCGACTGGGGCCAGAACCCGGTGTGCCGGCGCCGCAGGCGGAGGATTAGCCTAGTGAGCCACGGTGCCGGCTTGATTTGATTTTTCACAAGGTTTTTTTGAAGAAACGGAGTATCTGGGGACGTTCTGAAACTCTCACCTTAACTTTGACCAAAGCTCACATGCAGGAAATAAAACAACCACCACAGATGGGGCAGATGAAAGGGAACCGTGATGTCAAGAGGGTGGCAGTTCCCAGGATGACCACACTGGTGTTCAGCATGGAGCAGAGGAGAGCCCCTTCCACGTGAGCTGGGTCCTCCGTGGCTGGCACCAACCCTGTCTCTCCATTCCCTGTGTACCCAGGGTCCATGTCCTGGATCCCCATGGTCCATGCACCGAGTACTCGGGGTCCATGCCCTTTGTCCCCAGGCCTGTGCCTGGCCAATGAATAGCCTTCTGGGTGGTAGAGGGGGTGCACAACCTCGAGGGCCCTCTGCATGCCCTCTGCCAGCCCCAGCCCTCCTTGAACCCCACCATTCTCTCCCTTTCTGATGCACCACTTTTCATGCCCACAGTGAATTTTCTTGTTCGGTAGTGTCTCTGGAGGGAGGGAAACACACTCCAGGAAAGTAACCCTGGCAATAAGCATGGCTGTTGGCTCCCTTAATCGAGGATAGCAGCAGCTTCAGGGGCTGCAGTCAGAGCATTGCAGAGTCCCCCCCCCCCCCCCCCCCGGAAGCACTGAGCGCAGGTGTCAGAGTTCTGATGCTGCCATGTTGAATTCCCAATGGGCCAACGGTTGACTCTATATTTTGTTAGCAAAGTAGAAGGGGCAACGGAGCATGTGTTGGGGTCTGGGGCTTGGAGGCTTGGCTCACACGCCGTCCTGCTCCCCAGGGACATGCTTTTAAAATCCCCCCCACCCTGCACCCTCTAGAGTTCTGGGCCCTGATTGGCCTTTTCCTCCCTGCTGCCATCCAGCAATTGCTCTTGGCGGGAGCCCGGGCACAGGCATGGGATCGATCAAGCTGTCTCAGGGCAGCAACACCACGGTGTGGTTGGTGGGCACTGTGCCGCTTGCCCATGCTGACTGGGGAAGCAGAAGTGGCAAGACTTGTGGGGTCATCCATCTGCCTTGTGCCAGAGCAGTGGGCCCAGGAGAAGGGCAGAGAGAGGACCCGGCAGTCAATGTAGCAGCACAGCTTTGCAGGCTGGAGTCTCCACTGACCTCAAAGGCAAGGTCATTACACTGGCAGAGGAGAGAGAAAGAGAGTGTTCCCAGCCACTGGCTCACTTCCCCAGAGACTCACGACAGCCAGGACCCGGCCACGCTGAAGCTGGGAATCAGGAACTCAATCCAGGTCTCTCACCTGGGTGGCAGGAGCCTACGACTTGAGTCCTCATTCACGCCTCCATTAGCAGGAAGCTGGAGTCAGGAACCAGAGGTGGATACCACACCCTGGCACTCCCGTGTGGGACATGGACATTGTAACTGCTAGCCCAACACCTGCCCCAATCTCATTTTTAAATATGTTTCCTGGAACCCTGCTTTATTTTTTATTTGGAAGGGAAAGAGGGGTAGAGAGACAGAGACAGAGACAGGAAGAGATCTCCTATTGCTGGTTCACTCCCCTGATGCTCTTAGCAAACAGAACAGGACAACTCTGAAACCAGGAGCCAGGAACTCCATTTGAGTCTCCCATGTGCACAGCAGGGACACACGTACATCATTGGCTGCTTCCCAGGGTGTGCATCAGCAGGAAGCTGGATTGGAAGTGGAGCAGCCAAGAGTTGAACCAAATACTCCATTATGGAATGTGGGCGTCCCACGTGGCAACTCCTAAGCCTCTGCACCAAGTGCCTGCCCCACATCTGTTTTTGTTTTTTTTTTTTAAACAGAAACCTCTAATTCCATTTTACACTGGGCCTCACAAATTATAGAACCAGCCCTGAAGGGGAGGCTCAAGATTTCTTGCATTATAACCACTTGACTCTCATTTTTAAACTGGCAAACAGTGTGTATTTATAAGGCAAGCTACAATGTTTGATATACGGATGCGCTATGGCATGATGAATACAATCCAATGAATGTATCTGTCACGTCACATACAAAGGTACTTGTAAACTTCAAAACGTTTACGGAGGGGCCAGCGCTGTGGCATAGCGGGTAAAGCCTCCACTTGCATCCCATATGGGCGCCAGTTCAAGTCCCGGCTGTGCTACTTCCGATCCAGCTCTCTGCTATGGCCTAGGAAAGCAGTGGAGGATG
Source organism: Lepus europaeus (assembly GCF_033115175.1). Lineage (NCBI taxonomy): Eukaryota > Metazoa > Chordata > Mammalia > Lagomorpha > Leporidae > Lepus > Lepus europaeus. Next base: position 93,561,196 of record NC_084838.1, read on the forward strand.
GCCCAAGTCCTTGGACCCCTGCACCCATGTAGGGAGACCCAGAAGAAGCTCCTAGCTCCTGGCTTTCAATGGGCTCAGCTCTGGCCATTGCAGCCAATTGGGGAATGAACCAGCAGATGGAGGACCTCTCTCTCTCTCTCTCTGCCTCTCCTTCTCTCTCTGTGTAACTCTTTCAAATAAATAAAAAAATCTTAAAAAAAAAGTTTATGGAGAACAAAATTTAAGAGTAAATTTATTTTTACTCTAAAATGCTGAAATCTGGCCGGCGCTGCGGCTCACTAGGCTAATCCTCCGCCTTGCGGCGCCGGCACACTGGGTTCTAGTCCCGGTCGGGGCACCGATCCTGTCCCGGTTGCCCCTCTTCCAGGTCAGCTCTCTGCTGTGGCCAGGGAGTGGAGTGGAGGATGGCCCAAGTGCTTGGGCCCTGCACCCCATGGGAGACCAGGAGAAGCACCTGGCTCCTGCCATCGGATCAGCGCGGTGCGCTGGCCGCAGCGCGCCAGCTGCGGCGGCCATTGGAGGGTGAACCAACGGCAAAGGAAGACCTTTCTCTCTCTCTCTCTCTCTCACTGTCCACTCTGCCTGTCAAAAAAAAAAATGCTGAAATCGTTGCAAAGGTTTTTTTTTTTTTTTTTTCATAATACACATTTTCGTCAACTTTCTAAAGATCCCTTGCATGCACGGATTTCAGAAAATGTTGACAAATAATTAAAGTTGTCATTTAATTCCATTTTCCATGAACTTTCTGAAGTCTCTGAATTGTCTTCTGAATTGTCATTGTCAATCTTTTTTTTTTTTTAAGACACGCATCAATTTAAAGCAAAGCCAGAGAAACAGAACGCCAAGGAGAAGCACCTGTCTCCCTGGGGAAGAGGCAAGGGAAGCCAGAGGGGAGTGGGTTTCCCTGCGTGCCCTTCTCCAGCCAGGAGCAAGGCCGCTGCTTTCCCCAGGTCCGGCAGATGCTCCTTGTTGTGCTGGCACTTTCGGTGGTAGACAGGGATCAGCTTTGTGTCAGAGCAGAGGAACACAGAGCCTGTAGAGCTAACTGGTTCACCCAAGACGCCGGCTGAGCCGGTGGCTGCTGCGCATCCGGTTGCAAGCTTGGGTCAAAGGATGCTAACGCCCAGGCCGCCGTGTTTCTCACTCTTGGATACTGAGCCCTTGGAAAAAGGAGAAACCTGCTCTGGACCCCTGGTTCTGCCTAAACTCATCTTTATTATAGTGTCACTTAAATATGCCAGAATCTAAACTCTGCAGGCTCCCGGGGCTTATGCAAAAAATCAAAATAAAGTCTCACATTAAATACAAATGAAAGCACTAAATCCATTGCATTCAGATTCATGATAAGGAAATGGGCGACAATTTGCTCACATTAAGTCCAGTGAATGCAATCAATCTGAGTGTAACTACTATTGTGCACAACTGTGGAAAATGTGCCTTCACGGCTTGTCCTCTATTAAATAATTCTGAACTTTGACTCTGCTCCTGGGTCTCGGAGGAACTTCCAAGCCCAAGAATGGATAGCATACAAGGATGTCACTAATGTCAAGGTACTTTCTAGTATTTTATTATTGTGATGATATTTCCAGTTCAAGATGATCAGAACTCGTGCTTGACGAAGATTGCCACTTCTTCTTTTTTTTGTTTTTTTTTTGACAGGCAGAGTGGACAGTGAGAGAGAGACAGAGAGAAAGGTCTTCCTTTTGCCGTTGGTTCACCCTCCAATGGCCGCCGCGGCTGGCGCGCTGCGGCCGGCGCACTGCGCTGATCCAATGGCAGGAGCCAGGTGCTTCTCCTGGTCTCCCATGGGATGCAGGGCCCAAGCACTTGGGCCATCCTCCACTGCCCTCCCTGGCCACAGCAGAGAGCTGGCCTGGAAGAGGGGCAACCGGGACAGAATCCGGTGCCCCGACCAGGACTAGAACCCGGTGTGCCAGCGCCGTAAGGCGGAGGATTAGCCTAGTGAGCCATAGTATTCAATATTTTAACACGAAGGTGTGGCTGCCCCTGATACAGCCAATGTCAGCTCTGCCTCTTACAGAAACTGGTCCTGCCCTGAGTCACAACCTTTCCAATCACTGCTCAGGGGAGAATGGACAGAAACACGTGTGAGAGTAGTGTACCGTGACATGTTGGCTGTCACGCTGGGGCCACATGAGACCCTCGACCAAAATCAAGCGGTCAAGAAATTTCAGCCCTCCTTCACTACCCACGGGGGACTGGTTCCAGGACCCACTGGGATACCATTATCCCAGCGCTTGAATCCCTTGCATAAAGTGGTATAGTATTCGCATAGAACCCATGGACATTCTCCCATATGTGTGTATAGAGAGGTCCTTCGACAATTCACTGACAACGGGATTACAACGGGATTATTTTAATGTGAAAGGTGTGTTTACGAAAAAAGTTTGAAAAGATTTTTTTGCAAGTCATGCAAATGAGAGATCTTGTAAAACTTCCTGAAAAATATATAGTGGAGAAACAGGGTTCTCTCTGTAACCCTCACTTTCAAACTAAATCGATCTTAAGCACAAAAATCAGAAAGCCTCAAGATGTGACTCCAACAGCAGAGAGCATCCTCCTGAGAGACTCCCTGAGTTTCTTCTCCACCCACTCTCCCTGGGCTGGCCCTGCCTCTCCCCAGCAGGCTGCCCGCCTCCCCTGAGACTCCCCTGCCCCTGGATCTTTGTGGTATGGCAGGAGGAGGAAGCTCCTCCTCCTCTTCCTTTTCTCCTTCTTTTCTTCATTCCTTTGGCTTAGAATTTGTTCACTTACTTCTTTACTTACAAAGGCAGAGGGAGAGAGACAGAGACGGACAGATACATAGATCTTCCATTCACTAGTTGGGTTAAGTGCCAGCGCTGAGCCAGGCTCTGAAGCCAGGAGCTTGAAACCCAATCCCAGTCTCAGACATGGGATCCAAGTGCTTGAGGCACCCGCTGCTGCTTCCCAGGGTTCGATTTCCAAGGCTGCCCAGTGGGGAGGGGTTGAGATTCCAGCAAGGCACTTCGGAAGACACAGTCAGCCCTGCTGTGTGCAGGTGCCACCTGCCATGGGTCGAAAGTATTTGTGAAAAAAATCGCATCTGTACTGAACAAGTACATACTTCTTTTGCTTTTCATAGTTCCTGAACAATACACTCTAATAACACTTTGCATAGCAATTCCATTGAGTCATTAGGTATTATAAGCAATCAGGAGCTGATTTTTTTTAAAGATTTATTTTATTTATTTGAAAGACAGAATTACAGAAAGAGGGAGAGACAGAGAGAGAGAAGTCTTCCATCTGCTGGTTCACTCCCCCAGATGGCCACAGAGTTGAGCTGATCCAAAGCCAAGAGCCAGGAGCTTCCTCCAGGTCTCCCATGTGGGAGCAGGGGCCCGAGGACTTGGGCCATCTTCCACTGCTCTCCCAGGCCACAGCAGAGAGCTGGATTGGAAGTGGAGCAGCCAGGACTTGAACCAGCGTCCAGATGAGATGCAGGCACTGCAGGACAAGGCTTTAATCTGTTGCACCATAGCGCCAGCCCCTCAGGAGCTAATTTAAGTATATGGAAAATGTACATGGGTTCTATGCAAATATTACACCACTTTATGCAAGGGATTCAAGCACCTGTGGATAATGGTAACACAGTGGGTCCTGGAACAGGCCCCTGTGGATAGTGAAAGATGGCTGAAATTTCTTGATCACTTGATTTTGGTAGAGGGTCTCATGTGGCCCCCAGCGTGACAACCAACACGTACATGTGATTCCAGTGTGGTGCACACAGGGCTACATGCTGTGCTTGGCTGTCTGCTCTCTGGCTGTCGACGGCTCCGTGGACCGTCCTGCCTTGCCTGCAGATAAAGGAGATGAGGATTAGAGAATCTGAGTGCTGCAGCAAGCACCCCATCGAGGCGAGATTTGGCCCAGCTCAGAGGACCCCATGGCCTGTGCGTTTCACAACACAGTGAGGCTGACTTGTGAAGCCATTAGCGCCCCACCTGTCAGAGCACAGAGGTAAGAATTCAACCCAGTTTGGTGTTTCAGCCCAGGCATGGTGTTTCAGTCCCAGGAAAGCAGGACCCAGGCAGGCTCCAGGACAGAAACTAACCACGGGGCTGCCAAGTGCTGATTTTGTCCAACAGTGTATCCCAGGTCCCCAGATTAGGGCCTGGTCCACAGAAGCAGCTTCATAAATACTTGGCAAGTGAATGAACGGACAAATGATAGCAGCCTGGCATGGTGCTCTATCTGATGAGAGAGCTTCAGAGAATCCGCAGGATTAAAACCACTCTCCCAGATTCCCCTACACAGCTGTTAGGGACCTGCGGGAGTGAACGCTGCTGACGCCATCCCAGAGCAGGCTCAATATCCTAACTAGCAATCCGAACCAGCCAGGAAAGTCAGAGAAGGAATTGATTCTCTCTCTCTCTCTGACTGTAGAATGTACAGAGGCCCCGTGAGCATAAGTAGTATTTTGGGTAAAAGAAAGGAGAGATAAGCCCAGGTAAAGACTCAGACTAAGGACAAGAGATGCACATATTTAGCATAAACTTAGAGTTTAGTGCCTTCAAGCATACAACTGCTCACTATGCTTGCATTGCAGGGATCCCCTCAAGGGGTCCCCGAGGGAATTACAATGATTAAAATAATGCAGAACAAAGAGCAAAACTCTTCTAAGGGGGTGGTGGCTCAGCTCACATGAAACAGTCTTTAAAGCAAGGAGAAATCTGCTATATAGGGGACTGTGTAACACACTGACTTACTTATGGAGAATCATACACACACACACACACTCACAGAAAGAGAGAGAAAGAGAGGGAGAGGGAGAGGGAGATGGAGAAAGAGAGAGAGAGAGAGAGAGAGAGAGAGAGGAAATATTCTGTTTGCTTGTTCACTCCCCAAATCCCAAATGTCTGCAATAGTTGAATCTGGGCCAAGACAAAGCTAGGAACTAAGAGTTCAGTTCAGGTCCCCACACAGGTGACAGGCACCCAAGTACTTGAGCCATCACCTCTTGTCTCCCAGAGTGTCCATTAGTAAGAGCTGGGATTGAGTACTGAACTAGAACTCGAACTCAGATACTCTGATATGGGATACAGGTGTTGCAACTGGCATCTTCTCCACTAGGCTAACCACCCACCCCTGGTACAGGGTGTTTGAAGGCAGAAAGCTTAGGGTATTGTGTACTTACGCAGACTCACCTTTAAATAAAACCATCAGGCACTGTAGCAGTGGAATTCCCAGTGCCGACGAGGGAGTGACTTTTATGCCTGCTCCGTTGGAGCAAGGGACGCCCGGAGCCTCCTGCAAACTTTCTCCCCGAGACAGTGATTGGCGAGAGATTCTTTGGTGACTAAGTAAAAAAGACATAAAATCACCCACCAACTTTCCAGAACAGTCAGCAGCTGAAATTCACAGGGAAACTGAAGCAAAGCCCAAACAGTGCTCATCTCCTGTATGAACCCAAATGACTTCCTGGCTTCCCAAAATGAGGCCTCAGACATTTTTTCCTGGCAGTCCTGCTGAGAAGAAGAGATAAATTGGAATTCCTGAGATGATCTGGGACGCTTATCAGCAGAAACAGCTTGGAGGGAAAGGCCTGCTCTCTGTCTCCCAGATGGGAAGAAACCATTGACAGGAAGACATTGGATAAGAAGGCAGCAGGTAGGGCTCATCTGGTCTTCACAGAAAGAAGTTTATCTGCAAAATAACCAAGAGTCCTTAAACACCGCCCCCTGATCCCTCATCCCAGCCAGCCCTTGCTCCTTCGGCCTCATTTGTGGCCGTGGGGGTGGCCCTGGCGGTTGGTGATGGCCACAGTTACTGTCTTCTAAACCTTGTCCCTCTTATGGCTCTCACAAATGCCAGGATTCTTCTCGGCGGCCAAGGGGAGGCAGCCTCAGCGTGATTGCTCAGGGGCTTAGGGGATGCTCCATAGTGACGGCAGTGCCTGTTCCACTTTCTGGACTGCAGGGTGCCTGTCCCCCGCTGCCCGCTCTGGCCACCCCGGGGGCTCCCATTGGCAGTGCCCCACATAGACGACGTGCACTTTCTGGTTCTTCCCCAGGGTCAAATTCAATCTCCAAAGGCAAACACTCATTGCACTTCCTCAGTACTAACGCTCTTGTGTGTTTTCCTGCTGCAAGATCTCAAGGTTTTATTAGTCCGGAGGGGACCAGAAAAGGTACAGAAAGGCCCCGCCTTGCGTGGCAGCACCAACTTCAAAACCCGTGAGCTAAAAGCAAGAAAACCCCCAAACATCAAACGGAGACTTACACAGAGGATTTTGACGTAGGAAGGGTTTTGAATGTGCATTCCTGCAGGAATGCTGATAGCAAGGTGAACACAGTTCGGGTAGGGAAGACTCCGCTAGAGGTAACTTTGAGATGATTTTGCCTGTTTTCATTGGCAATGTTCGGAGGGTATTAGGGAAAATACGGAACTGCTCTGTACCACTCTCCCGTTTAAACCTCTTCACGTGCCCCTGTGGCAGTAACTCCCATCCACCAGAGTCCTACTAATAGAAAAGCACAGAAATGGGGACCGGTGCTCTGGCTTAGTAGGCTAAGCCTCCACCTGTGGCGCCCGTATCCCATATGGGTGCAGGTTCAAGTTCCGGCTGCTCCACTTCCAATCCAGCATCCCCGCTGATGGCCTGGGAAAGCAGTGGAAGATGGTCCAAGTGCCTAGGCCCCTGCACCCACACAGGAGACCCGGAAGAAGCTCCTGGCTTCAGATCCGCTCAGCTCTGGCCATTGTGGCCATTTGGGGAGTGCACCATAGGATAGAAGACCTCTCTTTGTCCTCCCTCCCCCGCCCCCCGCTCTGTAACTCTGCCTGTCAAATAAATATATATATATATATATATATATATATATATATATATATATTTAAAGAAAAGAACAGAAACCTAACCTAAAAAGGCTTAGGTAGGGGCCAGCTTTGTGTGGCTGTGGGCCAAGCCACCGCTGGTGATGCTAGCATCCCATGTCAGAGTGCTGGTTGCCACCTGGGGAAGCAGCAGAAGCTGGCTCTTGGTGCTTAGGTCCCTGCCACCTGTGTGGGAGACATGGATGGAGTTCCCAGCTCCTGGTTTCTACCTAGCCCAGTCCTAGCTGTTGCAGGCGTTTGGGGAGTGATCCAGTGGATGGAAGATCTCTCTCTCTCTCTCTCTCTCTCTGCCTTTCAAATAAATAAATATTTTTTTAAAAGAATCTCTCTCTGTTTTTCTATTTCTCCCTTTCTCTCTGTTTCTCTACCTTTCAAATGAAAAAAAAAATCTTTTTTTTTTTTAAAGTAAGCTTCCTGCCCCCGATCTTATCTCTACACACTATAAACATCTACTGAAACATCACATCGTATGTCACAAATGGGTACAATTACTAGATGTCAACTAAAATGGAAAGTATATTTTATTTATTTATTTTAAAGGTTTATTTATTTATTCAAAAAGAACAGTTATGAAAGGGAGATCTTCCATCTGCTGGTTCACTCCCCAAATGGCCACAACAGCTGGAGCTGGGCCAGTCCAAAGCCAGGAGCCAGGAGCTTCTTCCGGGTCTCCTACGTGGGTGCAGAGGCCCAAGGACTTGGGCCATCAGCAGGGAGCTGGATGGGAAATGGAGCAGCAGGGACTCAAGCTGGCGCCCATATAGGATGCCAGCACTGCTATGCCACAGCGCTGGTCCCCAAAAAAAATTTTTAAAAAAGAGGCTGATTGGCTCACACAGCTGCAAATTCTAGGATAGATCCAGGATGTTAAATGCGTCCCTTGATCCTCGTCGCTTCTCATGTTGTTTTATTTCTCAGGTCAGTTCTTCCCATGCAGCATCACTCAGTGCAATGGGCTCCCAGAAGGATTTCTTCTTTCCTCCTGCATTACATCCCCCAGGGCCTTTGCATCCACTTCCGGTCATGTGACCAGTTCTAGCCAATAGACTAGCCCATCTACTCCGGACCGGAACAATTGCCAGTGTACTTCCTCTTCATTCACTCACTGTCTGGGCACTGAGAATTTAGCATTAAAAGGTTAACCAAGCCTCTTAGGGACTCTGAGGACCCAGGGTGTGGCAGAGCCAGTCGACAAAGTGAGCCCAAGTCCCCGAGTTAGGAACCCCTGAATGAGCAATGGGTTTGTTTCTTGAGAAAGAAACCAGCGCTGGGATTCAGGGGATGTTTGTTCCAGCGGCTGACAGTACTCGTCCTGTGTTTCCGTCATGTTCCTGAGTCTGTTACTACCGTCAATCAAGAGGGGTTTGCGAAGTAGCTAAATGTGAGTAGTCCCCGGCCCAGCCTTAGAGCTCCAAGTGCAATAGAGCCCTCTCCAGAAGCACAAGACGTCAGAGCCGAGCAGCAACTCCCCACAGGAAAATCAGGATGTGGCTGCCAGAGAGAGCGGGAGGACTTGATGGACAGACAGACTCGTCAGTAAAAGCAGACACCCACCGCAGACTAGCTCGCTCTCTACGGACTTCCAACGTTTTGAGGCTCCCTTTGTGCACAGCGTGGCTTCCTCGACCTTTTCAATTCCTGTCAACCTATCTTCCTGTTCACCTTCAACTGCAAAATTTCTACATACATTTTTAAAAAATATCTATTTATTTGAGAGATAGAGTTACAGAGAGAGAAGGAGAGACACACAGAGAGAGAAAGGTCTTCCATCTGCTGATTCACTCCCCAAATGGCCGCAATGGCCAAAGGTGTGCCAGTCTGAAGCCAGGAGCCAGGAGCTTCTTCCAGGTCTCCCACATGGCAGGAGCTCAAGTGCTTGGGCCATCCTCTACAGCTTTCCCAGGCCACAGCAGAGAGCTGGATCAGAAATGGAGCAGCCGGGACTCGAACCAGTGCCCATACAGGATGCCAGCACAGCAGACAGCGACTTAGCTTACTATGCCACAGGGCCAGCCCCTACCATGTACTCTCAAAGCAACAACATGTTGGTAGCTACTCCCTTCTTCATGCCCAAGTTGCGTTCAGTACTCTTTTTCTCTCATGGGGCCCTGAGATTTCTTCCTTTTGGTTTATTGCATTAGTTATAAATTATTTTACTGTGAAATGCTCAAAGCACAGATAAAACTAGTCCTTTTGTCTCCAAAGAGCAAAGAAAGGAAAACAGTCCAGGTACCCCAAAGGTGGCCAGATCTACTTTTCAGAGGGAAGTCCATAGGATGTCTCCATCCATGTTTCTGGTCCTGTCAGTAAGGAGAAATCTAGAAGCAAAAATGGACAGTTCCATGGTTGCTTCTGAAATCCTTGGTCTACTTTACACATCTTATTGTGTTAATAAATCCAAGAGTGATATTTGGGGTAGGAGAATGCTCTTATGATCTATTTCATATGGGGGGTATTCTAAGAACTTAGCTATAACAAAAACTCACCTGCTTCATTCGTGTGTCTATCAAGGAAAAAGCAAGATGGTAAAATGATGTGGGAGTGAAAACCACATTGTGGGAGTAGAATTTCTTTTTCACTTTTACTTTTCTCCCTCCTTTCCCTTGCTGTGGACCCACAGATGACTCAGAGCCAACATATGGCTGATAGGAGGCTAAAGCTCTAAGAAATGGCATAGATTGTGTTGTGATCTTCTGCTCTGTCTCTTTACACATAATGTCCTCATTGTCTCACTGAGACCAAAACTTCCCACCTCCCTATTAAAAAAAAAAAAAAAGCCCTAACCAGGAGATTTCTGGAGCCTCCATTGATAACACACAATGGCCTGTTCTTACAGGATGCTTCAGGGCCCTGAAGTAAGTCACTGTTAGCCACTGTGATGAAAGGGTGAGAGATGAGAGAGGGAGCTGACGGCTCATCAGCCAGACCCTGCCCTGGAAGGGAGCTCTGGGCACGGTCAGGAATTCGTAGCAAACAGGCATCTGAGAGAAGCCAGATTTATGCCTAAGGACAAGAATGAAGGGAATAGTCCCTAGCATCCTTTAGTTTAGGAGAGAAGGGGACAGGAAAGCAGAGGGAGGAAGCATAGAGAGGCAGGGCTGAGACCAGAGCCAGTGCCCAACGTTGAGCTAGCCCCTTCTTCATCCGGGTCTTTCTGAGAGCACTCCTCCCAATCCTAGGCCACAGTGCCAGCTGTTTTTCTTGTTGCTGCAAGGTGAAATCTCCCATGGAGCTGTGTAAGCCTGCAGGGGTTCATCCACTGTGCGTGCCCTCACTCAAATCTCTGGACCTGTGCATGTGGCCCCTGCCATGGCAGTAGGGAGTCTGAAGATGTGAATTAGGGTCTCCACTCTTAAGAACTGGGGTCCTTCTAGATCATCCAGATGCAGCCAAGGAGGACACGTCCCAGCAGTGGTCAGAGAGAGAGGTAGTTAGACAAAGGTCAGAGACTCGTGATGTCACTAATCTAGAAGACAGATGAGGGGGCTACAAGCCAAGGAGTGTTGGCAGCCACCTGAGCGGTGCACTGAGATGTGAGGAAGCGGCACCCTGCAGCACCTTGATCTCAGCCTTCCAGACCCTGGAACCTAAAGAGCATGCTGATGCAAGTTTAAGGCACCCAGTGGGTGAGATTTAATATGGCAGTCCTAGGACACTAGTGCGTTTAGGGTTATTAGCTAAGCCATGCAAATAAAAAGCCTAAGTAGAAATGGTAACACAGATTGAAAATCCCTTACCCCAAAATGCTGTGGACCAGAAGGAAGTATATTGGATTTCAGATGTTTTTTTTTTTTTTTCCCAGATTTTGGAGTATTTGCAGATGTATAAAATTACCTCTGACTGTGTAAAAAATATCTATCAGAAAAAATTAATTTCATGTTCGGATTTATTGCCATCTCCAAAATATCTCATTATGATTCTGGAAATAGCATTTTTGGGAGGGGAGCCTACCTTTTGATGGCAACCATCAGGTGAGGTCAAGTGTTGAATTTTCTACTTATGTCATTGGGTGGGTGCTCCAAATATTTGGATGTTGGAACATTTCAGATTTAGGACTAGTACGGATCTTGAAGTATTTCGGATCTGGGGGTTTGGGAGAACCAACCTGTATAGTCTTTCACTTGTTAGTGCTATTACTTTGCCCAGTAGCATTCCCACGTAGGATTTTGGTTTTGCTATTTGCATGTGAGGCCCTAACCTGACTTCAAGTTCATGACTGAGTGGTGAGATCCTTGAGGATTCTGCCATCTCCTGGTGCCCCCACCCCCGTGGGGCTAGGCACCAAATAAATGCCCATGAGGGAATAAATTCAATCAATGAGGAGCTCCTCAAGAACTCAGACATGTAGGATCACTATCTTACATCAGAAGCTTGACCCTGTGGGACCCCAGCCAAGCCTTCTCATGGTGGTTGACCGAATTCTCAGTGGAGCCCTAACCCAGTCTTGTAATTTACAAGTCATCTGCGACACTCAGTGGACCCTCCACAAATGTTTTCTAATACAGGGAATATGCAAATGTCATAGAGTCAGTCTAGAGGCCAAAGTCAAGCTGGCCAGACAACTCCAGCTGATGCTGCCAGAGAACAGGACCAAGTTTCCTAGGAGACGGGGCCATAGATTTACCCATCCTGCCTCAGAGGGGAGCCTGCTGGCTCAGGTTCCCACCGTCTTCCATGCAAACCTGAGTCCCCTGGCACTGTGAACTGGAGAAGACTTCTGATCTTTGCATTGGCATCTTGTGCACTTCTGGAAAATTCCAGAAAGTTCCTAGAAATTTCCAGAAAGTCTCTAGAAATAAGGGTTTTGCACAGAAGCTTCCCGAAGTCATTTTCTGGCTAGCTTGGGCTCATCTCCTTCTGTCACAACCGCTTCCCTCCCAATCAGCATCAACCATCTGCCCTCGAGGTTGAAGGGCCAAAACAAATAGGATTAGCAGCTGCTGTCCCCAGAGTGTGGGCAGCCTCCTGGGTGTTGGAGGAGCAGCCTGGCGGTTTCTAAACTGTCTGCCAGCCAAGGGCAGCCGGCGCAAGTCACTGGCCCAAACTCCATCCCCAAGGGAATTGTACAATGAGAGAGGGAACCATATACAACTAGGTGGGAAATACACTTCCATGGGCAACTGTCCCCCCTACCCCAGTGCCCCAGTACAGAAAGCCATTAGAGAAGACTGTTGATTCCGGGTTTGGTAATTCCTCATTTATCACTGTGTAGTCTCATTCCACCCAAATAGGGCCAGGAGTCAAATGCCCAAGTCCCTTGTCTCTCTCATGGATGAAATTAATCATTTACTCAAATGAGATTTTCTGTGCTTTCTTGGCGCAGCCACTCCTGCCCAGGCTCCTACGGCCCTAGACCAGAGAATGGCTCTGTTGTTCTCCCTTCTCGAAGCCCAAACAGCTACTCTGCTCCCCCTACCCCCGGCCCCAGTAGCAGCCTCAATACTGTCTGCATTTGTAGGTCAGAAAGTCTGTTCGTTCTTTTGATAGGACCACTTCCTCTTATGCTGCGGCATTTAATGTTTCTAGTCCTTCTGTCTTGTCAGCAGTGCCATTCACGGGAACTGGGTTATCCTCCATTCCATTCTAAATGTGATGTCTTCCGCTGAGTAGAGACAGCAGCAGTTTCTGCCTTCCCAAGCCCAGGCACACTAGTAGAGAGCCCATTTGATTTCTAGTGCCTCCAGCTTTTGAGCTGAAGTTGCAAAGCGCTTTAGAAAGTAATTAGGGGACCGGCGCTGTGGCGTAGCTGGTAAAGCCAGCACCTGCTGTGCTGGCATTCCATATGGGCACCGGTTCGAGTCCCGGCTGCTCCACTTCTGATCCAGCTCTCTGCCATGGTCTGGGAAAGCAGTGGAAGATGGTCCAAGTCCTTGGGCCCCTGCACCCACGTGGGAGACCTGGAAGAAGTTCCTGGCTCCTGGCTTTGGATCAGCGTAGCTCTGGCTGTTGTGGCCAACTGGGGAGTGAACCAGCGGATGGAAGACCTCTCTCTCTCTCTCTCTCTCTCCCTGCCCCCTCTCTGTGTAACTCTAACTTTCAAATAAAGTAATTAATTTAAAAGAAGAAAGTAATTGGCCCCTGAATGTCCATTTTCATGAGCAAATCAAGAATGCTTCCAACATCAAAAGCTTTCCTGTGACAGAGCAGGATTTGCAATGAAATCTCCAATGGTTCACTCGAAGCTCTTCACACTATTCCAAGCCATTCCCTGAAGGCCCTTAGCCATTCTGTATCTGTTTGACAGGAACCCCATGCCCTCTACTCCTCCTGTTTTCAGAGGAGAGTCCTGAGATCATCCGTCATGAGCCGCAGGACAGCTCACACCCATCTCAGAGGTGGGAGGCATATTTTTCTCTAAGTGTCTACCCTACAGAGTTCTGCAGACTATGGGTGGGGCAAGCTATGAGCAAGTGTGATGTGCTCTTCTCTGGGGTGAATGCAGAATTCAAATATCTTAAGACAGCAGTTCCTGGCAAGTTACGAGGGAACTGCAAAAATGTTCATGGAAAATGAAATTAGAAAATAAGGTAATATTGGTGCAAAAATATTGAAGTAGCTGCATGTAAGAAGTCTTCAAAACGGTTAGGAAAAAACTATGCATGATTTTTTAAAATGTTTTCACTAAAATAAACTCATCTTTTCATTCTATCCCCATGACTTGACGAAGTCGCCTCTTACAAAATCCCCTTTACCCTCCAAATAGTTATGATGAGGATGGAATACCAACATGATATCTGATAGCACACACAAACTTTTCACCCACAAAAATCCATGTGGCCAATAAGTAATCTTTATTTTACTTGCCTCTTTGTAAATTTTTTTCTTGAAAACGTGGAGAAAAAATTGCTCTCTATCATGTAGGACACCATAAATTATCTGAGAAGAATTTGCTCATCCGTCTATTTTGACCAAATGATTCCCGCAGATGGCCGTGGAACCAAGACCCAGGTCCAAGACCGCCTATGCCAAATGAAGAAATGGAAACACATTTGAAAGGTGGAAACTTTGGATGGAAACTTTTTTTCCCCTTGCTTTCCCACGTAGGGTCTTCTCTGAAGTGTGAGATGGCGCCCCGATGCCACAGTGGGAGAGTCCATTTTCAAATGGAAAGTTTTGTTCTAAGTGCCAAAGAGCCGCTTAGCCCTAGGATAACCTTTTGTTTTTCCTTTCTGACTTCTGCCTCTCCTTGCCTGCACTGTTTTCTCATAGTTTTATTTTGTTTATCTGCTGCAACAGACACATTTGGGTTTAGGTTTTCTATAGGTGTTAAGTGAAGGGAGATCTTTGGCTTTGTAAAACTTGATCAGAATATGGTCCAAAACCAGACTTAAAAAACAAAGAAACAAAACAAAACAAAAAACAAAACAAAACTGGGAACCTAGTAAAGAAAGTAGGCTACATGGTATGGCCTCACCTTCCTGTCACTGTCCCCCAGGGACAAGTCTTTCTTGACCCAATCCACGTTTGATTTTCAGTAGATGTTTGGTTTTTTGCTATTGTTTTCCGAGCTCAACGTTTACCTGTGAGTTGTCATAGTTGTGTACAAAACTTAAGGGAATAGATCCATTTTGCTTGGCTCTTTGGAGTGTTTTATGGGATAAACACTGCAGGCAGGTATCATATGTGCGTTAGATTTCAGGTTCGCTGGCCTCAAGCACAGTGACATTTCTGGGTAAGTATGAGAGAACCAGAAAGTCTTCAGTCTTATCATCAGCCTTGTCCAACCCATACGATTGATGCACTGAGAACAAAATCCATGCCCTCTCACTCCCTGGAGTCTCAGGCGTGAAGTTCACTCTTGCTCTCTGATAGGCCACAATCTGTAACTTCTCATGAGACATTTACCTGGATTTAACGGTGGCTTCCAAGTAGACCTCCAGCGGCCACGGGTGAGAAAGGCTCACGGACCAGATTAACATCTCGAGTCACGTGGTTTATTAAATCGGTGTAGAACCTAGAGCCAGAAGCCAGAGGAAAGAGTTTGGAAAAGAAGTTAACCCAATGGCATTAAAGGTGTCCCAGAACTTTGTATCATGCATCGTTGACTCATCCCAGCTCCCTCTTCCTCTCTGCTGCCCGAGTCTTCTCACAGACAGGCCTGCTCTTTGGACGAGGGTTCAGGCGTCAGCAAGAGGGCCAGTGCCTGCGTGGACCTACAACCTACACACACACTCCCTCTTTTGGAGAGATGCAAGCTACAGCTTGCCAGTTAGCCTGAGAAATATCTGTGGATTTTATCTGACTTTCTTAGTGAGTGGACATATCAGGCCAAATTAGACATCCCTGATGATTGGCTGTTGTAAGAGTACCTTGTACACCTCCTGAGTGTTCATTTGATGTGTTGTAGTTATTTAGTCTCAAATATGTCATGATCTGTTGCCCTATATATGTCAAGAGAGAAGAACCGATGGGATTCATGGATGGATGGATGGATGGATGGGTAGAGAGACAGACACAGATATACAATATGTGAAAGAGCTCTTGGGGGAGTTAGTTCATGTACTTATGGAGCCCGAGAAGTCCCACACTAGGCTGTCTGCAAACTGGAGACCCTGGGGTATTGGTCGAGTGGCTCAGTCCAAATCTGAAAGGCTGGGAACCAGGGAAGCCAACAGTGTAGCTTTCAGTCCAAGGCTGGAAGCATGAGAACCAGGGGGTGAAGAGGCTGCTGATGTGAAGCCCCCACATTTGAAAGCCAGAAAGACGAGAGTTTTGATGCTCGAGGGCAGGGGAACAAGGGCATCCCAGCTCCAGGAGAACAAGGAGAGAGAAGTTTGGCCTTTCCCCTACCTTTCTTGTTCTATCGATGCCCCTTGTAGACTGGATGGCAGCCACGTACAGTGAGGGCAGATCTTCCTCCCTCGGTCCCCCAGACTCAAATCCAGTCCCTTCTGGAAACACCCTCTTAGAGACACTCAGAAATAATAGCTTACAAGTTCTTGGGTATTTCCTTTTTCTAATTTTTAAAAAAAATTTTTTTAAAGATTCTGTTTATTTATGTGAGAAATGCTTATAGATAGAGAGCAACAGAGACAGGGAGGGAAGTGTTCCATCTACTGGTTCACTCCCCAGATGGCCACAATGGCCAGAGCTGCACCGATCTGAAGCTAGGAGCCAGGAGCTTCTCTTGGGTCTCCCACATGAGTGCAGGAGCCCAAGGACTTGGGCCATCTTCTACTGCTTTCCCAGGCTATAACAGAGAGCTGGATTAGAAGTGGAGTAGTCAGGACTAGAACTCAGTGCTCATATGGGGTGCCAGCACTGTAGGCAGAGGCTTAGCCCACTATACCACAGCACAGGCCCCATTTCCTTTTTTATGAAACATTTATTTATTTGAAAGGCAGAGGAGAGAGAGAGAGAGAAAGAGAGATATGTCCATCTGCTGGCTCACTCCACAAATAGCTGCAATAGTCAGGGCTGTGCCAGGCAGAAGCCAGGAACCTGGAACCTCTTCTGGGTCTCCCACGTGGGTGCAGGGGCCCAAGCACTTGGGTCGCCCTCTGCTGCTTTCCCAGGTGCATTAGTAAGGAGCTGGATCAGAAGCGGAGCAGCCAGGTCTGGAACTGACACCTACACAGGATGCCATCATTGGAGGCAGCTGCTCTACCCACTATGCCACAATGCTGGCCCTGTGGATATTTCTTAATTAGCCAAATTGACACCTAAAATTAACCATTGCAATCCCCCCCTTCTGTCTTTCTTTAGCACTCATGCATTCATTTCACACTGTCCATGGCTAGCATGTCTCCCAGTTACTCACTTCTCTGTATCTAACAAATCATGCATTCTATATATTTCTTATAAGCTACTTGCCTGTGTATCTTATATGACTCACACCTGCCTCATTCTAATGTCTTCATATAGCCCGGTCAAATATCTTAAATCATACAGCAAATGCAATACAGACAACATTCACAACTGGTTGCGTGGTATAGTAGGACAAAACAGAGCTAGTAGACATTCAACAAAAACTCTTCCTTTTTATTGGGAAATATTTCTTTTAATTAACACCTCTCTGATGTCCACACCAACAGAACCCTCAAAAAATTTTTTAAAATTATGATTTCAATTGATAGCACTGTGTATCATCTAGTTCCTGAAGTCCAAAGCCAAGGGAACATATTGAGTTCTCTCGCCCTCAACTCCGCCTACTCCATCCCCCCATAGGCCCTAGTGAGCTGGCCTCCGACACTCATTCTTCAGCCACCCACTTCTCTCCATCTGTGAAATGGTCACTCAGCCTAAGGCGGGTCTCCGGTCTTGACCATGCACGCCTACCAAGCAGGATCTCAGTGCTCCTCTCTGTCTCTCTGCGGCTCAATTTTTTCCATACAGCAAGCACAGGGGTCCTTTAAATCAGTGTGAATGCCCCAAGCTGCTTCCAGGCCAATGTCAATCAAAATACGATCAGGGAGGGAGGAAATAACCCAAATGTCTATCCATGAGAAACAGACAAGTAAAATGTGGCCTAGCCATGCAATAGAATATTATAGTTTCATTAAAAAGGAAGTTCTGATGTAGGCGAGAGCATGGATGAATCTGAACGTGGAGCTACATGGAAGAAGCCAGCCACAAAGGACCGCATAGTGTATGATTCCATATATATAGCAAATGTCCACAATAGCACATCTACAGAGACAGAAAGTAGCTTGATGCTTATATAGAGCTAGGGAGGGCTGGTTGGTAGGATGGAAGTAACAGCTAAAGAGTACAGGTTTCTCCTCTAGTGATGAAAATACGGGATGATTGATTATGGCGATGATTGCGTGTGTCTGCCAATACTTGCAAACCAAGAATAACTTCTCCCCTTCAAATGGGTGGATTGTGTGGCTTGCGAATTGTTTCTCGGTAACGCTGTTCTGTTTTTGTTTTTGTAGAGTAGCCAGTTGGCAGGCTTCTGAATCCTACGTGAGCCTGGAGTCATTTTCATTCTTAGGCTCCACCCTTGACATACTAAAGGGTCTCTGGGGGTGAGTCCAGTAAGCTGCACTTTAACAAGCACTGAAGTTGGTGAGACACAAAAATAAATTATAATTCAGATGCCTACAATGCCTTCCTCTGAGATCTTTGTATGTTTGGCTCCTTTTTACCATTCAATTTCATCTTAAATATTTCCTCCCAGAAGCTGTCCTGGACCATTCTACCTAAATTTGCTTGCCATTCACCAGGTCCCATCACCATTACATCTATTTCACCACACTTATAATAATTTGGTACTTTCAATCTTATTTGCTGGTAGGCTGTCTACCTGCCCCATGGAGTGTCAACAGACCCTTCCATACAATAGGCACTCAATAAATGTTGAGTTAATGAAGTAATGAAGAAGAGGCATGGACCCTGAGCTCACTCCCTGAAACACCTACCCTGCCACTCACTAAACCCCGGGACTTCTGCTCAGCCCTGTGTATCTTGCCAAGGGACTGGCTTGCTAACCATCCCACGCCAATTCGCACCATCGCCTTGCAATGCACAAGACCACCCTAAGCTAAGGACAGCAGAGGGAGACAGGCAAAACGTAGGAGGAAGCAATTTTTCTTCTCTACCAGATCCAAAATTCCTCAAGAATGGCCCCAATGCCTGCTACAAATTAGAGGCCAAAAAAATGTTTGCTTAACTCTTGAACTAAATGCTTAGGAGGTAAAAAGGAATTTGTTCTGGCTCTCTAAGAAACCAGACCCCTGAGAGATGCCCCCTCTACTCCCGCAAGTCCTTTGAGACCCACCTGGACATTCAGTTCTTTGGCCTTCCCTGTCATTTCTGTTAAATGAGATATCTCTGTTTGAAATGAACACCATTGTTTAGCCATCACTGGTGGAAGCCAGTCACTGTGCATGCATTCCACCCGTAATAAGAAATAAATCCCTTAAACCTGTAATTTGCCCCTGCTGGTTTAGAATTTTGAAGTCCAAGAATGCACTTACCATTGAGGAAGTTAGTTCTGGGCCTGGCTGGCTCTGCAGCTATGTATGTAGCCATTGTTCATGGCTGAGGGGCGGCGGGGGGCGGGGTGGGTTTGGGGGGACTCGGTGCTCGGTTCGCATAATGAACCTTATGTTTCTAAACACAGGTGCGTTTGGATGGAGACATCTGTGCCATTAAACGGGTGGGGGGGGGGGGTGGGGAGAGAGCACACAATGGCAGCTCCGAAATGGGCCCCTCTGAAACGTGAGATTGTGTTATGGTAGCAGCTCTTATCAGCGATGTCATTTCTTTGATGATACAGCACAGTGCAAAGATGCTGGTGATGAAGCTATTTATCATCCCATCATGTTTTCAACGGATTGGATGCTCTCTACTGTGTTTTCAACATGTTGCCTCCCACTGGCGGGGGCTGGACAGGGGGAGGGGGAAGGCTCTTGCCTGAATTCACTCCATTGTCATTCTATTGAAAAGGGTTGTCCCGGGACCCCTGTCCCATCCCCCTTATCATTTCAGGGTGCTTTGTATGCCAACTTCGCATTTCATCTCTGGTATTTGATGTGTAAAAATGAAAGAGCTCCTGGGAAATCCTCGCTGCCCGATGGATGGCTTCCGATAAGGTCCTGGGAAATCATCAAAAATGTGCAAGACAAACAAAGGGCGCCTATCAGATGCCCCACAGACTGCCCTCATGGACTGCATAGAAATGAGTTCCTTATCTTGGTTACAGGAGTCCCCCCCCAATCCAGGTATCTACGGGGATGGATTCAGGAGGGTTTAAGTCTTATAGAAATTGCTATTCTTGTCTTTTCACAGGCACATAGGTCCTGGAAATTTAGATTTTAGATTTTTTTATAGTTAGGCATATGGTACACTATAATTTGTGCTTCTCCTCTAAGAATGAATTTTTCAAAACAATCATGACAAAAGTGCACTGTTGTCCCTAAGTAGCCAGGGGGAATTGGTTCCAGGACCCCTGGAGATTCTAAAATCCTTGAATGTTCAAGATCTTTGTATAAAATGGTGTTGAACCTACACATATCTGTCCATATACTTTAAGTCATGTCTAGTTTACTTATGATATATTGTGTTGTCGATAATAATGTGCTATATTGTGTAGTTTACAGAATAACAAAGGCGACATCAGCCTGCACTGCTCAGTACAGGTGCCATTCTTGCCCGGCACAGTCATTTTAATCTATAGCTGGGGGGCTGATGCTGTGGCACAGAGGTTTAATGCCCTGGCTGAAGTGCTGGCATCCCATATGGGCAACAGTTCGAGACCCGGCTGTTCCACTTCTGATCCTGCTCTCTGCTGTGGCCTGGGAGAGCAGTGGAGGATGGCCCAAGTCCTTGGGCCCCTGCACTGCATGGGAGACCCGAAAGTAGCTCCTGGCTCCTGGCTTCGGATGGGTGCAGCTCCTGCTGTTTTGGCCAGTTGGGGAGTGAACCAGCGGATGGAAGACCTCTCTCTCTCTCTCTCTGCCTCTCCCCTCTCTCTGTGTAACACTGACTTTCAAATAAATAAATAAATCTTTTAAAAAAATCTATGGTTGGTGGAATCCCCAGATGTAGACCCTTGATATAGATGACTAACTATATCTCAGTGTCAACAAACAATTTTAGATTATATTTTTCATGTTGCTTTATGGAGGTATGAATGATGTATAAAAATCTATCCAGGCCAGCGCCACAGCTCACTAGGCTAATCCTCCACCTGCGGCGCCAGCACACCGGGTTCTAGTCCCGGTTGGGGCACCGGATTCTGTCCCAGTTGCCCCTCTTCCAGTGCAGATCTCTGCTATGGCCTGGGAGTGCAGTGGAGGATGGCCCAAGTGCTTGGGCCCTGCACCCCATGGGAGACCAGGAGAAGCACCTGGCTCCTGGCTAAGGATCAGCGTGGTGCACCAGCCATAGCGGCCATTGGAGGGTGAACCAATGACAAAGGAAGACCTTTCTCTCTGTCTCTCTCTTTCACTGTCCACTCTGCCTGTCAAAAAAAAAAAGTTTATCCAGGGCCTGCAATGGGTTAAGCTGCTGCTTGCAGTGCTGGCAAGTGGCATAGTGGGGTGAGCTACGGCTTGCCACAGGCCTGCCATGGCTGCCTGTTAACAGAGATCACGCTTGAGAAGAAAAAACTGGATGCTAAATGGGAAGGAACAAGAGTGAACTGAAATCCGTGAGGACAAACTCCAGCTCTCTGGTGCTAGACAGGGGAACATAGGTAGATAGACGGTTGAGAGATGATAGATATATGGATGGGTGGATAGATAGATATATGGACAGACAGACAGATGTACATGGATGGATGGATGGATGGATGGGCAAAAGAGAGAGAGATTTTCTCCCTCTCCCCACCTCCAACCTCAATGATGTTGGTGACTTACAGTAAGAACCTACCAGCTTTGGCCACCAAGCTGCAAGTGCACACAGCAAAGTAGGCAGAGGAGATGGGAATGAACTAGGCCATCTGAGGCTCACCTGCTGCCCCTGCCACCAGCAGGAACCATGGATCAGTACTCACATCCGGTGGCACCCAGTGCCCAACGTTGACCCTGAGGGGTGCAATGGTCTTTGATTGCTTCACTGTCACCTTCCACAATTTGTGCAAATTTCTTTTTTTTTAATTATTTGTTTTTAAATTTTTTGATAGGCAGAGTGGACAGTGAGAGAGAGAGACAGAGAGAAAAGTCTTCCTTTGTCGTTGGTTCACCCTCCAATGGCCGCCATGGCTGGCACACTGCAGCCGGCGCACCGTGCTGATCTGAAGCCAGGAGCCAGGTGCCTCCCCTGGTCTCCCATGTAGGTGCAGGGCCCAAGCACTTGGGCCATCCTCCACTGCACTCCCGGGCCACAGCAGAGAGCTGGCCTGGAAGAGGGGCAACCGGGACAGCATCCGGTACCCTGACTGGGACTAGAACCCTGTGTGCCAGCGCCGCAGGCGGAGGATTAGCCTGTTGAGCTGTGGTGCCAGCACAAATTTCTCTTACACCCGATCCTGACCCACAACCAAATGGTAAAGGGAGCTATGGAAAACCGGATCCAGCTTAACTAACTAAAAAGCCACTGTAGTCTGCTGCAACCTGTTGATGTATTCATGGATTTTTAAAATTACAAATAGAGAATAACTTAAGTGTACAAGAGAATATGTATCTGGAAATCTCTCCTTGGTTTTCCCTATGGAATTCTTGATGTTCTGATACCTCGAGGACTCAGTAGCCCTGCACTGTTGCATGTTTGTTGGGAGGAATTCTAACTACGGATTTGTCAGCGTGTCCCTTAGATACAAGATGAAGAATCAGGCTGTTTGTTCATCATGCTTGGAGGAAAAACAGGTCCTGTGGTATTCTGTAGGTCAGGCCAAGGAGGACCAGAAAGAATGCAGGAGCCATTCAGTGTTACTATTTGTATGATTATGTGCTTACATATTTATGGAGGTACTTCAAAAAATTTGTGGAAAAATTTTGGTACAAAAATTTCCTGCATCGTCTTTTCAGGTTCTTCATGAATTCTCTGAGGCTCCCTTGTATGTAGCTACGCACATGTCATCCATCTCTCTCTCTCTCTCTCTCTCTCTTTCTCTCCACCTTTTTACCCAAAACCGCACAGTGCTCATAGACCTAGGAAAAAAAAAATTTGACGAGCACACAGCCAGATATCTAAATATGGAAAGCTGAGAGACTGAGACATTGGTTTTGTCACTTCTGACCAATTATTTCAGCTACTAAATACCTGTCACTAATCTGAAAAGCAAAACGAATCGATGGTTATGTAAGCTGTTTCTTCACTTGTAGATAAGAAACACAGAGACTAGAAAAGAGACAAAAACACTGAACTATACATGTGAATCAGAACTTTGTTAAACTCTCAGACTCTCAGCTTCTGACTTGCTGGGCATCTCTTAGATTCGCCAGCCTTGTCACTTATTTTCCCTCTTAAAGCCAACCACAACAAGGCTCCTTTTCTTTGCCCTTTCCATGGAAAAAATAACAAAGTTAAAGTGTAGACAAACAAATACGCAAAGGAAAATAGCTCCGTAGAGATGTTGACTTAGCACACTGAGATTATGAATGAGCCTTCCCATTTTTACCCCTCCCCAAATGGAAAAGATGAGACAAATGGCTTCCCTGACACTCACTAAACCACAGAGAAATTATTTTTGCATAGAAAGAGCCATGATTTTGGACGCAGAAGAGTTGAGTCCAATACACGTATCCATTTGTGACCTCTTAAGCGTTAGAGTTTGTGTTTCTCCTTTTGCAAAAAATGGCTATCCATCTCATAATTTCTTGATGAAACCATAAAATTACTAATATTGCAAACAAGACTCTAAGTGAGATCCATTATTTTTAAATGTAAGAGGATTCAGTTTGGGTAGGCAATAGACATTTTTGAAGAACATATTTCTTAGGCTAACATCAACTGTTTATTGTACTTAATTGAATAAATTGAAAAGTATTTATGTCAGGAAATAAATGTGATAGAGTTTCGAAATGGGCAAAAAGATTACTGGATGTCCTGTTTTGAGTACTCTTCTAGTATATCGGTCTCTGAGCTACTTTACAATTCTTCTCTAAACACACAAATGCAGTCTCATTGCTCACAGAGGTTATGTTCTCCAAAGTTCTATAAGGTTCCATGAATACTGAATGAACGCATCGTGAGCCACTGCTCTTAGGGAAGATCCAGGGTTGGTTTCCTCAAAGCCTTTGGTATCACATGGTCATCAATCAATGAACGCATAGCCTTGATTTATGTGTGTCTGTTCAAAGGTGTCTTATTTAATGTGCCTTGAGTCATTAACATTGAACTCATGGTCAACTGCTCTACAAAAGTGCAGTTTTCTCTATAAGACACCTCACGCCTTTCTTGTCCTGAGAACGTTAGACAGCACTCCAGGACTATGCTCTAGATATTTGAAATTGCCAAACCACCAACAAAAAGCAGAAAAATGTGGCACTGAGCAGGTTACAAAAGGGCCACTGGTTTACAGCATGAGAGCTGAGACGGGAAGGCAGAGTGCTGCATGGTCACTTCAACTGGGAGTATACACGGCACTAAGAAACACCTGTTCTTCACCCCCTCTGCACCTGTGCCGAGCAAGAATGTCTACTATGTCCCCAGAAGGATGGATCTGGGGGTGACAAATTCACAATTTCAAGAGTACCGAATCAGTAAATAATGAGAATCAGCAGTACAAGAGGACGTCATAAAGATCATGGAAAATGAAATGAGAAGATAAGCTTATTGTGGTGCAAAAAAAGAGTTGAGATTCATGCATAGTTTTTCATGATAGGCATTTTCTGTGACTTTTTTTGAAGACCCCTTGTATGCATGGATTTCAAAAAGTTTTACACCAAAATGAACTTGCCTTTTAATTCCATTTCCATGAACTTTCTGAAGTTTCCTCACATTTTGTTCAGTGGAAATAAATGATTTCTCTCCCCACCTGCAAACCACAGAAGATTTCTTTGCCACCAAAGAAGAAGCCATTTGTGCAACTATAAAGTAACATATTTTGGCCATTCCTGACCATTATACAAGCTATGTGTTCACTCTGGATTTTACTGTGAACATTTCTCTGGTTCCCTCCCTAATTAATAGAAAGATAAATATATTAGCCATGTTTTCATTTTATATTTAGATGAAAGTCACATTTTAATTTTTTTTAAAAAAAAGATCATTTCTTAAAATTGGAAAGTTGCAGGCTGAATCATTATCTTCAACTTGGCATTTGGGGGGTGCTTTGGGTGGCTCTATGAGAGCATCTTTTAGAAAAGATTCCAGAACATGGCTTTCAGTGACTCCTCACTCCTTTTAAGGAGCCTTGTAGTTGCCATCTCATGGGTCTGATATACGAGAAAAATCTTCAAGAATGAAAAGCCTGCTGCAAATGTCCTATTTCCTTAACTTTTGGCCTAAAGGTTTCTTCATACCTAGTAAGCTGTAACCTTGCTTAATGTGAAGCAGACTCCAACCTACCCTTACAACAGGAAACCGGGTCACAGCCCATCACAGCAGCCTAGCCTGCGTCAACCCACAAGCAGCCAACTATTCAAGCCAGGATCCGATAGGCAGAAGTCAACAGAGGAGCCATCTCTGTGGCTCCCCTCTGCCTTTGCTGTCCACAAATATTACCCAGCTGCATGGCAGCCACTAAATCACTCTAAATGTCTAAATGTCTTTCAGCTCTGGGTGTGGCCCAACTCACAAATCGATGCTCAGGTGCACAAACCAGTTCGATGCCCTGAAGGCTTTACTGTGCCTCTTGCATTATTTTAGGATTTTTAATATCTCATCTATGCAATGGATTACTGTTTTCCCCATTTATGACTGAGAAAATTCACTTTCCAGATTCTGCGACTTGCTCAAAACACTTAGAACATTTGTTTGTTGTCAGGAGTTCAGACAGGGCTGGCACTGTGGTATAGCTGGTAAAGCTGCTGCCTGAAGTGCCGGCATCCCATATGGGCACCAGTTCGAGTCCTGGCTGCTCTACTTCTGATCCAGCTCTCTGCAGTGGCCTGGGAAAGCAGTAGAAGATGGCCCAAGTCCTTGGGCCCCTGCACCTGCATGGGAAGACCCGGAAGAAGCTCTTGGCTCTGGCTTCGGATTGGCACAGCTCCGGCCATTGCGGCCATCTGGAGAGTGAACCAGTGGATGGAAGACCTCTCTCTCTCTCTCTCTCTCTCTCTCTCTGCATCTCTGCCTTTCAAATAAATAAATCAATCTTTTAAAAAATGAGTTGGCTCTGGCAGCAGAGGAGTTAATATGAAAGGGAACTGCTTTCTGGCAATAGATGGAAATTTTAGGTTCCAAGCACTAAGGTTGATCTTGAGAAAGAAACAAGAAAACTGGAACATGACAAGTGAAACACAACTCATGTTCCGCTTTCAGTTCTTCAAAGGTCTAGAGGGAAGTGAGTGTGGGAAAACACTTTGCTTTGTTTTCTGGATTTAGTAGTTAAAAACAATGGAGTTTTAAGGGTGAGAATTTAACCTAGTTATTAAGACGTCAATATCAGCCAGTGCTGTGGCTAGTAGGCTAAGCCTCCACCTGCAGCACTGGCATCCCACACGAGCGCCGGATCAAGTCCCGGCTGCTCCACTTCCAATCTAGCTCTCTGCTGTGACCTGGGAAAGCAGTGGAAGATGGCCCAAGTCCTTGGGCCTCTGCACCAATGTGGGAGACCCAAAAGTAGCTCCTGGCTCCTGGCTTCGGATCGGCAGAGCTCTGGCCATTGCAGCCACCTAGAGAGTAAACCAGCAGGTGGAAGACCTCTCTCTCTCTCTCTCTCTCCCCTCTTCCTCTCTGTGTAACTCTGACTTTCAAATAAATAAATAAATCTTTAAAAAATACATACATGTGACTTTCTCCCTCTCCAACTTTACAGTAGAAACTTTTTCTTGTCTTATACAATATGATAAATAAGAAAAGTTAGATTTATTGAGCCTCACTCAATAAAAATATAAAATTTGCATTGTTAACTTGCAAACACACATATGTGCATTCATCTGTGAGCATTGGAGATAAGGCCAGCACCATCCCTTAGTTTTGAGGACACTTGGGAGTTCTGTATTATCTTTCTTGTCAATTTTATTTATTTGAGAAGCAGACAGATCAAGGAAAAGACACAGACAGACAAAGAGAGCGCTCATTTGCTGGCTCACTCCCTAAATGCCTGTAATGGCTGGTGCTGGGCCAGGGCCAAAGCTGGAGCCAGAAACTCAATTCAGATCTTCCATGTAGGTTGTAGGAACGCAAGGACTTGAGCCATCACCCATGCCTTCCTGGGTCCGTGTGAGCAGGAAGTTCGATTGGGAGCCGGAGGCACCCAAAGCGGCATGCAGCCATCATAACTGGCGTATTCACCTGTAGGCTAAAGCCTGTCCCTGCATTGTCTGTCATGTGTGCACATGAACCACAGTAATAACAGAAGTTCTGTAATTTCCAAGGTGTTTTTTTTTCTTAAATAGAGTAAGATCTCAAATCAAAATCAATGAAATAATGAGATCAGAATCCCTTCGTATTTTTTCTAAAATTTATAGTTCTCCTATATCGTCAAAGCATTTAGCTTAATTTTATTAGAGAAAAATCTCTAAATTCATTACTCCCTGCGTTTAATTAAAGTAGATAATTATAACTAAGAACAATGGACAGGCAGGTTTGCAAACAAATTTAACTGCTTCCACGGAGGCACCCAACTTGGCCAACATTAACAGGATGAGGGTTACAGTTACTAGGCTCGGAAAGAGAGTTGAAAGCTGGGAGTGCATGGTGAGCAAGAGTGCCCTGGAAAGACACAGGGAGAGTTTACATATGTTTGAGTGATTGTACAGCATGTGGGGTGCACTGGAGATGAAGGGGGTGCACACTACAAACAAATCTAATCCCGGCCGGGGATGTGCATAGCAAAAGCCATTCAGCCTCTTGCTGGCTCAATTTTATCATCTACGAAAAGTCAAGTGCGAACTAGAATAAAACCGTGTGAGCTAATTTCACCTCAAAAGTCAATAGCTTCTGTCACTGTTCTCTTTTCCTTTGTAGAATGACTCAAATTATAATCAATAAGCATTGATCAGATATATAGCAGCAATGATAGTGTTGCAATGAAGCCAATACTTTCTAATTCATTTCCTAGCTCTGGGTTGGAAATCGGGGGGGGGGGGTGGAAACCATTGCCCAAGTCCTTTGTGTGCTTATCAATGGCTTAGGACACAGCATCAATGGACAGTGCGTCAATGGACAGTGTGTCAATGGACAGTGCGTCAATGTCTGGGTGATGAGGCCACAGAGAGAAAGCCTGCAGGGACTCCTGATAGCTCAGCCTCACTCCTGGCCCCCACTGCTAATCGTGCACAAGAGGAACAAGCATCGAGGCAGCGATTCTAGGAGGAGGCTCTGAGCTGGGCAGGTGGGGGCCCTTCCTTGGAGCTTGGAGAATGGAAGTCTAGTGGGTGCTCCAGCCTTCTTCCTTGGGCAAAGTCCTCATCCCTCACCCCCATCACAGTGCCCCTTGGTCATACAGTACATGGGTTGAAGTGGATTCTGAATCTCTGGCCAAGCTTTCTAAAAAGATATTTATGTTTCCTGTTCTTAATTGTAAAATCGGTTGAGTGTGACTTCTCACATATCTTTCTTTTACAAAACCAAATCAAACCAGAAGAAAATGGAATTTTGTTTCTTTTATATCCCCACGTGGTGGTTGTAGTTTCTTTTATACAAGGGCAGGTGCCCTTATTGGAAAACTATCCCAATTCCTGTTTAAAGAAAAAAAAATATGAGAATGTTCCAAGCATCACAGCCTGAAGTATCAATGAAAATAGATAAGAGGGCAAACTACAGATGGAGCTTTCAATTTTCTAGCATCCATATTATGAAACAGAAAAAAGAAACAGGTGAAATTAATTTAGTCATTTGTTTTATGCTTAACTCAACATATCCAAAACATTCCCATTTCAACATGCAATAAATATTAAAAACTATTGACATATTTTCCTTTTTTATATTAGGTCTTTGCAATCCAGTGTGTATAAGAATAAATCTTGCTGAGCAGGGGCTGGCTTTAGTCCTGCCACTTATTCCTGCCTCGGGAGAGCTTCAACTTGCAGAGAGCCCGAACAGTGAATTCAAACAAAACTATCTCATCTTATTAATTCCAACTTCAACTTCTTGAAAAAATCTATTTATTGAAGTGTGAATTATCACCAGACATTATCTAAAAGTGAAAACTTTGATGTGGTCTTTTAATTTTTTGGAAATGTTAATTTATTTATCTGAGATGTGGAGAGAAAAAGAGAGAGATGAGAGAGAGAAAGAGAGAGAGAGAAGGAGGGAGAGGGAGAGCTCCTATCTCTTGGTTCACTCACCAAAACACACATAACAGCTGGGGTTGGACCAGGCCAAAGCCAGGAGCCCAGAACTCAATCCAGGTCTCCAATATGTTGGAGGAACCAAACTATTCGAACCATCCCTGCTGCCTCCCGAGGTCTGCATTAGCAGGAACCAGGAGTCAGGAGCTGGAACTGGAAACTGAACCAGGCAAATAACGTGAGACACAAACACCTTGGCTGCCATTTCAACCACTAGGCCAAACTGCAGCTCCGAATGCCATCCCTTTCAGTGTCCCCAAAGATGCACAGAGCACTCGATAATTTTATAGCACTGCTGCGCGTTGATACAAGCCCAGCTAGTAGGCAGAACTTCCAAGGTCAAGAAATGACACTCACTTCTTACCCATGAATGATGATGACAGCAACCCCCAATAGCTTTTCTCAACTTCATTGTCGCTGATTCCCTGATTAGAACTTCCTCTCTTTGCAAACTCTAGGTAGATCCCATAAACCTAGTACCTGTACATGTCCACCCATTATGACATCATATCTTTGTTATAGGACTTGCACAAGCTAAAAAAAAAAACACACACACACAATTTCACCAGGATTCAATATGTTGCTTCTTCCACGAGCCTAGGATTTCAGAACAGAGAACATTCCTCACTGTTTAGTGTCTAACTGAGCCCAAGCAGCAAGGCCTGAAGCACTCTTGGTGCCGTAAGCCTCATCATTGGAGAAAGGAAGTTGTGCCCTGTTCATTTACCTTCTATCCTTACATGTCAAATACTTTCCTTAAAACATTTATTTATTTATTTGAAAGGCAGAACAGCCGAAAGAGCAACCGCGAGATCTTCTGTCTGCTCGTTCGTGCCCGAAACACCCACATTTGCCAGGGTTGGGCCAGGCCAAAGCCTGCAACAAGGAAGCCCATTTATATCAATTCATGTAAATGTGGTAGGGACTCAAGTACGTGAGCCGGTATTTGCTGCCTCCCAGGCATTAACAGGAAGATGGATTGGAAGCAGATGCCAGGGCCTGGACCAGGCACTCTCACCTGGGATGCTGGCACCCAAAGAGCAGCTTCTCTATTTTTCTGTTTTAGAGAAGTTTATGCTTAGATGTGCACATGGTTTTTTTTCTTTCCTTCTGTTTTTCTCTAAAGATTTATTTAATTTGAAAGGCAAGTTACAGAGAGAGAGAGAGGAAGAGACACAGAGAGAGACATCCTCCATCTATTGGTTCACTCCCCAAATGGCCCCAATGGCTGAGGCTGGACCAGGCCAAAACCAGGAGCCAGGAGCTTTGTCCAGGACTCCCACATAGGTGCAGGGGCCCAAGCACTTGGACCATCCTCTGCTGCTTTCTCAAACCATTAGCAGGGAGCTGGATCAGAAGTGAAGTAGCTGGGACTTGAACCAGTGCCCATATGGGATGTCTATGCTGCAGGCAGCAGTTTAACCTGTTGCACCATAGAGCCAGCCCTGTGCACTTTCTTAAAAGCATCTTCCAGGTCCCTGCCACCCATTAGGGACACCCAGATGGAGTTCTGGGCTCCAGGCTTTGGCCCGGTCCATCCCCATATGTTGCAGGCATTTGGAGAATTAACCAGAAGATGGAACTTCTCTCTCCCTCCCTCCCTCCCTCGCTCTCTCTCTCTCTCTCTCTCTCTCTCTGGCTCCTTGCTCCTTTTCACCAGCCTTACTCACTTTACCTTTCTTTTTTTATTATTTGACAGGTAGAGTTATAGACAGTGAGAGAGAGAGACAGAAAGAAAGGTCTCCCTTCCATTGGTTCACCCCCCAAATGGCTGCCACGGCCGGTGCACTGCGCTGATCCGAAGCCAGGAGCCAGGTGCTCCCTCCTGGTCTCCCATGCGGGTGCAGGGCCCAAGCACTTGCGCCATCCTTCACTGCCTTCCCAGGCCACAGCAGAGAGCTGGACTGGAAGAGGAGCAACCGGGACTGGAACCAGTGCCCATAAGGGATGCCGGCGCCGCAGGCAGAAGATCAATCAAGTGAGCCATGGCGCCGGCCCCTACTTTACCTTTTAAATAAAGCAATTTTTTCATTAAAAAAGCATTTTCTAGCTGCTTGTGCATATTAATTTTAAAAAAGATGAAAGAAGAAAAGAAAGGAGAGAGAAAGAGAGAGAGGAAGGAAGGAAGGAAGGGCGGGAGGGAGGGAGGGAGGAAAGAGCTACCCCTTGCTGTCTTCACAGGAATACAAGACAGGGTACAGATTTTGAAGCCCAGCAAATCTGGGTGGAAATCCCAGCTCTGTTGTGGTGTAGTTGGGACCTTGACCACACATCCTAATTCCTCAGAGTCCTGGTTCTTTCAGTTATAGAACTGGGGGGTGGGGGAGAAGAGAGAGAGAGAAAGAGGACAGGAAGAATAGATCATTGCTGGGGGGAGGGGCTTAGCAACAACATAAGGAAGTAGCTAGTAGGATTCCTGTCATAAATATTCAAAAAGTTGTTATTGTCATGCTCATCACAAGTGAGTACCAGTTGATCCACCTTCCCTGAAGTGACCATATCATGTTCTGCAGGTTCACCAGGGCTTTGTGTTTCTCACGTGGCCTTCTTGGCCACACTGATTGCAATGCTGGTGTGCACGACACTGGCCACGTGTCAGCTGGGTGACAGTAGATTCCTCCCCACCCCCACCCCTGCCCCCACCAGCCCTTGTCGCTTGCTTGTTTTTTTGCACAGTAGCTCAATGGCTGTTTATTGTCCCCAGCAAGCCCCTCACTTTTCCAAGGGTGAGCAGCAAGAAGTGGGTGATGAGCGTGCAAGCCACAACCCCGCGAGTTCATTGGGAGACGCATGGAGCCACATGTGAGGACGAGGAAGAGGTGAGGCGGAGATGGAAGGGAGGCGGTAGATGGAGAAGAAGCCGTTCTCAGATTACAATCAGCTAGGCCAGTGTGCAGAGTCTGAACTGGTCCACCCGGGGGCAGGAGGAGATTCTGTCCACAGTTCCACCAGGGCGAGCACAGCACAGGTGAGCACAAAGTGGCTCTCTCCAGACGCAGAAGCCGATCTGAGTGGAGCAGAGGCACAGCCGAAGGCGCTTCCCACGGACCCTTGCTTTATCCGTATCCAGCACCGACCCGTGTGCAGGGGATGGGCAAGGAGGAATGCAGGAGAGGCCCCAGGGACAGACAGAGGCCACCTCCACAGCCAGGAGGGCATGCAAGCAAACCTGGCCCACCGTAGGCACACGCCAGGTTTGGGTGCAGAGGCTGGGCTGGAACACTCTGTCAAGTGGGCCAACCTCGCAATTCGCTCCCTCCTGGTCTTGGGTCACTCTGTGCGCAGCATGCCTTGTTCTTGGCTGAACTCTCCAGGATGGCTGACAGCAGACTCCACAGGGGAAGAGATAGGGTGCTATGTAAATGTTTTCCACATTACTTGTATCTGAGTAACCAAAATGCACTATCAGGAGGTGATCTCCTCCCTAAAGGTATTTCATTGTTTTCTAAGTCTTTGGATAACAATCAGAATTTTTTTTTAAATGTGGGGGCTGGCATTTGGCCTAGTGGTTAAACACTGGTTAATGGGGCTGGCGCTGTGGCGTAGTGGGTAAAGCCATCACCTGCAGTGCCGGCATCCCATATGGGCGCTGGTTCAAGTTCCAGATGCTCCACTTCCAATCCAGCTCTCTGCTCTGGCCTGGGAAAGCAGTGGAAGATGGCCCAAGTCCTTGCGTCCCTGCACCCGTGTGGGAGACCTGGAAGAAGCTCCTGGCTCCTGGTTTCGGATTGGCACAGCTCCAGCCATTGTGGCCATTTAGGGAGTGAACCAGCAGATGGAAGACCTCTCTCTCTCTCTCTTTCTCTCTCTCTCTCTCTCTCTCTCTCTCTCCTCTTCCTCCTCCTCCTCCTCCTCCCCCTCCTCCTTTATGTGTGTAACTCTGACTTTGAAATAAATAAACAAATATTTAAAAAAATAAATAAAAGACACTAGTTAATATGCTGGTGAGGATTCCCCCGCATCTCACCTCAGAGAACTTGGGTTCTGTCTGTCGCTCAGGGCCATGATTCCAGCTTCCTGCTGAGACAAATCCTAGGAGGCCACAGTGATGGTTAAGGAGGTAGGTTCCTGCCACCCACGTGGGGGACCTGGGTTGAGTTCCTGGCCCCTGGCTCTGGTCATCACAAACATTTTAGGGAGTGAACTAACAAAGGACAGTTAGGTGTCTCAATTCCTTTTTTTTAAGCACATATTTAAGACACAGTAGTACTGGAAGCCATAAATCAAGTGTGTGGGTATTAAATGAACTACTTGTGGGTACAGACATTGAAAAACAGTGTTAGTCTCCCAGCTGAACCGCCTGTCTCAGTCCTACAGGGAACAAGAGAGGAACAGAGAGAGCTGGAAACAGCAGAGGCTCCAGTTAAGGTCACACGTGGCAAAAGGAACGTATTGTAGGATGGACAACAAATTTCCAGTTTTATGCACATCTTCGCACGACTTCCCATTTCAGCAACAGTGGGAAACTTTTCAAGCACTTATATGGGGATCTTTGGCCAGAAATAAACTTTCTGTTCACAAGGGAATTTTCCCTTTCCAGACCTGAGGCTTTATAGGCCAAGTCATAGGATAACGCGTATGAAGACTCAGAAATGTACGGGACTCTGTGTGGCTTCAAAACACGCACACACACACACACACCATAAAGAAATTAACATTTCTGCTTCATCATGGGACATCAAACTAAAGGCCAAAAACGTTTTGAGGGATGGATTCACAGCAGGGGCTGGGGGATGAAGAGGGAGGATCTAAAACACCACAAAGAAAACAATTCCTGCACATGTTCTCATTTTGCAAAGTGCTGAAATTCCCCCAAAGGTTGCTGACTTATCTCCAAGCTTTCTCGGCCACATTTCTCTTCTATCTTGAAATCGTACCTGTTGAATTCTGGTGTGTATGTGTGTGCGTGTGCGCGCACGCATGAGCATCTGATAGGATTCAAGAATTCCACCCTGAAAGCCAGGTTACCAGCACCTCCCCCAAGAGTATGCGCCAGTTTGGGGAGCAGTTCTGCCATCATTAGTAAGACCTGCACTCGGCGGGGTTCACCTGAACAGCAGTGAGCCACCTGCACTGGCCCTTGTCCAAACACCCCATCAGTTCGCCTGTGCGAGTTCTTGTCTCTTCACGGTCATATTGGCTTGCTGCACACACGAGACAGGAAGTGCAAGCCAGAAAAGAAAGGATCCCTTGTGAAATGAGCTAAGATTTTCCTTTACGTTAACCTTAGAGGGAAGCCAGAGCCCCAGGACCCACAGCCCAGTGGAGCCAGAGAGCTTGCCCTTGTTCCCGAAGGCAGATGACAGAACTTCTAATTTCCCCTCTCAGAAGGGAGGCTGATTTTAAATTGTATGTATCTCAAGTCTCCTAGGACATATTTCTCTCCCTGGAACATATTTGAGGGCTCCCATGGGCCCTCCGGGACCACAAGGACTTTGCCAGAAATGGTTGCTCTCTGGATTGAAGCCAAAGGGCAGAGTTTCCCAAATCTGTAACAGCTTCCGGGGGTGGGAGCTGGGGACAGGACAATCGGAGAGTGCAGGGCTACCAGGAACCTGGGAGACAGGGGGACTTGGACTCGGAGTATGTGATGTGACAGGCATGCTTGCCTGGGGTGGGATTCGAACCTCAAGTGCTAGAATTCTGGAAGCAAGCTCTCTATTCAGCCTCTCTTATTCCAAAGGGAGCAGAGTGTTTGAAAGTAGACACATACACACACTTGACTGCTTCATTGGAATATATTCTTCTCTTCCCAAAGCACTGTCATTTGGATTTGACTTGGACAATTACAGAGAAGTTTCCAGGGGCCGGCGCTGTGGCGCAGTAGGTTAATCCTCTGCCTGTGCCACCGGCATCCCATATGGGCGCTGGTTCTAGTCCTGGCTGCTCCTCTTCTGATCCAGCTCTCTAATGTGGCTTGGGAAAGCAGTAGAAGATGGCCCAAGTGCTTAGGCCCCTGCACCCGCATGGGAGACCCGGAAGAAGCTCCTGGCTCCTGGCTTCGGATCAGCACATCTCCGGCCACTGCGGCCATCTGAGGAGTGAACCAGTAGATGGAAGACCTCTCTCTCTCTCTCTCTCTCTCTCTCTCTCTCTCTCTCTCGGTGCCGCTTTGCTTCGATCACCTTCCCTCCTCCAATCACTCGCTTTTGGCTTTCTTTTCATCTGCAATTATACATAATTTTGTCTTCAAGAAAAAAAATATTGGGACTACAGTAAACCTGCATCGTATAAATACCCCAGCTCCCTCATCTCTCAGCTTCCCCCAGGGGAAGCTGCTGAATTCCGGGCTGTTTATAGTTCCCTGTCCTATGTCGAAGTCCTGCTCCCTTCTGCTGTATCCCGCTCTCACCTCTCAAATCAGCTGCTCAGACGGCAGTCTTCAGCTCAGGACAGCTTCCGGAGAGACCCACTGAAGCACCTGTCCTCTGAGCCCTCGCAGGAGTTGTGATCAATGCAACTCATCAGCTAAGGGCTGCGCCACCCGGGAACCCTTGCGTGAGACCAGCAGGGGTGGTTCTCTGTTGTCTTTAAAAGTTGGAGTCTCGTGGCTTTGCTGAGTGCAGGCTGATCCTGCTTTTATGGTTATATAACTACATATCCACATACAATTAATTTAAAAATGCTACCTGCTATGACCCTGGCTCTCCGTCGTGAGCTATTGAGTGCTGGGGGCTGTGATCTGTTGATGGGTTCAGCTTAGTTCATTTCTGTGCGTGTTCTACGCAAAGCAAAGTTCACATTGCATGATACGAGCAGTCCTGGCTTGGAGTAAATTTATTAACCTGAGAAGCCACGGCCGAAAACCTCGCAGCAGGCTTAACGCTGCTCGGATCTGGGGCCACACCTTTAATGGAGATCTGGGGCCACACCCTCAACGGCCTGTAGGGACCAAGCAGCTCCTACAAATGTGGGAAACGGGGTGGGTGGAGATGCCACTGAAAGTGGAACCCCCGACCCAAGCCACAAGGGTAGTCAACCCCTGGAGTCTACCAGCTGACACCAGCAAGGATGTGGGCCACTGGTGGCTAACCCATCCCGATTGCAGAAGAAATGTGTTTCTATGAGGTTGTTCTACTTTTCATTCTGGGGAATTAACAGTGTTGGAAAAGAAAACCTGCTTTAGTTTTTGGATTCAACCTGCAGCCTGACAGTTTGTTATCTTTGGTTTAGGTTGTCTGTGCTGAATAAATCATTTTGAAAACTATGCTTTGCTTTAGTTATAAATATTTACTGAACTCCACATTGGTTAAGATGAGATTCATCTTCTAGTAATATAAACCCAAAATGATAGTGGCTTAAAAATGATAAAAATGTGATTTTTTTTTTTTTGACAGGCAGAGTGGACAGTGAGAGAGAGAGACAAAGAGTAAGGTCTTCCTTTTCCGTTGGTTCACCCTCCAATGGCCACCGTGGCCAGCGCGCCGTGGCTGGCACACTGCACTGATCCGAAGGCAGGAGCCAGGTGCTTCTCCTGGTCTCCCATGTGGGTGCAGGACCCAAGCACTTGGGCCATCCTCCACTGCACTCCAGGACCATAGCAGAGAGCTGGCCTGGAAGAGGGGCAACCAGGACAGGATCGGTGCCCCGACCGGGACTGGAACCTGGTGTGCCGGCGCCACAGGCAGAGGATTAGCCTATTGAGCCACGGCGCTGGCCTAAAAGTGTGATATTAAAAATGTCTGGGGGGAAAAGGGGATGCTGATGGGTTAAGCCACTGCTTGTGATGCTGGCATCCCATATGAGCACTGGTTCAAGTCCTGGCTGCTCCACTTCCAATCCAGCTCCCTGCTAATGCACCTGGGAAAGCAGTAGACAGCGGCTTGGGTTGCTATCACCCATGTGGGAGGCCCAGACAGAGTTCCAGGCTCCTGGCTTTGGCCTGGGCCAGACGTAGCTGCTGTGCCCATTTGGGGAGTGAACCAGCAGATGGAAGATTCTCTCTCTCTCTCTCTCTCTCTCTCTGCTTTCAAGTAAAATAAATAACTGTTTTAAAAATAATAAAAATTAAAAAAACAAAAATCTGGGGTACGTGAGCATAGCCACCATCGTATTCTCTGTACCTCTGATCCAGTATCCTAGCATATGGCTTAGGTCCTCAAGGCTGAGTCATGATCATAGAATGACTGCTGGCACACCAGCCATCACGTGCAGATTCTGAGCAGAAAGACAAAGGGAGAGGGAGAAGGATGCCGGCCTCCCAGCTGAGTTTGTCCCTTTTGAAGAATTTTTCTGGAAGTCCTGTCCAGAAACACTCACCTGTGCATTGGCTGCCTTTATCTACAAAGGAGGCCACCTTCACCCACAGTGGGTTTTCTGTCTTTCTTGTAAGTCAAATTGAGCTATAACTGTATTTCCTGGCACTGTTTTCCATGTTAAGGTATTGCTACTCAGATTAAATCACGTGGGTTGCTCACTCTTTTAAATCTAAACTCTTTGTATGAGATGGGAAATGTTTGTTCCTTAAAGTTTCCAAAATCTTGCCCATAAAACTATCTTGGCCTCTCACTTTTGAAGGGTAGTATTTTGATTTCTAATTCAACATCTTGCGTTGAATTTAAATGCTCATTTGCAAAAAGGCACTTTGCATTTAAGGATACAAATTTGCCTCTAGGTATGATTTTGGCCGCATTCCACAAGTCTTGATAAGTGTAATTTACAACTTCACTCACAATTCTCACTGTGATTTCTTTCTCTCTCACTTACGCAGTGCACTGAGCAGCACTTCCTCTCCCTGCCAAATACCCGTGTCCTAATTCCTGGCAGCGGTGACTGTTGCCTTAGATGGCAAGAACATCTTTGCAGCTGTGGTGAAGTTAAAGCTCTTGAGATGGAGAGGTTACCCTGAGTGGTCTGAGTGCGCCCTGAGTGCAACCACATAGGGCCCTCTAAAACAGAAGTAGAGGGGCCAGCGCTGTGGCACAGCAGGTAAAGCTGCCTCCTGCAGTGCTGCCATCCTATATGAGTGCTGGTTCTAGTCCTGGCTGCTCCACTTCTGATCCAGCTCTCTGCTATGGTCTGGGAAAGCAGTGGAGGTTCTTGGGCCCCTGCACCTGCACCTGCATGGGAGACCTGGAAGAAGCTCCTGGCTCCTGGCTTTGGATGGGTGCAGCTCTGGTCATTGCGGCCATCTGGGGAGTGAACCAGCGGATGGAAGACCTCTCTCTCTCTCTCTCTCTCTCTGCCTCTCCTTCTCTCTCTGTGTAGCTCTGACTTTCAAATAAATAAATAAATCTTTAAAAAAAAACAGGAGTAGAAAGAGATTTCACAATAACAGAAAACGAGGAAGAGATGAGAAGGATGTGGTAGTCACAAGTCAAGCAGTGTGCAGAGCTATCCGGAGCTGTGAGAGGCAGAGAATAACTCCCCCGCGAGGGTCTTCAGGGGAGCACTGCCCAGTGACACTGCATGCAGACCTCTTGTCTCACGGACTGCAGAGAAAGCATTTCTACAGTTTTAAGCCACCAAGTTGGTGGTAACTTGTTACAGCCAAATGCACCGATTTTTAATTCTTTGGAACTCAATTATCACTTTCCTAATTTATGTTTGTCACTTTTTTGCCCTACTTTTTGGTTGATTAGAAAACTATTATTCATAAAGTATTGCTTCTTTGAAATTTGTAGACTGCTCCTTTGTGACTTATATGTAGAACACTTTTATAAAAATTTTCTGAGTACTTGAAAATACTATATGTTCTTCATTTGAGGATCATCTTGATATTTATTAGAACTAAATTTCCTTTTGGCCGGCTTCATGGCTCACTTGGCTAATCCTCCACCTGCGGCACTGGCACACCGGGTTCTAGTCCCAGTTGGGGCGCCGGATTCTGTCCCGGTTGCTCCTCTTCCAGGCCAGCTCTCTGCTGTGGCCCGGGAGGGCAGTGGAGGATGGCCCAAGTGCTTGGGCCTTGCACCCGCACGGGAGACCAGGAGAAGCACCTGGCTCCTGGCTTCAGATCAGCGCGGTGTGCCGGCCGTAGCGGCCATTGGAGGGTGAACCAACGGCAAAAGGAAGACCTTCCTCTCTGTCTCTCTCTCACTGTCCACTCTGCCTGTTTAAAAAAAAAAAAAGTGGTCTTTTTATTCACATTTGGGCCAGCAAAGCTTTTTCCCACCCTCGGCCAACCATTCACCACCCCTCCCACTGTCTTCACCCACGATTCTAGTTTGTTTCCCTGGCTGAGCCAGTGTTGCCAGCTCTGGGTTTTCCTGATTGTTCCTGGTTTAGTTTGCATTGTGGGCATCCTGCGTGCCTACCACGGAAAGCACACAGCTTCACCGCGACTCACAGCTCCTCTACAGCAACGAGCGTCCGTCACAGGAACCCCAGCGGGAGTAGCAGGTCTCAGGCATCCAACTCCTCTACTGGATGTCTCTCTTTTTTAAGACTATTTATTTATTTATTTGAGAGGTAGAGACACAGACAGTGAGAGGGAGAGACAGAGAGAAAGGTCTTCCATCTGCTGGTTCACTCCCCAGATGGCCGCAATGGACAGAGCTGCACAGATCCAAAGCCAGGAGCCAGGAGCTTCCTCCAGGTCTCCCACGTGGGTGCAGGGGCCCAAGGACTTGGACCATCTTCCACTGCTTTCCCAGGCCACAGCAGAGTGCTGGATGGGAAGTGGAACAGCCAGGACTCAAACCAGAGACCATATGGGATGCCAGCGCCACAGGCGAAGGATTAACTTACTGTGCCACGGAGCCGGCCCCTGGATGTCTTCTCACAAAGGCTTCTGAGAGAACTCTTCAAGGCAGTCACAGCCTTGCCATCAGTGGAGAAACTCAATGCCCTCCTTTGCCTGGGTTTGGCGTCATTACTATCCTCTGAAACTCACAGTCAGGTCAGGGGGAACACATGCCTTTTGTTGGTCCCTTGGTTTAATGTAACTGTCCCAAAATCCGGGGCCAGGAAACGCTGTCTTTTCCCATCTCTTCAAATCCCATTGAGCTAGAATGTGTGTTCTTTTCCCTCATCCGTTGATAAAATGCTAGTTGCTGTACTGGCGAGTGAGCAAGCCCAGTTTTCCACACCCCTAAGAAACCTTGTATGTATGACAGCATTCAACCAACAGATATCAGTACAAATAGGATTACAATCAAATCAGTTGCAGGAATGTACATTTCAGAGTGTATAAATAGTTCTTTGAAAAACCAATACTCTCCTGACTACAAAAAAATAGGATTGCATTTTGTAAAATTTTACAATTAATGATGACTCCAATGTAGAACTGAGAACATATATGGTGGCACAAGCATGCAAAGGAAAAACCGGAGCAAGTTTGTTCCTGAAATGATCATATCATGGTGATTTAGGGGTGAAATGGTTGCTTGAAGGGCCTGCAATGGAAGGCGTATTTTGTGGGGTGGTCTGCAAACTAACGGGCAATGTTGAACACTTTTCGGGCACCACTTCAGACCACCACTTCTGACTGTTCCAGCCTCAGGGGTCTTCAAACTGACCCTGCCCTGTGCAGGCTCTGGCCAGCTCCCTGCAGGCGTTGATGCTGTTTTCTGACAAAGCAGGAGACACGGGGTGTTGCCAGGTGCTCAGAGCTGCAGAGTGGACTTCAGCTGTGGAGGGAACCAGCGGCTGACTGCTGCCTGCCCTCTCCTCCACCAGAGAGCCCCCACTTCACCCAGCTCCTGGAGATCTCTCTCCAGACACACCCAGATCAAGGATGGACATGGCACTGGCTACTGGATGCTCCCTGGATCACCACCCCCCGCCCCCAGTGAAGAGCTTGTTCTTGAGTCTTATCTTTCCGAACATCTAAACAAAACATGTAGCCTGGAATCATTCTTATATCGAAAATGCCATCGAACGTATTTCATTTCTGAGAAGCCATGATGCTCATCAACTTCTCTTTTTTTAAGATTTATTCATTCATTTGAAAGTCAGAGTTACACAGAGAGAGAAGGAGAGGCAGGGAGAGAGAGAGAGAGAGAGAGAGAGAGAGAGAGAGAGAGAGAGAGAGAGGTCTTCCATTCAGTAGTTCACTCCGCCAATTGGCTGCAATGGCCAGAGCTACGCCGATCCAAAGCCAGGAGCAAAGAGCTTCTTCCAGGTCTCCCATGAGGATGCAGGAGCCCAAGGACTTGGGCCATCTTCCACTGCTTTCCCAGGTCATAGCAGAGAGCTGGATCAGAAGTGGAGCAGCCAGGACTTGAACCAGTGCCCATATGGGATGCCAGCACTGCAGGCAGCGGCTTTACCCACTACACCAAAGTGCTGGCCCCCTCATCAACTTCTGAAAGGTCTCTAGGCAAAGAAAGAAGCAAGAAAACAATATGGAACAAAATTATTTGCTGTCTAACCTTGTCTACGAAATTACCAAAACCATTTAACTGTGAAACAGGCCTGGAAAACAGTTCTTTAAAACTGGACTTAATTGGGGCCAGCACGGTGGACCCAGACCTGGAGAGAGTTCCTGGCACTTGGCTTCAGCCTGACCCATTCCCCACCATTGAGGGCATTTGGAGGTGGCAACCAGCAAAAGGAAGAGTTTCTCTCTTTCTCTCTCATCTCTGCCTCTCAGATGCATAAAGTTAATAAATAATTAATTGGGGAACCAGGGAAAAAGGGATGGCTGGAATTGGCAGAAGTGGAAGAGGCAAAGAGAGTTGTACCCTGGGGACCGTGGAGAGTACAACCTGGCTCATACCTTGATGGTGGAGTTCTGGCCTTTCAAAATGGGAGAAGGAATTTCATGGTTCCAGATCCTCCACGTTGTGGTAACCAGTGACGACAGCTACTGGCAGCCCAGGAAGACAGCTTGCTTGTTGACTACACTAACCCAAGAGTTGGAGTGCTTTCCACCCCAGGGTGCACTGCACCCCCTGGGGCTTGTTCTTGCAAAAGAGAGAGTCTAAAACCACACTCTGTGTCCGGATAGACCAGAAGAGATGTGAAAGCAGCTAAGAGGGGCAGGCCGCAGAGGGATTCCGCTCTGTCTTTGACCAGCACAGCACACATCCGTGTGCAGTCCTGCTACTGGTTTTCTTCACTTGTGAAAGGCATTGAGCAATGAATTGCTAGCCTCCCTTCTAGCTCCAAAGTTCTTGAATGGCCCACAAGAACCCCAGTGACAAGATCTCATTGTGCATTTTAAGTGTTTTCATTAATTTTATATATTTATTTATCTTTATTTGAAAGGCAGAGGGACACAGAGAAAGACTGGATGAGAAGGAGAGAAAGAGAGAGAGAGAGAGAGAGAGAGAGAGAGAGAACAAAGCCAGGAGCCGTGAACTCCATCTGGATCTTTCATATGAGAAGCAAAGATCCAAGTACTTGAACCATCACCTGCTGTCTCCCAAGATGCCCATCAGCAGGAAGCTGTATAGGAAACAGAGACAGGTCTCAAACCCACACTCTGATACAGGGCATGTGGGCACCCAAACAGGTGTTACCCCCTGCAACACAACACCTACCCTTACTTAAATGGTTTATAATATTCACTACTCTGCTTCCCTTCCTTTCAGGTACCCAGTAAGCCACAGTCCAAAGACAGTGGGTGGAAAATTCCAGAAATGAACATTTCATAAGCTTGATCATTTACCATTATGAATAGCCTGTTGAGACTTTGTGCCATCCTGGTCTGTGCATCAACATGTGGGAGGTCAATTATTCCTCTGTCCACTTTGTGCCTGCTGTGTCTGTCATCCATGTGTGAGACACCCCATAGCTGTCTCAGGGAAACTTTCGTAGCATTACAGGGTTGTGTAGAGAGTTTTATACTCTCTGTGCTTATCTGGGGAGGCTTGGACATATCCCCCCTGTATCAAAACAAAAGACAGAGTCCCATCAAGTTATCAGGAACACGCTTGATGTGTGGCTATTGATTTAAACTGAGGCTTATCAAAGTGTGAATGCCTGTGGCCTGGCATTGCAGTCACAGGGGGTAAGCCACTGTCTGTAACACCAGTATCTCACATGAGTGCTTGTTTGAGTCCCAACTGCTCAGCTTCTAATCCAGCTTCCTGTTAAGGCGCCTGGGAAAGCAACAGAAGATGGCCTAAGTACTTGGACCCCTTCCACTGGAGCGGGAGACCTGCACGGAGTTGCTGGCTCATGACTGACCCAGCCCCAATGGTTGCAGCCACTGGGGAGGCAAACCAGTGAATGGAAGATATCTCTCTCTCTCTCTCTCTCTCTCTCTCTCTCTCTCTCTCTCTCTCTCTTTCTCTCTGTCTCTTCCCCTCTTTCCGTAACTCTGCTTTTCAAATAAATAAATTTTTTCTAAAAAAAAAAAAAAGGTGACTGCCCATCTCTGCTTCTTTCCCACCTGACTGAGTGAAGTTTTGAAAGACTGCAGGTGTTTTGAACAATTTGAGTACGAGGACCGAGATGTTCTCGGTTTAACTACCACCTGCCCACTAATTTATTCCTAGCCTTTCACTCCTTTGGCTTTTTCCAAAAGAAAAAATATGTGCAACCGCCTCTATTGCAAGTCCTTAATAAATATAGATTTCCTGGAGTTTCTGCAAATCTGTGACTTCTGTCATCTCACTGGTCGTTTTTCAGCTCAGTGTTTCAAGGTCCAGGAATCCAGGGGGAGAGGGGCCACCTAACCTTGAACGTGAAGGCTTATTGGGCTTCACCATTCTTTTGGAAAATCGAATGTTTCATTTCAGCACTGCTTTTAAGACTCCTGATCGATGACTGTTTTGGGAAAGGGAATTGTATTTTTTAAAAATGCACTGGAGTTATCCACTGGTGGAAAGTTCCACAACAAATCAGCAGGTAGCTCTCGGCTTTTGAAACGCCGTCTCCTTGGGGCCCTTCTCCCATCTTGGAGTGAGTGAGTCTGCACATGGCAAGGTGTGCCCGCGTGCCCACCCGAGCTTGGCTGACAATTGTGAGGTTGCACTGTGCCTGTCTGTGCACGGCTAACCTGTCAGAGGCACTAGGCAGATTCTGCAGGACGAGCTCCAGGCTGCAGTGAGCAGCAGCAAAGAGATTCCTGACACGGAGCCAGATGGAAAACACAGTG
Organism: Lepus europaeus; assembly: GCF_033115175.1. Taxonomy (NCBI): domain Eukaryota; kingdom Metazoa; phylum Chordata; class Mammalia; order Lagomorpha; family Leporidae; genus Lepus; species Lepus europaeus. The sequence continues at coordinate 93,604,852 of NC_084838.1, forward strand.
ACAGCTCTGGACTCCTTCCAGGACCCAGCAAAGAAGCACTGCAGATACAGTCGCTTCTTTGCAGCGTCTTCAGGAAAGCAAGAAAAAAAAAAGTTACTAACATCCCTACAATCTTTCCACAGCCAGAAGTAAACAGGCTTAGCCAGGAGCCTGTATTTCCTATGAACTCTGTCACGGGGCGCTTTTAGGAGGTGAGAATGGTGGCCTGGGTGGAGTAAAGTAAAACCCGGGACGAGAAACAAGGAGGCCGGCCTTGCAGTCCTGACCTGACCACGTGCTGCCGGCCCCCTCGCTGCTCCTCGCAGCCTTAATTCCTCCGGAGGAGGAGGAGCAGGGAGGGGGAGGAAACCCACTTCTTAGGGTCACCGTGAGGACAAAAGGCGATGGGTGGAGATAGAATCCCTAAAGGTTGCATCTGCCCTATGTATGTAAAACAGCATTCAGAAGGGTCCCCAAGGGCATGCCTTTGAAAGTGACATGTGGTTGTTCAGTTACACAATTTTCTACGAAGTGGCCCTAGGGTGCCCTAAGTGTCCAAAGTCTTTTTTCCCCTCTTTTGAAGGAAATAGGTTAATGGGAACAGTCTTCACCTTATAAGGTAGTAAAAGATCTGTATAAGCCATGGCCCCTCCATGTGCAGTGACTAGAAATTGTTAGGGGAACCCGTGGGGACCTCAGGGGGTCACACCCCAGAACTGGAGTTTGCAGAACACTCTGCTCATGCACCCTCCCAAAGTTCCCTTGTTAGGGAAGGCTGCAAGCCAGCCAATGCCACCCCACTCTCTTCCCCACCCGATGTGTTCTTGGAAAAACCTGTCATCGAATGGAGCGAGGGAGCCCGACAGATTTTCCCATAGAAATCATGCATGATTATGGATTTCTATTGTCGGCCAAGAACTTGGCACTAAAATGGCCATTGATTCGCTGTAGAGACGAAGACATCACAGGTGCAAATCACTGTCCTTTTTTTTTTTTTTTTTTTTTTTGACAGGCAGAGTGGATAGTGAGAGAGAGAGACAGAGAGAAAGGTCTTCCTTTTTGCTGTTGGTTCACCCTCCAATGGCCGCTGCGGCCGGCGCATCGCGCTGATCCGAAGCCAGGAGCCAGGTGCTTCTCCTGGTCTCCCATGGGGTGCAGGGCCCAAGGACTTGGGCCATCCTCCACTGCACTCCCGGGCCACAGCAGAGAGCTGGCCTGGAAGAGGGGCAACCGGGATAGAATCCAGCGCCCCAACCGGGACTAGAACCCGGTGTGCCGGCGCCGCAAGGTGGAGGATTAGCCTGTTAAGCCATGGCGCCGGCCCACTGTCCTTGTCTAAACGAGGAATCTTATACTCCAAACGATCGACGGCTCAAAGTAGGACAGACCTCAGAAGTGTCTCAGGCCAACATCTTATTTCAGAAAAGGAAGCGGGGACCTTTGGTGTTGCCTCTGGTCACATGGCAGGGTTACCCAGGGCTCCCGATCCACCCAGTCTACTCCTACTTTGTGAATGAGAGTCTATAGGGAGATGATGCCAGCCCTTTGGATATTCAAAGAGGTCACAGTTCCATAAATGTATATATTTGTTAATAGGTGAGAAAACTATAACTCAGAGACTTAAAAACTTTAAAGTTGCATGGCTTGGAACCATCTGGAATTCATGAATGTGCATTGTAGTCCCTAGAGCAACCATCACCTGCTTGCACAGCCTGGAACTGCTCCCCTAATCCTGACCCTTGATTTCTGAAAGAGTGATGTGTGGAAAGACGACATCAGCATTGCCTGGGAGCTTGGTGGAACTGGTGACACACGAGCTCACACCCCTGACCTGGTGCCTCGGAACACGCACTTAGCGATTCCTTCTAGAGCATTCCTCTTTGTTTTCATCTATAAAAGAGACCAGAGCGTAAGATAGTCTAGACCTTCCCTATGGCTCTGAACTGTTCTGAATTCTCCTCTTTCTGCCCCCGTTCTCCAAGACAGAAGGGGATGATGAGATGAAGACTCTCAGAAGCGAGCTAAGCATGTTAGAGCTGGGGGCCTTCCTTCTCCCCACTGCACGCACTCTGAGATGCTCCTAATTCGTGGCAGCTGTATGTGTGACTTTTGGATCCAGAGAATGGTGGGCTTTGTCTACACAGCGCACAACTCTTGACCAGGGGTCGAGACATGGGTACCTTGCTCATTTCTGCCACCAGCGCTTGGAGACCATGCAGGGATGGTGGGGAAAGCTTCAGCGATTGGCCCAGTCACTCAGTGTCTTGCACTGATACTGTCAGTCTGCAAAATCAGTTTTTAAGAATTACTGGATTGCCTGGTAGGTTTGTGATTCATTGTTGTGTCTTTGCTGTCTTTGCTAGAAGATACTTTGTTACTAGGCCAGGAGGTTGCTGCCGGAGAGAAGAACAAACGTGCTCTTGCTAAGGTCTTGGTATCACAAGAAACAGGGTTTCAGGGCCGGCGCTGTGGCATACTGAGTAAGGCTGCCGCCTGCAGTGCCAGCATCCCATATGGGCACCGGTTCAAGACCCAGCTGCTCCACGTCCCATCCAGCTCTCTGCTGTGGTCTGGGAAAGCAGTAGAAGACGGCCCAAGTCCTTGGGCCCCTGCACCTACGTGGGAGACCCGGAGGAAGCTCCTGGTTCCTGGCTTTGGATGGGTGCAGCTCCATCCATTGCAGCCATCTGGGGAGTCAACCAGTGGATGGAAGACCTCTCTCTCTCTCTCTCTCCGTGCCCCTCTGTAACTCTGCCTTTCAAGCAAATAAATAAATCTTTTAAAAAAAAAAAAAAAGAAGCAGCAGCAGGATTTTCAGGCAGAGTCCTGAGACACGTTTCTTCTGGGTGGGTGGATCCCTCACTGACTGCTACATACTCAGTGACTCCCTCTTGCTTTGGTAATGCATGTACTTCCCGACACTGCATTTTCCCCCAATCTGCTTACTGATTTCTACTCCCTTTCGTGACTAGGGAAGCACACACCTGAGAGATCCCTCTGTTGACTCCACACCACGTGCAAAGCGTGTGTCTATGTCTGAGCAAAGCAGCCAGACACGTACATTTCTTCTTTAAGAACTTCTGCTGATTTCTCTTGGACGTAGCCCTGCTTCCCTGAGGATCCGGCGTGTCAGCGTTCATGGCTACAGAACATAAAATCCCATTTCTGGTCATGGCCCTGAACCTTTATGCACAGAGCAAGGTGGAGGTTTTCGTGCGCATCTGGTACAATCAGTCGCTTTGCAGCATCATCCACAAGACAGACTTTCAAAGCTGATATTGAAAGTGACATGGGCCTCCGTGGAGCTTTCGTTTGCCAAATATTCGAGAATCATTTTCCTTCCACAAAAGTCTTAAAAGTGTCAGCATCATGAGGACCTCTGCCCATGGGGCCGCTCCCTTCCATAGGATCATGGTTATAATTTACTACACAGGATCCACCGGGCCATGGATGCAAGGGAGGGTTGTGAATGTTTATGGCCCTCGAGGCAGAGGCTGTCTGCAAATATCTGGGGGAAGCAAGGGCCCTTTCGCCTCCCTCTATGGCACTGAAACATTTTGGAAAGATATTTTTATTTTAAATCAGTGAGCTCAGTGAGTAAACACAGAGTCGGCACAGCCAAAGTTCTTCCAAAGGAAGCAGAGATGGAATAAAGAAAGAGCTTTAGTGTGACAAGGTCTTGTGTGCACTTTCTATCTCCTTTTTTAAAAGATTAATTTATTTCTTTGAAAGGCAAAGTTACAGAGATAGAAAGATGGAGAGAGACACAGAGAGACTTCCACCCTTTGGTTCACTTCCCAAATGGCCTCAATGGTTGGAGCTAAGCTGACCTGAATCTGGGAACCAGGAGATTCCGGGTCTCCCACGTGGGTGCAGGGATCCAAGCACTTGGGCCATCTTCTGATGCTCTCCCAGGCACGTTAGCAGGGAGCTGGATTAGAAGTGGAGCAGCTGGGACTCAAACCAGCACCCCTATGGGATGGTGGCATTGCAGGTGGTGCCTTAACTGGCTGCATCACAGTGCTAGTCACTCTCTCCTTCTCTTGAGGATCAAGTTATGGAGAAAGCAGGCGTTCATATCCCCAGCAAGAATCTACTCTAGGGGCCAGCACTGTGATGTAGAGGGCTAAGCCACTGCCTGCAATGCTGGCATCCCATATGGGCATTGGTTCGAGACCCAGCTGCTCCACTTCTGATCCAGCTCTCTGCTATGGCCTAGGAAAGTAATAGAAGATGGCCCAAGTCCTTGGGTTCCTGCATCCTCATGGGAGACCTGAAAGAAGCTCTTTGCTCCTGGCTTTGGATAGGCATAGCTCCAGCCATTGCAGCCAATTGAGGGAGTGAACCAGCGGATGGAAGACCTCTCTCTATCTCTATCTCTATCTCTATCTCTATCTCTATCTCTATCTCTGCCTCTCCTTCTCTCTATGTGTAACTCTGACTTTCAAGTAAACAAATAAATCTTTAAAAAAAAAAAAGAATCAACTCTGTATAAGTCATAGTTCCTTGGGCTGAAAACGGGTCTATGGATGCAGGCAGTGATGTAGACATCATTTTCCCACACAGGTACCCTGTGAAGGAGGTAACAGGCCATCTTTGGTTCCCGTATTTGATCAAAATATCAAGAAAATCAAACTCTGCTTCCATGGCTCTCATGAATCATCAAGAGAGAGGCAGGCTTTGTTTTGATTCATAAATAGGTCAAAGACTCATCTGATCAGGTTCAGAGGAAGTCAAGACAGAACCATGGGCAAGAGGCATATCCAAGTTCTCCCCCCAAAATATATCACCCAGTATTGGACTAGCACAGTATTTGAATGCAGGTGGAGGAAAAAAACACACTATTTTTCCTCCAAAAAGGAGAATTTAACCCAGATCTGAAATGCATCATGGAAGTCTTTTCATGAAAACAGACTTGAAGTGCATATTCAGCAGAAGAACTCCCTCCTTCCCCATAACCACACTCTGCAGCTTCCAAGCAGGATGTGAGGAGAATTCCCAAGTCGTACTGGACTGTGTCTCACTTAAAAGTCACTTTCCCAACATGTATGTCTGACCTCAAAAACAAGAAACCTGGAAATCATCCTCAAGAATGAAAAGTCTTGATGGCACCTTGCACCACATAATTGGACAAGTCAGTGAGCACTCCGGCTATCATCCCCATTTGGGGGTTTTTGCTTTTATATGGAATGAGTTGAACGGCAACGGGGAAAAAAAGAATTTGCTTTTAATTCCAGGAAACTTGGCAGATAAGGATGATGGAAAACTTGAAAGATTTCCAAAAATAGATGGACATTTATATAAAATGTGGCCTTTCGCTGCATTTCATTCTTCTCCAACTTTGTTTATGCTGTCCTCTTCCTTGAGATTTTCACACACAGGGCAAACATTCATAAAAAGCTTAAGTCCCAAAGGATTCCAAGCAGCTCTAAGATATCAACCAGGCAGCTTCACTCCTGAAAATCTAAATAAACTCATTCATTTTCAGGCCAATGAAATGACAATGGCATAAAATAACTGTCTTGCTCTTCGTGCTGTATGGACAAACACAGAAGCTCATGTGCTCGCTCTCTGTGTGAGAGAGAGAGAGAGAGAGAGAGAGAGACATGCACATCATCAACTTTAGTCAAGACTGACAACTCTGCAACAAAATGGAAGAGCTTACTCAATGTCTTGGAAGATCATCAGCTTTGCTCAGAACTGGGAAAGAAAGAAAAATTACAATCAACCTTTAAATGCCAACACCAGTAACAAGAAGAGATGTTGTGAGCAAGCTCAGGCACCTTCCTCCAAAGGCCATCCATACCCTCTTGTGTCTGTCTCCCTTCATGTGAGAAATACGTGTTCCTCGTGGGAAACTCCCCATAGCATTCTTAAACTTCACATTGATTTTATTTTGCTTCCCAAGCTAGGATTTGCATGTACTCCAGTGTGCGACCCTCTCAGTGCCACTTGGTAAGTTTTACCTTGTTTCTGCCATACAGATGAAGATAGAGAACCTTCTAGCAAATGCTCTTTGGCTCTTCTTCCCTGTGAATTTGAAGCAGAGGAAAGATATTAGCTAATCCATGATGAAGGCCATGGTGTTGAGAATCAATTGCAGGGAGCAAGTGGAGAAGAAGCCAGCCCAGTCAGGAGACCATTGCCATCTCACTTGAAAGAAAGCACAGATTCGGACGAGCCTACGAAGCAGAGGACCTAGGAAGAAATGATCGGATTCCACGTACATTCTACAAGTAAGACTTCCAGAGACGGACGTGTCCGTGGTTGGGGTGCATGAGAGAAAAAGAAATCAAGAGAGTGCCCGGGATGATTGCATGATGTTTGCCACCATCTGTCTCATCTTCACCCTGCACTTGAGGGGCTGGAACTCTAGAAGCATTTCCAGATTCCTTTGCCACCAGGGCTCCAAATGCAGATTCTGCCAATGAGAGCCTTAAGGGACGTGAGAAAGTAGAAGGAAGGTTGACACTACTCTTCCACTTCCAGTAGTGATGGCAGCAGAAGGAGACTGTAGACACCCCTGAGGGTTGCTTTATGGGAGCCCAGGGGGCGGAGACAGTTGGACAGGATCCCACAGAGCTGGCCTGGCTCCCTGCAGTTACTGATCCCCCCCCCCCCCCACTCTTTCTGGTTCTTCAACTACTCCAGAAATTCTGGGGATGCTGGTGTTACACCCAAGAAAGATAAAGGAAGAAGCAGTGCAATGTAACCAATTCTCACCTCCAAAGACCACTGCTGTCTACATTCCCACCCATTACAGATATGTCAAAGGCCCAAGGATTCCAGCCCTTACCACTGGCCTTCTCATCACATCAGATTCCGTATGTCCCTAATGTAACCACATCTGATGGTCCCTAATGTAACCATATCTTGCCATGCCTCTGATGGTCTACAGGCACCTGTACTGCTGTGTGTGGGAGTTTATGGACTCAGGAGTGAACCTTTCAACAAAATCTGACTCAGGAAACCCCTGATGTACCTTAAGAGGGAGTAAGCTTCAATGATTCACAGCCCCTTGGTTTGCCTCTGCCTGTAATAATAGCTAACGTGGAGCGTGGGAATGTAGTGTACTTCTGCATCATTAGTCAAGACTGTATTACCAGGTAGACTTCTTGATTTTGAACATGATCGATAGCCACACATGAACCTGTCTTGTCTGAACCTGATTCAATGCGCACACCTGCTATGTGAGACAAGGGTCAATCCCAGAACCCAATAGAAGCTTTTGAAGTTGACAATTCAGATGGCTTCCTGGTTGAAATACTCACTGACTATCTGGATAAACTTTGACTTTGATTCTCCAACCAGAAATTCAAGGTCATCAGCAGATTCCTCTAGGCTCCAACTTCTCAGAACTGCCTTTTGCCTACAGTTGATTCCCATTATTCAGTGATTTCTGTACTTCCATTTGTCAGTTTCCTTGCTTGCTTTGAAACCCCATGATCCGTATTTACAATGCATTCACAGCCATTGGTGGACATGTGTAAGTAGCAAAAACTCGAGTGTTTGCTATATACTCTCCCAATTTTGGCCAAAGAGGACAATGACCCACCTCCCTGCACCAGCTCTCTCTCTGTCAGCAAGTGGTCTCTTTGTAGCCTACACCTACTGTGGTGTTCTCCTGAAGTCCACACTTCTTCATCTATCTGCCTTAGAGTTACAGAGTGAGTTATGGAATTTGAACACATCCGAAGCTGACCTCTTGATTGTCAACCTAACCTTGCCTTTTTCTCCGCCTTCCCCACCCCAGTAAAGGTGACTCCTCCTATCCCATTGGGTCAAATCCAAAGACTTGAAGTCTACCTCTTTTGACTCCTCTTCCTCTCACATCCCTCTTCCAATAGATATATCACCAACTGCTCTGATGTTGGAATGTATCCAGAAGCGAGACACTTCTCAATATCTTCTTCTCCCTCCATAACTGATTGCCAGACCATTGATTCTGTGTGTGTGTGTGTGTGTGCCATTGATCCTCTTGGTGTGTGTGAACCATTGATTCTGTTTGTGTGAATCATTGGTTGTGTGTAAATCATTGATTCTATTGGCGCATGTGAACCATTAATTCTATTTGTATGTGTGAACCATTAATTTCTATTGGTGTGTGTGAACATTGATTCTGTTGGTGTGTGTGAACATTGGTTCTATTGGTGCATGTGAACCATGGATTCAATTTGTGTGTGTGAACATTGATGCTATTGGTATGTGTGTGTGTGTGTGTGTCTGTTTAAGCCCTTTTTATGCTGCTAAAGAACACAATGTCACAGTCTGAGTGAGTGAAAGAAAAGAGGTTTTTTTGACTGGCAGTGCCAGAGAGCTTGGGTCGTGGGGCTGCGTCTGGTGATGACCTCCTTGCTGGCAGAGGCCAGAGCAGTGCCAGGCACCACATGGCAAGAGACAGAGAACATGCAAAAGTGCATGTGCCCATCTGCTTGCTCTGTCTCTCTTCTTATAAAGCCACCGGGATCCAGGCATAGGAGCCACACCTTATGACCTTATCTAATAGACAGAGTAACGTCCATCCTCTTGTACCTCCCAATGGGAATTCAAGTTCAACCTGCAAAGGCTTGGAGGACACTCACTCACATCCATACCATGGCAGTGGCTTTGTTTTGTGCTAACACAGTATTGAAAGTGAGAGAGAGAGAGAGAGAGAGATACAGAGAGACACCATTTACTGATTCATTCCCCAAATGCCCACAATGACTGGGGTGGGCCAGGCCCAAAGATAGATTGAGAAGCTAAATCCAGGTTCCTACATTGGGGGTAGAAATACAGTTACTTGAGCCATCGCTGCTGCCTCCCAGGATCTGCATCACAGGAAGTTGAAACTGGGAGCCAGAGCTGGGAATTGAACCCAGGCATTCAAATGTTGGATGCTGGTGTCTTAATCACTAAGCTAAATGCCCACTTCCCCAGAGTGCTTTTAAGATCTAAATTGGACCTATTTCCCCTCTGTCCAAAATCTGCCTATGGCATCCATCTTTCAGAATAAAATCCAAAGCTCTCAATGTAACATAAAACCCTACTACTCGTTCAACTCATCCCCCTATGACCTGACCTGTCATTCACCCAGCTCCAACCACTCAAGCAATCACCACAGGACATTTGCATTTACTTCCCCCAAATATCATCCATCTGTCTTCCTTCAGGGCTTTGCTAAAGCGCTGGATATCACACCACAAACACAAGATAAGTATGTGAGGTAATGGATACATTAGTGAGTTCCACTTAGCCATTTCCCAGTGGATACATATATTGAAACGTGGTGTTGCAGACTATACATATATACAATATTATCAGTTTTGAATTTGACAGTCCTTCAAAAAGGCGATGAAAAGTATAATTAAAAGATAAGCTTATTTTCCCTGTCGGAGCCCAGCAAGGCAGAGACATCTTGGTGGGACGCAGGCTGGGGGCTCTCAAACTGCACAGAAAGGTCTGCTGGGCCAAAACAGCTGGGAGACACTTGATTCACAAATTTCCCAGGCCCCTGCTTCATGAGTCAAGTCAGCATGCTCTTCTGATATTGCCCAGAGCAGAAGCAGAAAAGGTTTCCTCCATGGACCGTGGGGAAGGCTGAGACTCCTAAACAGGTCCCTGAGGCAGGGGGCTCGGTTAGTCCTCCCTGGTTAGTGGGGCATCTCAAAGAAATGAATTCATCCAAGGAGTCAGGGTAGCAGTGCACACTCAGGACCTATAGTCTCTTTCTCCCACTGTGTCCCAGCGAAGGCTGCAAATCTCTACTTGAAAACCCACCTGTGAGCCCTTCCTCACATGCAGTGTTTGCTATCTGCAGCCTTCTAAGTGCACAGGTCACGTTTTCTGGTCTGTGATCCCCAAAACATAACCCAAACTACGTCTCAGGATAAGATCTTACATTGAAGCATCGAATGAGATGAGTTACCTGCAGTGTGTACCGGGCTTCTCAACTTTACAAAGCTGGGAAGACAGCACTGGGACCTGCACTTAGAAGGTGAGCTCAAGGAAGGGGCTGCGCCTTGGCCACCTCATATGGTGTAGAAGCAGTGGTCTGCATGGCCGTAGAGGCATCCAATTTCTTTCCAGGCACAAACTCTACCCATTAGCTCCATGTGCTAATGGACAATGTGTGGTTGTCCCTAAATTTTCAGGAATCACAAGGTGCTGGGGAGTTGATAGGCTTAGCAGAAACACTTGGAGTGTCTGCAACTCACAGCATCGCTCCAGTAATAACTGTATCTCTGCCATACAGATTGGAGCATGGAGCAAGCCAGAGGCAAGTGAGCCAGCTGGCGCAGTCTGCATGCAGGATATCAAGGGCCACGTGGCAGGATGAGCCTCTGTGGAGCAAACTTAGCTGTCTGGTGGTTCCCTGGGACGTGGGAAAGATTTATAGCTGTGCTCCAGGGAGCCTGTGCCAGTGGGAACCGTCTCAACTCTTCCAGGCAGAGGTGGGTGACGCTACTCTGGCTTGGCAAGACCCTGGTTTTACTAAGCGGTTAATATGAAATAATGCCCACCAGATATCTGCTAGGGAGTGAAACGTCACACCAACGTGTGCCCACTATTTATTCACAAGTCCAACAGAAAGAAACAATATTCAAATATGTCCAAAGGATTAGCATTAATTTGTTCTTCCACGTTTTCTAAACTTTTGCCTCAAGGAAGATAAAAAGGAGCCAATGACACAGTGTTCATTTTGTTGGATTCCTACTGAGTTGTTTCCTATGAGTTCTTCTTATGAAATGATGCTTGGGGGCTTTTAAGAGCCTAAATAAAAGGTCATGATTAGAAGACGCTTTGTGAAATCCACTGTGCAATGAAAGGGCGCTGTGGATGGGACAGTGATCATTTTGTCACACTTATGAGGACTCCAGGAAGAATTAACGGTCTCGCTCTAGTAACACGATAAATGGGAGCTGTTCTCAGTAACGCATTTGTTGTCTTCTGGCTTAAAAACAATGACAATTGTGTAAATGACCAGGTTAAGGTTATTTCTTCAACTTGACCAAAACACATTTCAACGAACACCCAACATGTCTAAACCTCATTTCTTCCTCCACTGTATTCTTTCTCTAACGCAGATCTTAGGCACATTGTTATAATCAACTAACTCCATCCTGGAATTAGGTGGACTATAAATTAATAAACAACTTCTTAACATCTACAACCTGGGGAATGCTAAGTCTGGAATATCCTTGAGTGCTCCATTCCCAAAATTGCACGTACTACAGAAAGTGTGGCAGGAGCACCGCTTCTTCCTGAGTCTTAAGAGAAAGGAGGGGAGAGGGAGAGAGAGGGAGAGAGAGGGAGAGAGGGAGGGAGAGAGAGAGAAAGAGAGAGAGAGAGAGAGAGAGAGAGGCAATTTCATTCTGTTACATTGAAAAACGCATCCTGCTTCATGCCCCTGGCTCCCAGGTCTCTTTTCTTGAAATTTGAAATTTCTGGTGGTATACCCTTGTCTGAATTCACTCAGATAATGTTGATAACTTGCTGCCAGATTCTACATCCCAAAAATTCTGCCTTTTAAGATGCCTGTAGATGTTCTGACAGAGGGGCAGGCTCACGGCAGAGTGTAATTCCTTGGCTCCATTCCGTCTTGCACGGCGCTCTTTCTCTGGTCCGTTTGTTCTTGTTTCACCCCAGTTATATTTGCAGCTGTATCTTTCACATTCATGTTGTTGGAAGCTACTTGCTCATTTTCTGAGCTATGTGAAGTATAAATTAGTAAATCATTTCTTGGTCTGGAAGTTTGGTGCTTCTTAAAACTGGAGGATGTCTCTGAGGTCACAGGCCTTCGAGGAAGCCATCTGATGTCACTGCAGATGTGGGAGGCAGAACTAAGGAGCTCCCCACGGGGCTGGGAGAAGATCCAAGTGAGTCCAAGGTCCTCAAAGATGTCCTAATAAAAGTGAGAAAGGAAAGTCAGAGTCGGAGGAGGAGATCTGATGATTGAAGGAAGGGAATCAATGAGAGACTTGGAGATGCTTCGTTGCTGTCTTCCAGGAGGAAGGGAGGTGCCACGAAGCCAAGGAATGCAAGTGGCCTTGACAAGTTGGGAAAAGGCAAGGAAATCAGAGCTGTCAGAGGAAACACAGTCCTGAGACCATCGCTTGAGCCCGCTGAGGCGCTTGACCTGCCTAGAGACCACACGTGTGTGTTGGATGAAGCCTAGCATCAGTGGTCTTTTGTGTCAGTAGCCACGGGAAGCGGTGACAGCATTCCGTGAGAATATTCCAGATCACTGCCGTGTCACCACTGTGCTTGTAGGTTTTCTGTCTTTCTCTCTTACTCATGGTTGTTGTTGTTGTCCTATAGATGTCGATATCATTAATTTCCTAGCCCTGGATCTGCTCCTAGCACATGCACTAGACACCTTCCCCATCTCCAGGACTGTTCAGGTTTAAGCCTCATGAACCCCTTCAGGCGTTGATGTTTTACACCTGTTCCACCTTGTGACTTTGCTCAGAAAGGATATCCCATTTTACTGCTCCTTTCTTCAGCGAGATGCTGCCTGTCTTGCAAGTGCTCATGGTTTCGCCTACCTGTGGTCACTGCCACTGAGCCGTCCGCCCACCTGCACACTGTGGGCCTCAGTGCCAGTAACAAACCTTTATGCAATAAGGGAAACATTCTCCCAGCGTGTCCACTGTGATGACCCCTAATCAGTGTGTGTCCACAGAGCACTCAGAATGTGGCTGGTGTAACCAAGGGACGAAATATTCAATGTCACCTTATTATGATTAAAGTTTAATTAAAGTTCATTTTCTTTTTTTTTAAAGATTCATTTATTTATTTGAAAGAGTTACACAGAGAGAGGAGAGGCAGAGAGAGAGAGAGAGAGAGAGAGAGAGAGAGGTCTTCCATCCGATGGTTCACTCCCCAGATGGCTGCATCGGCTGGATCTGTGCTGATCCGAAGCCAGGAGCCAGGAGCTTCTTCCAGGTCTCCCATACGGGTGCAGGGGCCCAAGGACTTGGGCCATCTTCCACTGCATTAAAGTTCATTTTCAATAGCCGCGCTTGCCTAGCAATAAACCACATTGGACAGCACAACTAGATTTCCATTAAATGCATATTGACAATGATTAATTGAAGCAGTTATCAGGCACCTGCAGTTACAGAACTCAAATCAGTCAACTTTTCATTAACTATTACTTACAGGAAAGACTATCACAATGACAAAAAAAAGTATCTAAAAGCCAGAGACATTTATTCCTAAAATAAGCATCAACTGCATGCGAGAACAATCTGTACTTAAACAAAATCCCCCGAACTATTAAATCCTTGTGCGTGGTGCCGTTACCTCCAGGAACTCATAAAAGGAAATGTCCTTAATTAAAAAGAGTGATTTTTTGGGTGGCTCTAGGGACGCGTAAATGTCTGGGATATAAATAAGCCACGTTTGTGGCTGGATCCGAAGGCATGGCCTTGGTTCACTGGCCCATCCCCGGCACCGCCAACGTTACACCGACGGTTGATTAGGGGAAACCCAGTCCTTTACTGGAAAACCTTAAGAAAAGGGCTGCTCTGCCCTGGCGCTTTGGCTGATAGCCGTGTCCCCGTGCTGTTTCTGTGATTAATTTCCCCTGACATAGCTGGGGGTGTAAAAGCCCACGTGGAAAGCAGCAGGCAGGCGGAACAGGAGGCCCCCACTGGCAGCACGAACCGGAGGAAGACAGCAGGCACTCTTCCCAGGGGAATACTTAGCCTGGACTTCGGGCTCCACAGCACAAGGGGAGCTGAGTGACACCAAATAGGAGCTGATGTTGAGTCCGGTGACAAAAACCAGATGGTTCAGTGGAGAATGCCTTTCCAGCTTCCCGCCACTCTGCTCGCTTCGACAGGATTTGAACCCACCCACCCCTCGCCCCTGCAAAAAGAGACATCCAGATGTTAAAGGTATAGAGCTTGCATGTGCTGTCTCTGACTTCTATGTGAGTAACCATATAGTTAGGGATGCAAATGCATTCGGAACCAGGAAGAGCGAAGTCACACGAACCACAAGGGGCAGCCTGCAATCAGGGGTGATGCTGGTCCTACCCACACAGCGGCCAGCACTCCTGCGAGGCAAGTGTCCAGATCACCTCAAGAGAAGCAATGGGCCCCTCACCAAATGTCCCTCAGCTGGGCACTCCCTTAAATGGTTAAAGGATTCAGTAGTGTCCTGCTTGCTTTTGCTTAAACAAATAGATAATATCCTCCTTCTCTGTCTCTACCACCTGTCTTTCCATAAACGAAATCTAAAAAAAAAAAAAATTTAAGGGGCTGGAGTTGTGGCACAGCAGACTAAGCTGTTGCTTGTAACACCTGCATCCTGTGTGGGCTCAGGTTCGAGTCTTGCCATCTCTACTTCCTATCCAGTTCCCTGCTGGTGCTCCTGGGAAAGCAGCAGAGGATGACCCGAGTTCTCAGGCTCCTGTCATTCACATGGGGGACCCCAGATGGAGCCCTGGGCTCCTGGCCTCCACCTGGACTAGCCCCAGCCTTTGCAGCTCAATTGAGGAGCAAACCAGAAGATAGGAGATTCTCTCTCTCTCTCTCTCTGTGTGTGTGTCTTTCTCTCTCTCTCTCTCTCTCTCTCTGTCTTTCTCTCTCTCTCTCTCTCTACCTGTGTATGTCCGTATGTCACTCTTTCTTTCCCTCTACCTCTCCTTCTCTGTCACTCTGCCTTTCAAATAAATAAATAAGTCATTAAAAATGTAAAAAGAGACAAAAATGAACTTTCAGATATAAACAGATTTAGCTGAAATATAACAGCACTTCAAAAAAGTTTATGAAAAACTGGAATTTGGAATTTATTTGGAGGGCCAGTGCTGGGCATAGTAGGTAAAGCTATCACCTGTGGCACTGGCATCCCATACGGTTCGTGTCTTGGCTGCTCCACTTCTGATCCAGCTCCTTGCTAATGTGCTTGGGAAAGCAGCAGAAGACGGTCCAGGTATTCGGGTCCATGTGCCCATGTGGGAGACCCAGTACAAGCTCCAGGCTCCTGACTTCAATCTGCCCAGTTCTGGTGGTTTTGGCCATTTGGAGAGTGAACCAATGGATGGAAAATTCTCTCTCTGTAACTCTGCCTTTCAATTAAATAAGTAAATCTTTTTTTTTTTACAAAGCTTTTATTTTGGTTCAAAATAATTGTTATATACATTTTCATGGAGTTTTTGAAAAACCCTCACAAGCATAGGTTTCAAAATTTCTTGTACTAAAACAAACTTATCATTTAATTCCATTTTCTATTAACTTTCGAAGCACCCTCGTCTCTCTACTGGTAGAGTTCATTTGTTCAGATAATAGGGTATAGCTGATCCATGAGGAGGTTCCCAAATCTCCCTGCACCTGGGTTTTGCACTATTGGAAGGGCTCCTCCAGTGGTTTCACAGCATTGCCTGGCTTTGCACACACGTCAGTGACTCTATCGCATGTCAAATATTGGGAAATGACAGCCCATTCCAAACAAGAGTTTAATGCTGCGTGAAGATTAATTCTGTAGCTTTGCCCTCAAAAGGAGAGGGAAATAGGACAAATATCCTTTTGCTTTTCCCTCCTAGCAATATCTCCTTTCCCTGCACTTTCTTGGTCCTCAGTCCTCCGGAATGGCGACTCCTTCACTTACGCACTCTGCTTGCAATGGTAAACACCACCAAACTGAGTGTAGCTCAAATGGAAGGCTTTCCCCTGGGAAATTTCAGGGATCGTAAGTTGAATTAGGTCTCTGAGTTCAAAGTCCTGCAAAAATTCCTATATTTAAGATAAAAATGTTTGCCATGTATATAATACAATACACTTTTTCAAAATAATTTACATTTCCTTAGAGTATAATTGCTTGCTTTTTCAAACTTGAAGCCAGTCCCAAAGATTCCTGCATTCTGTACCTTGCAAGCTGGAATCTACTTACTCAAAATTTCCCAATCCTCCAGAAAAAGAAAAAAGGGGCCCATGGAAAGCAAGATAAATCAAGTGCCCTGGATCTGAGAAGTTGTAGATGGTGGAGCAGGACGGGGGTCTGGTGGCTGCCACGTTGCACACAGAAGCTCTGTTTCAAACCTGTGAGGAGCAGGTGCCCGATTAGGTCTCCTAGGGACTCTGGAAAATCAATGCTACCTACACTCTCCTCCACTCAGCCCACACACCTATGACACATCAAAAGTGTTAGGAAAAATGCAGTCTAGTGAAGAAAGAGAGAAATCTAACTGAGAAAAGAGACCAAGAGTCTGTCACCAGGCAAGACGGAAAAAATTCAAATGTTCTTATTTTTAACAAAAAAAAAATGATTTCTTGTTCAGATTATCCACTTTGGCTTTTTAACAGCAGCCAGGAAAATGAAGCTATTGGTGCATTTGAATTTTCCTCTATGCTGTCCTTTCAATTTAATTACTGCTCAGACATCTGTAATGGAACTGGGCGAGGGGCTTAGGGCAGGGGTTCCAGCTTGGATCTTCGTCAGTCTGTCCTGGATGCAGGATGAAACCTGGACGTGTGACTGTGGCCCTCACAGACGTTGGCTGTCTATTCCAAGACAGGGCCCCCCAGAGTCTGCGTTAGCGTTGGATGAGAAGAAACAGGGCTGTAAAGGATGTGACACCGAGGCCGTGCATGGCAGAGTCCAGGCTTAACTATCATCCACTCAGTCTGTCCCAGCTGCCACCTGCAGACCACGACACCTTAACTGAAGCCACTTCATCTTGGAGTTTAGGATTTCATTTGTGGGGGGAAAAAAGTATTGGGATTTGAGAAGAAACGGCACGAACTACATACTGTCACACCAAGGCTCCATGCTCCGACCACTGATCTTGCATCGGGAGAAAAAGCAGATTGAGGTATTTTGAAGGAGTTTGAGATTCTTCCAAAGGCCTTGGAAAGGTGACAATACTGAAAAGCCTTCTCCACACACACACACTTACACACACACTTACACACACATACACACACACGTGGAATGTATTTAAGCCAGTTTGGAACTGTAAGGGGCTGACTCTCAGAACGTGGGGAAGAGGTGAGCGTGGGAGTCCTCAGCTCAGATGGGCTCGAGCTGCAGAATTGTGTGGTTTAACAATGAAGCCAGGTCTTTGGGCAGTGGATGCTCCTATAACACGAAATAAGGAGCCTCCAGGGAACAACTCAACGCCAACTTCATCCTGATCTGGCTCCCGGTGATCTGTCTCTAGAGCCTTCTGGTACAATTAAAGTTCTTTTTAAACAGAGAGGTGTTTTTCCAAGGGACACTGATAGACACGAGGTCATTGGAGCTTTCTCCCTGCTCCTGGGCCCTTTATTCCATAGTCATGCAGACTTCCACAACCGACCAGAAATTGACAAATCCCTTCCCACCCCTGAGCACTGTGGCTTGGCTTGGTCTTCCAGCCACACTAGCTCGGCCGTGGCGCCCAGATCTCCATTAGGATCCCTTATAGCTCGGTTTGGAGAAAAGCAACCAAGGGGGATCAGAAGGAGCGCCTCTCGCCTCTCTTGTGTAACTCCTCCCGGTTCTGAGAAGAGCCAGGAGGAGCCTCGCCAGGCTCCAAGTTGTCACACTGATCAAACCCCATGAGTCACCTGCTTCCAACAACGCTGCCAGTGCACTGGGCGTCTCCAGGACTCACACACCGCCCGGATCACGCCTCCTGGGTCAGCTGTTTGAGGTGCCCAGGTGGGGCGTGTGGGGAGTGCACCCTCAGTTGTCCCAGTGCACTCTCCCGCAGCCCTGAGCTGTTTCTCACTTGCGCCACGTTGTCTGGCTGTCGCGGCCAGGCACCACCGTGTGTGCAGAGTTTCCGTCACACTGTTGGCTTTGGTGCTAGACATTGCCTCAGCCCGGAGGTGTGGGCGCTGTAAATTAGCATCTGAAACAACGCAGCTGGAGGCCTGCTCAGCCAGGGACCCTGTCCCTGTGACCTCAGCCTTCTTCTGTCTGGGAGTTGCTGCTCTGCTCGGTGAATTTCAGTCCGTGCTGGGGAACAAGCGTGGGTGTGCTCTAGATTAGCCTAGGAAAGGGACCTGGTCCGTCATTTTGAGTTTCCCCAGAAGCAGAAGCCATGACAACGGATTGCAGAGCAAGTCATTTATTTGGGAGGGGATGAGGAAACAGGAGGAGGGGAGTGGGGAGACAGGGAAGGACATAGCTCAGCAGAGAGTGTGTTATCAGGCAAGTCACCACTGTGGTCACCTGCCGCATGTCTAAGCTCCTGGGGAACTCGGGGAGCCAGGTAGCATTAGCCCAGGTGACCTGCAAAGGAGCTGGGGTGTTTATCCACCAGTCCCATTCGGTTGTAAGCTGAGGGATGCTTCCAGGAGCCGGCAGCTCCCCAGCACCTCTGGCCTGCTGTGCCTGCTGTAGAGGTCAGACAAAGCCCCCAGGCACAGAAACGCAGGTGCTGACAGGAGGGAGTCTAGCCAGTGCGTAAAAATGGCAAGGCCCCGGAGGGACAGAGCTGAGCGCCAGCAATGAACTCCCCAGCCCAGAAACCAGAGCAAATGCCAGGGAAGCCCTGTTCATCTCACAACTAGCAGGGGTCTGCAAGAAGATGTGGGCCAACCCTGCCCACTCCTCCAGGAAGACTTCCTGGAGCTTTCAGTCAGCTTCCCTCTAAGCCTTGAGGGGTGTCCCAGCTGCCTGTCCCGAGGAGAGACAGTTCCAGCTGCTACTCCACCTGGTACTGTCTAAATCTTCACGTTTCATACTAACAGCCATTCATTGCCCGCTTACTGAGAGGGGGGGAGTGCACTAGGGAGAACTGAGAGGCCCAGGCAACAGCCCCCGGTGGCATTCACAGTTGCACGCGGGTCCCCTTGCACCAGAAATACACATTGCAACAAAGGAGGGAGTCTCTCCACAGGGAGGGGCCGGGGGGGGGGAGCAGGTCACAGCCCACAGGTCACCAAGCGGGAGCAGGGACCAGTGAGTCCTACTCAGTCTGAGTGTGGCAAGGTGAAGTACCTTCAGAGCCCCACTTGCTTCACAAGCTCTACGGGCCAAGAGAAATCCCCACGCCCTCCAAATGGGAGCTTATTTGTACTTGAAACCAGAACCTTATATGTACAATGGGGTTAAGAGAAATGATGTGTTCTGGTTTTATAAAGCATAGACTTTAAAAAAAAAAAGATTTATTTATTTATTTATTTATTTATTTGAAAGGTATAGTTACAGAGAGGCAGAGAGAGAGAGAGAGAGAGAGGGAGAGAGAGAGAGGCAGAGAGAGAGAGAGAGAGAGAGAGGGAGAGAGAGAGAGAGAGAGAGAGAGATCTTCCATCTGCTGGTTCACTCCCCAGATGACCTCAATGGCCAGAGCTGTGCTGATCCGAAGCCAGGAGCCAGGAGATTCTTCCAGGTCTCCCAGGCGGGTGCAGGGGCCCAAGGACTCAGGTCATCTTCCACTGCTTTCCCAGGCCATAGCAGAGAGCTGGATTGGAAGTAGAGTAGCGCCGGCGCGGCGGCTCAATAGGCTAATCCTCCGCCTTGCGGCGCAGGCACACCGGGTTCTAGTCCCGGTCGGGGTGCCGGATTATGTCCCAGTTGCCCCTCTTCCAGGCCAGCTCTCTGCTGTGGCCCAGGAGTGCAGTGGAGGATGGCCCAAGTGCTTGGGCCCTGCACCCGCATGGAAGACCAGGATAAAAACACCTGGCTCCTGGCTTCGGATCAGCGTGGTGCGCTGACCGCAGCACGCCGGCCGCGGCGGCCAAAGGAAGACCTTCTTCTCTGTCTCTCTCTCTCACTGTCCACTCTGCCTGTCCAAAAAAAAAAAAAAAAATAAGTAGAGCAGCTGGGACTAGAACCGGCGCCCACATGGGAGGCCGGCACTGCAGGCGGCAACTTTTACCCACTACACCACAGCGCTGGCCCCAAGCACAGACATTTTTAAAGGTGAACATCAGTCTGTTTCCTTTTCTCCTGTCTTTCAACCCTCTGCCAATTCCTGACCCCAATCACTGCAAATGAGCTCGTGCTAAAATATAACGTCCACCTCCTCCCGCAGATATTTCAAGAGGTATTAGGTACAAACAGACATACAGAGACGACCACCAGTCAGATCATGTGAAATCAGACCTTATAAAGAAAACTTGAAGTCAAACGTTCCTTGGTCTGGTAGCCTGTAATTAAATAGCACCCATCGCTGTAGTTACAGCCGGCGGTGCCCCCGGGGGACGTGGAAATGAACAAAAATCCACAGGCTGGTCACCATAATAGCCACCAAAGGGAAGTGAATCTAACAAATGTGTTAGCCAAACACGGGAGTGACTGTAGCTTATATTTGCATAAATGTATCTATGCAAGTGTCGGTGTTACTTACACTGGATCTTTAAAATCATGAACAGAAAGAATCGGTACGCTGCTCCCGAAAGTAAGCAGTTTATACTCAACAGCTTTGCAGCATTTTTGAAAGCAAGCAAGAAAAAGCAGCCGAGATCCTATCCCGTGGAAAAGTCACACGCAGCCTGTTCGTGGACCAGATGCATCTTGCGAGCGTGTCTGCCTGGCTCTCACCAGGTTCACCACCTGCAGAGAGTTTTAAAGCTGCAGTCGCTGCCATCCTCTAAAACACAAGGGTAGCATCAGTTAAACTGGATGTATGTTCTCAAAGTCTCCCGGAATACCACAATGTCAAGCAAAGCAAAAGCCATGCATCACGTGGTAAGGTTCAGCTGGCCCCAGCAGCTGCTCTCCGCTTCGGGCAGGCATGCAGGTCACGGTAGGTCACTGTGGAGGGTCAGTTATCGCCCAGAGTTTTAGTTCTTGTGGCTTCTTTCATTTACTCTCCCTGCCTGCCTCCTAGAGATCTGCATGACAACCAGAAAAGAATGAAGTACAGGAACCAGCGCTGTGGCGCAGCAGGTAAAGCCGCCACCTGCAGTGCCAGCATCCCATATGGGCACCGGTTCGAGTCCTGGCTACTCCACTTCCTATCCAGCTCTCTTGCTGTGGCCTGGGAAAGCAGTAGAAGATGGCCCAGACAGCACAAGCTGTTTGCAGACTGGGAGAACAGAGATTGGCTTGATCTTCCCCCAGAAATGAGAGTTGCTAGGTCAATGGTAGAACGAGAAGTCTCTATAACTAAGAATTCATCCAATAGAGCCAGCAGTTTCCCCTGTGTCTGCGGGGTTGACCGTGGCAGTGACGTTCAACCTGCTTTCCTGCTCTTGAGCTGGTGCTCTATCCACTGCACACGCTTCCAGGAGCCCTTCATTGAGGGGCTTCACCCTGCAGCCGTTTGTTTTTTTAAAGATTTATTTATTTATTTGAGAAGCAAGGTTATAGACAAAGATGGGTGGGGAAAGAGAGACACTGGTTCACTCCCCAAATGGCTGCAATAGTTGGAGCTGGGTCGATCTGAAGCCAGGAGCCAAGAGTTTCTTCTGAGTCTCCCTTGCGGGTGGCAGGGGCCCAAGGACTTGAGCCATCTTCTGCTGCTTTCCCAGGCCATAGCAGAGAGCCGGATGGGAAATAGAGCAGCTGGGACTTGAACCAGTACCCATATGGGATGCGGGTGCCACAGGTAGAGGCTTACCCCACTACGCCACAGCGCAGGCCCTGATCTTGCGTCCTTGAAGTCATCTGAGAGGACACAGACACAGACCAGCACCAAGGGTGGGACGCTTGGCGGGGAGGTGTAGATGAACTTGTGGGGCTACGGCGAGGCAAGCTGAAGGGTCTCAGCAGGCCGGCCCCCAAGTAACTGGAGATGGACTCCCTGACGGCGTCAAAAATGCTAGGATTTGACAGTGTTTCGGGCAGCAGGCTAAAGATGGGGAAGCAACAGTCAGCAATTAACAGTCACTGCTCTGCCTGGGGGAGCTTAGGGTCTGGAAGTGAAAGCAGGGAGATTCCACACGAACAAAGGCTCACGGTGCTCTGAGCAGGGAACAGGGAGTCCAGCCTCATTTTGGAGGTTCAGGAAGGTGTTTTGGAAAAAAAAAAAAGGAGATCTAGAAATGACTAAGAGTTCTTAAAGGGAAAGGACTACATTTTCAGGTTCTGTTTGCGCTGGAGTCATAGCAGCAGCCTGGAGAACATTTGAGAACCTGGAAATAAAGGTGGTGTAGTTGCACTTCATGGAAAGCATCCAAGCTGACGTGCAGAGGAGAAGGAAATGGGAAGAACAGAACAGACACGAGAGATACGGGAATGCAATCAAGAGCTGTGCCATGACTGCAGCTCAAGTCCAGGAAAGCGAGGAGACACAGGGGTTGGGCCAGAAGCAATATTTGAAGAAGTAATGTCCAAGGCTATTGCAAAATGAAAGACTTCAACTCACAGATTCTGCATGGTCAGAAAATCCACGAAATAGTAAATACATTGTAATACACCCATGCAATGCATTCTATGCATCATTTTTTTTTAAAAAAAAAAGGACTTCTAATATATGCAACAGCATAGGAAAGTATCAAAAGCATTGTGACAAATGAAAGAAGATTGTCACAAAAGATCACGCACTGTGTCATGTGGCTTAGAACTCAGGCATCAGTTTAAATCCCAAAGTCTCAATTCAGTGCTACTAGGAGGATGAAAACAACCCAGTTGTGATGTTCAGGAAGTGGTTGGGTTGGGCTGGTCATGATTGAGCCCTGGTGGCTTTTAAAGAAGCCACACAGACACACATGGCTCAGACACATACACACTTCAATCAGGCTCTACCGGCACAAATCCTAGGGCAGCATGGGCAGGACCAAATGTGCCAGCAGATCTTGGACTGTGAACCTCCACAACAAGGAGATGAATTAAACCTCTTTTCTTTGTATTCTTACATTGTCTCAGACATGTCTCACGGGAATGACAAATTGGCTAATAGACAGTGTGATGTCATTTATATGACAATCTGAGAAAGGCAAGAGCATAGTGGTAGAAACACAGGTCAGCAATCACAGAGCCATGGGGCAGGTAAGAGCTGACTACAAAGGGATGGATGGGAGATCTCTGGGCGACGGATGCTTGGGTGTTATTAATAGTATGATACAAATACTCTCCAAAACCATTTCACCAGCAGGATGGAGATTGTGTAATATCAATAAAAGCAAAGTCGAGAAGAAAACATCCGTAATCCAACCATCAAATGCCACTGATTCATTTTTGTCTGCTTTTAATTTTGTTGTTTATCCTTTTCTTTAACTGCAAAGTCTTCTACAAAGAGACTATAATTACGACAGCTGGGGAAAAGATTATTTTTTAAAACAGCTACTATGATTCATACTGATCCTAAGACAAAGTTATTTCCTAATAAGAGTATAATTTCTTTTTCTAATTTTAAATGTGTTCCTTTGCTAAAAGTGTTTTTATTATTTTTAAACTTTCATATTATTAATTCACACACACACACACACACACACACCTACACCTCACATTGGAAAATGTGTTCATAGAAATCACTGCTCATGGCTTTGCAGAATTCTTAGCTAAATTATTTACTTCCTCTTACTCGTCCCAGGTAAAGTGGATTTCCAAAATGACACTTGTGCCACTGACTCGAGTGTATTTGCATGATGTTCCGAACTGAAGGTACCAAGGTGCATGGCACAGCTGAGAGTAGCAGCTCAGATCTGCCCAGCTCTTTGTACCCACTCCCTCCCGACAGCACGAGACTACAACAACGGCTGCGGTCTCATGTTTATTCTGGCAGGTTGAGGACCTCGTGACCAGGCAAAGCCAAAAAGGACAGACTAACCACTTGGCAAAGGCCTCTCTGGTGCACTCCTGACACGTCGCTGGCCGATGTACAAACACACACACTCACACTCGCACACCCTGTCGCACTCTCTTCACAGTGTCAACTTGCAGCATCTTAGCAAAGTTAAAGGAAAAAAAAAAAAAAAAAAACTGGACCCAACAAGTATCCACACAGCCCTGCTGTGTTTTCCCTCTCTTCTGTGTCTCCCCATCTCGCCCCCTCTCATCCTATACAATCAGTTTCATCAGCGGTTATCACTCTGAAAACCGCTCATGGCTTTTTCTTTCTTCTGTTGACCCTGGGGCTTATTCAACCAGATCTTACAGATTTAAAGGCTACGTACAAGTCCACGATATGAAGGCTCCCCTACTGACAGGTACGTAACTTATTCGCCATCACTCATGAAGCCACCACGCACAGAACCCTAGCCGGCCACCCACATCCACCTGTCACCGCATTGAGTGCCATCACACTGAGAACCAGGCCACTTGGTGTGCAGGGCAGGGGGTGGGGGTGGGGGTGGGGGTGATGGGGGCCGTCAGGGTTGTGGGGGGAGTAGACAAATCAACAGAAGGGACAGTTCTCTCTCACCACCACTGCTACATTCTCAACCGCTTCAAATGCTAAAGTCAGGCTCATTTCCAGGTTCAAGTGCAAAATGTCCTTATTCCTCTGTGCCCACCCCCTCCCCCCCAGCTCCCGCCCCAGGGAAAACCCATCTGAAGGCTGTTTAAAATCAAACATTCCCTCCACATCAACCCTGGCTGGGGAGAACGCCAGGCTACACCTGCAGGAGAGGAGGCGTCCAGCTCACCCCACTGAGGGGTTGCCAGGGGGTGGGCAGTGGAGCAAGGCTGCCTGGCCGCCTGCACACTTGCTGCTGAGCACAATCCAGGCCCTGTTCCCGGCTCCACGGGGCCTGTTTGAGAATAATGAAGTCAGGGCAGCTGGCCCAGCGCCCGGCCCCGCCGGTGTTGATGCCCCCTGGTGAGAGGGAGCCCGGCTGGGGGGAAATGTGAAACGCGCTGGGAAGAGCCTGGTGCAGAGCTGGGGAGCAGATTGACACCCCAGGACAGGCTCTGCAGGGACTCAAGCCATTACCCGCCCGGAATGCGCGCCGTGTCCCGCGCAGTTCCACCCCATAAACCCATCCGGGGCAGGTGGGCAGCCGGGGAGACCCGGGGCGCCGGCCGCTGGCTCTGCGCCCTCGGAAGAAGCCACGTCAGTGTTGTGTCGCCGCAGAGGCAACCCCAGGCCTGGGGCTTTGCAATGTTTCCTGAGCCCGGCCTGGGATCCAGAAAGCTGGCGGGAGGGGGCGGAGAGGGACCGCAGCCTAACCCCCCCCCCATGAGGGGGGTGCTTCCCAGCCCGCGCTGAGCCCCTACCCCCACCCCTGGAGCAGGCAGCGGCCCTGCAGATTCTGAGCTGGCTCTGGAGCTGGTGGTCTCGCCTGGGGGAGCCCTAGGTGGTGTGGCCTAGTGCCAGTTTCCAACACAGACCCTCCACCTATGCTTTGCGTGATCCCTTGGGGAGGGTCTGCCTTGTGCCAGGTGTGGAAGCCGTGGAGGTCAGCCCGCAGCAGCTAAGCTGGGGGTTAGGGAGGCAGCACTGTAGGGAAGCCCTTGGAGGCACTACTGCTCCAGTATAGGATGCTGGTTGTCACAAGCAGCAGCTTAACCCACTGCATCCCAACATGGGCACCTCCAGCCACAACCAGGGACCCAAGCCTCTGAGAAGCAGGTGCACACTCCCAACTTGTCTCTGCCCTAAGGGCAGGGCGTTCTTGGAATATCCACATGCCATATCAGAGTGCCAGGGTTTGGTCTCGGCGCTGCTCCTGGTAGTGCTGATGGCTTAGGAAGTAGCCAGGTCCTGCTATCCTTGTGGGTGACCCGGATCGGGTCCCCAGCTTCCAATACCAGCCTGACCCAAGAGGTTGCTGTGGACATCTGGGGGGAATGGGGATATTGGATGAATGAACCAATAAATGGGGGTGCTCTCTCTTGCTCTCTCTCTCTCTCTCTCTCCTCTCTTTTTTTCCCTCTCAAGTCAATAAAATAAATAAATACTATTGTTTAAAAGACATTTTACCAACAAATAGCCTGTGTTCTAAAACTGAGCATGGCTACCACAGGAGGCTTTGAGGATGCGGTGAGGCTGCTGGGGCTGCTAGGGCTCGTGGCCCTCCCCTCCCCTGAATTCCTAGGTGGAAGCCCAGTCCTCCGGGGGATGGTCTGGGGTCTTTGGAGGGGGATTAGATCGGGAGGGGATTCCTGCGCTTACAGAGAGGCCCCATGGAGCTGCCTTGCCCCTCCCTCCACATGAGGTGACCCAAGCCATGGGAGAACTGAGCAGTGGGCTCGCCCTTGGCCTTGACCCTGCTGGCACCTTGATCTTGGATTTCCCAGGCCTGAGAACTGTGAGATACAAGCTGCTGCCGTGTCTAAGCCTTAAAGTCCATGGCGTTGTGTTCCTCGCCCTCGCCATGGGCACCCTCTCCCTCCTTTCTTTCTTCTTTCTTTTTACATTTTTGAGGTGACAAATGTGTAACTGGCATTATAGCCAGGGGCTGAGTGTTCCACAAAATAAAGAGTTCAACAAACTAAAAAGACCCTCGTCCGGTGGGAATCGAGGCAAGGGCTATAAGCAGCAATCAAATGCAAAGTTGACCGTTTCACTCATTGACAGTAAATTTTTAAACAATCCCTGGTCATTAACACCATAGTAGTATATCATTCCTAAATGTTGGTTTGATGGAGTTATGAAAGAAGGTTTGACAAGACTATATTTCTTTTTTTTAAAGATTTATTTTTATTTGTTTGAAAGGCAGAATTACACAGAGAAAGAGAGACAGAGAGAGAGAGAGAGATCTTCCATCTGCTGGTTCACTCCCCAGTTGGTCACAACAGCCAGAGCTGCGCCAATCCGAAGCCAGGAGCCAGGAGCTTCTTATGGGTCTCCCAAGTGGGTGCAGGGACCCAAGCACCTGGGCCATCTTCCACTTGTTTCCCAGGCTATAGCAGAGAGCTGGATCGGAAGTGGAGCAGCCAGGACTTGAACCGGTGCCCATATGGGATGCCGACACTGCAGGCAGTAGCTTTACCTGCTACACCACAGCGCCGGCCCCAAGACTATATTTATTTATTTATTGACAGGCAGAGTGGACAGTGAGAGAGAGCGACAGAGAGAAAGGTCTTCCTTTGCCGTTGGTTCACCCTCCAATGGCCGCCGCAGCCAGCACGTTGTGGCCGGTGCACCATGCTGATTCGAAGGCAGGAACCAGGTGCCTCTCCTGGTCTCCCATGGAGTGCAGGGCCCAAGCACTTGGGCCATCCTCCACTGCACTCCCAGGCCACAGCAGAGAGCTGGCCTGGAAGAGGGGCAACCGGGACAGAATCCGGCGCCCCAACTGGAACTAGAACCCGGTGTGCCGGCGCTACAAGGCTGAGGATTAGCCTATTGAGCCACGGCGCTGGCCCCCAAGACTATATTTCAAGGTGTCCATCATCATCAGTTGAATGGATAAGGAAAATGTGATATATATATATATATATATATATATATATATATATACACACACACACACCCATATATACACACAATGGAATACACACACATACACACAATAGAATACTATTCAGCCATGAAAAGAATGATATCCCTTCCTCCTTCCTGAACACACAGCTTTGTTGCCTGTCATCCCCTCTGTGCCTTTAGCACCTTGGTTTCATAAGGAAAGGTGGAAGAGGAAAGAAACCCACAGAGCAGCCACGCCCCAGGCCTCGCCCTCTGCTGTCAGCCAGCTGGCCCAGAGAGGGGCTGGGGAGGAGAGTGTGGTGGGGATGCTGCCCAAGAGAGCACCCTGCAGCTGGTGAGCAGAGCTGGAAAGGGTCAGCAGGGTGGGGCTACCACCATTTGCCTTCTCTCTCCCCCGACTAGGACAGTGCTGCTTCCCGTGTCCGTGTGGAGGGCCAGGGGCCAGTGGCCAGCAGCCAGGGGAGGATTGCTGCATGGACAACATCAGAAAGAAGAAAATAGAAATTCCTGCAACAGAGAATGTGATGTCAGCGTCCACTATGGGGGCGCTGCTTCAGTTCCCAGCTGCTGCCTTTCTGATCCAGCTCCCTGCTAATGTACCTGGGAAGACAGTGGACGATGGTCCAAGTGTGTGGGTCCCTCTGTGCATGTGGGAGACCCAGGAGGGATTCCTGGCTTCCAGCTTCAGCCTGGCTCAGATCTGGCTGATGTACCTATCTGGGGTGTGAACTAGCAGGTGGAAGATACCTCTCTCTCTCCCTCTATCTCTCTTCCTCTCCCTCTCCCTCTCTCTAAAACAGCAAATAGAAATTCCTGGGAGACGGTAGACAAGGGCATACTTAGAAAGTACTCATCACACATCCCTTTGGGAACCATTCTTCTCTCTTATATGAAGGATCTTCAAAACCAAGTCCCTAACTAAATTGTTTTTTTTTTAAAAAAAAGTAAAAATATGCAATGTTTATGTGCTCCAAGAAGGGTTTCTGAGGAAGAATGGAACCAGAACAGTAAACACAGATTTGCAGCAGCATGCAAAGCGACAAGCCTGGAGTAGCTCCACACTGCGCATAATTGATGTTTGAAACACACTAAATGCTCAATATGAAAAGCAATCACTCAATCATACATGAAGAGGGAGCCTTACAACCCCGCATGGGCTGTCACTCGGATGCTCACATAATCAACCCTCCACGTGGGGGAACCACGGGTGCAGACAGGACCGCCTACGACAGCTCATCTGCTGACTGTGAGTTTGATCTGTTTTCAGCATCATTTACAGTGGTTAGCCGTGGACCGCTGGGAAGGCAGGCACGAGAACCAAGTGCCAGGAGTGCTGTTGCGTCTTCACACATTCGGCTCTGTGGCCCAGATGCAAGAAGGCACATTCTCTTATTCTCCTCCCAGGCGACTGACCACACGCTGAGGACCACAGAAAGCCAACAGCAACACGTGGAGCAAACCCCACGCTCCGTGCCACTGCTTCCTGCCCTTTGCTCCCCCGAGGGCAGAAATTCATCATCCTGCATTCTCAGATTTCATTTCTGAGTTCATGACATCATGATGACGTGATTGCTGGTCCCAGGCAATAGTAGAACCCTCCTTTGCACAACACCCACCCGGCCTTCCAGACAAATTCAATGCCCAAGCTAGCACCTGTTGTCATTCTGATGAGACATCCAGTTCCTTGAAGACTAAACACATTCCAGTTTCACTAACCTTCTTGCTGATCTGAGCATGGTGCATGCCTCTGAGCTCAAATACGAATTCCCTAAAAAGATTGAATCACCCAACTTCCGTGTGCATCTGAATCCTACTTCAACAAAATGTTCCCTGTGAATTTCTGAGCTAGGGTGCTATGGTTTGGATACTAGTGTCAATGTTCCCCAAAGGCCCATGTGTTAAAGGTTTGGTTGGTCCCCGAAGTCTTACTTCCATGGTGCTAAGAGTATGGAAATAGTTCAATTATGGTGCCTGAAGGGTGGGACCTTTGGAGAGTGTATTGGATTAGTTTGCTAGAGTAGTGCCCCGGGGAATCAGTCATGGCCATTTTATAAGAACAGACATAGACGCACATGTTCCCATCTTCAGACTCTGCCAGTCAGAACATCACGACCAGATCCCAAACCAGTGGAGCCAACTGATCTTGGCCTGTGAACCTCCAAAACCATGAACTGAAACAAACCTCCTTCCTCCATAGGTAACCTCCCTTAGGTATTTCATTGTAGAACGCAAAAATTAATACATATAGTGGTTCAGCTCAGGAGAGGGAAGGCAGAGGTGGAGGCAGGGAGGGACAAGAGTACACAGGGCCCCCCCTGAGCTTGGCCCCGGAGAGCTCTGCCTGCAGGAGACAGCCTTGGAGTAGCACCTTGTGCCAGGTGGCTTTGGAATCTGGGGACTAAAAGAGTGGGTTCAGCAGCCATTAGTCATGTGCCATGCCTAGCACTGCTAAGCATGCACATAGATGCACCGAGCAGAATCGACATGTCTGTCTCTGGTCCAAGATACACTCCCCCATCTTCTTAGACCTCACGAACATCACATTGAGTTCTTCAGGAAGCAGCATTTAGAAAAGCAAGAATTGTCATCTGTCCTTCTATCTCCAAGACAATGCCCCAAGATCTAAAAAAAAAAAATCGGATCTCTTAGAAATTTGCAGTAGAATAGTGGTTACAAGAGGCAGGGGGTTGTGAGAGGTTGATCATCTGGTGCAAAGCTTCAGTTAAATAGGATAAATGAGTTCTTGGGTTCTTCTGCATGGTAGAATGAATGATGTACTTAGCAAAAATGCACCAGTTTGGGGCTGGCAGAGTGGTACAGTGAGCTAAGCTGCCACCTCAATGCCAGCATCCCAAATCAGAGCACTAATTCAGTCCGGGATACTCTGTTTCTGATCCAGCCTCCTGCTTCTGTTACTGGGAAGGCAGTGGAGGGTGGCCCAAGGCTTGGGCCCCTGCACCCACGTGGGAGACCTGGAAAAAGCTCCCGCCTCCCAGCTTTGGCCTGGACCAGCCCTAGCCATGATGGCTATTTGGGGAATGAATCAGCAAATGGAAGATTTCTCTCTCTCCCTCTCTCTCTTTCTCTCTCCTCCCTTCTCTCTCTCCCCGCCATCTCTCTCTGTCTCTCTCTCCCTCCTTCAAATGAATCAATAAATCTTTAAAAATATTTTAGAACATATTGTGTCTTTCAAAAGGACTAAAAGAGGATTTTGAGTGTCCTCACTACAAAGAAATGATAACAGTTTAACATGATTGATACACTAAACATCCTGACTGAATCTCCACATGAAGTATACATGAATTGACACATCACATTGTACCCCACAAATATGTACAATTATTATGCATGAATCAACAATTCAAATATTAAAATTAAAAATGAAGGCACTCATTGTTCCAGGGACCCCCTAGGGAGCCCACTCAAGGGGTTGGAAAGAGAAGTGGCTTGGCTTAATCTGGTAAATTAGAATATGTAACATTCTACCTGAACTAGAGCTGCAATTGCTTAAAAAAAAATTGCACAACAGTTCTCTGTTCTATCAAATAAAAATGCATGTTCGATGCCTCCTCTAGGACTAGTGAGAACACAAACTGCTGTTTTCTCTTCTTGAATAGTGTGTGTGTGTGTCTGTGTGTGTGCAGGTGGGTGAGGTAAGGGCACGTACACATTCAGATCATTACAGTCAAAGGCAGAGCGGGGGAAGTCCTTCTAATTCTCACAATCTAAAGCCTTCCCCAGTCACTGTGTAAGAAGCGAATATCAAAGCCATTGTCTTTTGTTGTCTGGCAACTAACCTTTGGTCTCTACCACATAATACTGGGTTTTGCGAAGTTCCCAGTGTGCAAAAAAAGGGCAGCAGAAACAGTAGGACGCTCTGTCTGGCTTCTAGCTCCCTCAGACAAGACCCAGTGGTTTTTGCCTTATTTAGAAATAGACTTGTTTTATTATGACACTGACCGTTTGTTAGCATAGAGGGAGAGACACAGAGGCTCACCATGTTTGAGTCCCTTATCTCTCATTGTTTATGTTCTTAAAATAATTTAATTAACTTAATAAACAAAAGCATTTTAAATTCATAAACAAAGAGAGCTCAGAAAAATCAAATGTTCCCCAAGGCAAAAAGAATAAAAAAATCAGATCATCCCAAATCCGGTTCTCAGCCTCTGTTTTGAGCATTCCTGCAAGCCCCCTCCCCACAAGCCCACAGGACTTCCAAGTGTGCCCATTTCCTACTTTTGTTAAGGTTTGGGTAGGACATTAGAAGCCTTCTAGATGGATCCATGTATAAACTGGTTATGGGGGGCCTGCACCGTGTTGCAGTAGGTTAATCATCGTCCTGTAGTACCAGCATCCCATAAGGGTGCCGGTTCAAGTCCTGGCTGCTCCACTTCCCATCCAGCTCTCTGTTTTGACCTGGGAAAGCAGTAGAAGATGGCCCAAGTCTTGGGCCCCTGCACCCATGTGGGAGACCCAGAAGCTCCTGGCTCCTGGCTTCGGATCAGTGCAGCTCCAGCCGTTGTGGCCATCTAGGGAGTGAACCAATGGAAGGAAGACCTTTCTCTCTGTCTCTCTCTAATTGTCTATAACTCTACCTCTCAAATAAAATAAATAAAATCTTAATAAGTGAATAAATAAACTGGTTCTGAACATTGCCTTGGCTATGTCCACCATTCTTCAATGACTCTCAAAAAAAAAAAAAAAAACAAACATGGAAAGGAGAACCAAATGTGTGGCACAGAATTACAAAACAGGTTTAAAAACATGGATTTCTGGGGCTGGCACTGTGGCATAGCAGGTAAAGCCGCCACCTGCAGTGCCGGCATTCCATATGGGTGTCAGTTCAAGTTCTGGCTGCTCCACTTCCAATCCAGCTCTCTGCTGTGGCCTGGGAAAGCAGTGGAAGATGGCCCAAGTTCTTGGGCCCTGCACCCGCTTGGGAGACCTGGAAGAGGAGAGCTTTGGATCAGCCCAGCTCCGGCCATTGCGGCCAATTGGGGAGTGAACCAACAGATGGAAGACCCCTCTCTCTCTCTCTGCTCCTCTGCCTCTCAAATAACTAAGTAACTAAATAAATAAATCTTTAAAAAACTAAACACAGGCATGCCAGTCTATATCATGGGTATCTTGATTTGCGTTTCAGCTGCCAGGTTTGTTGTTGTTGGCTCGTTTTGTTTTATTTTTAAAGATTTATTTATTTATTTGAAAGACAGAGTTACAGAGAGAGAGAAAGAGAGACAGACAGACAGACAGAGATCCGCTGGATCACTCCCCAAATGTCTGCAATGGCCAGAGCTGGACCTATCGGAAGCCAGGAGCCAGGAACTTCTCCTGGGTCTCCCAGATGGGTGCAGGGATCCAAGGACTTGGGCCATTTTCCGCTGTTTCTCAGGTACATTAGCAGGGGGCTGGATCAGAAGTGGAGCAGCCAGGACTTGAACTGGTGCCCCTATGGGATGCTGGCATCTCAGAGCCACCAAGCGGGCCCCACACACATGCGGTTCTGACACCTTGCCATCAGGAGCCTGCTCCTCCAAGGAGTCCTGAGGTGGCTGTTGTCCCAGGTTCCCCGTCCATCTGATTGGAGTCCCAAGGGTGGAGAGAAACAGGGGTAGGCAAGGAAAATGCCCACATGGGGATGCTAGCACCACAGGTGTGGCTTTACCTGCTATGCCACAGCAGCAGCCCACCCCCTCCCAGATTGTTTTTAAAGCAGGAAGAATTGAAAACTCTAAGGAAGAAATCAGTACCAAGACTGTACTGAACATGTACCATTATTCTTGCTGTTAGTTCCTAAACCACAGAGCATAATAACCATTTCCTAAGCATTTACCTTGTATGAGGTACTATAAGTATCCTAGAGATACAGGGGGCTGTGCACAGGTTCCATGGAAATGCAATGCCATATATAAGAGCCTGGAGCATCCTCAGATCTTGGTATCCACAGGAAGTCTTGCGATCAATCCCCGTGGATACTGAGAAAAACAATCATATCTGTCTTTGTTCCAGGGGAATTTTACCTTCCAAAACAGTGGGGACTGGCCAAGCAGTCTCTGTCCGGCTTTTGTCCATAGCACAGGCAGTGAGAAGCAAGGATCACTTGGAATCCACCGACGTGAGCCGCAACCGGCAAGGACAGACGATGCCATTGCTGTCTCCAACGCTGATGGAGAGGATGTCTTGCAGGGAAAGCTGGTGCCCTTCGCAGGAAGGGGGAGTGTTTGCAGGCTCGGCTGCTGTTCCCCACCACCAAGATGAGCCAGCTTCCAAGTGCCAACAGGGGTTAGCTACAGCAAAGCGCAGCTTCCCTCTGCCCTCCAAATCTCCCACACGAGTCTCTCCCATGGCCCACACTCACCCAAGGCAGGCAAAGGATGTGGTTCCGGGAAATGCGATTGTGTCTAGGAAAACCAAGCTATCACAAGGCCCACACGTACCCCACACCCTGGCTCCTTGCATTCAGGGAGCTGCTGTGCTCTGTGTGAGAGACTATAATCTCAAGCAATGAAGGAGGAGGTGCCTAACACAGGAGACACAGGGATTTTTAAGGTGGATGAGGCAGAAATAACTGAGAAGGTCCATGGCAGAGGTAGGGTGGAGGGAGATAGGCAGTCATTACAGGCTGAGGGTGAAAAGAAGCAATGTTGGAGAAGTCCACGCATGCTGCCGACCCCGGGAAGTCCATCTTGGTCTTCTAGGGCTCTGGAACGCCGCATCCTAGTAACTGAGAAGCCATTCAAGAGTTGTTCAAGTGAAGATGGAATGGTCATTAGCTAAATGGTCCCCAAGCGAGCCACCTCACTGACTGACTTCCCTATACTCGGCACATTACAAAGAAAGAGCTAGGGTCAGGCTCTTGGCTTGGTTGTTAAGACGATGGCTAAGATGTCCATGTCCCACAGCAGAGGGCCTGAGTATAATTCCTGTCTCTAACTTCTTGCTAATTTGCATCCCGGAAGGCAACAGTGATGGTTCATATAGTCGGGTCCTTGCCACCCACAGAGTGATCTGGATTGTATTCCCAGCTTTAGCCAGAACCCAGCCATGGCCATCACAAGTATTTTGGGAGCCAACCAGCAGATGGGGGTGCTCTCTCTGTGCCTCCCAAATAAATAAATTAGCAAAGAGATTGTTTTTAATGCTGAGGTCTCATTTCTCACTGCTTGATTTTGGCCTGGCCTAAGCAAAGATAACAAGAAGAAGTCTTGCAGGGACTGGGGTTTGTGGCACAGCAGGTAAAGCAGCTGCTTGTCATCCCAGCATCCCATATGTCTGCTGGTTCGTGTCCTGGCTGCTCCACTCCTGATGGAGGCAGCGAGAGGAGAGAAGCAGAGGGAAGGGGGTTTTCATTTGTTTGTTTTCTTCTTGTTGCATAGTTGCTTACATGCTCAGTCTTGTTTGTTAAAGACGAGGAATTGTGCGTATACGAGAAAAGAGCCTAGAAATAAACAGGGGTGGAGTGAAGCGAGAGCCCCAACTGGGAACAGAACCAACTCCTGCAGGGGTAGAGTTCCAGCACTGGCAGATTAGCAAGTGTTTGGGACACAGCCGCCGGATAGGGGTGCTGGGGCCCTGTCCCTGGCTGGCGGGCTGCAGGGAGCTTAATTAGAAGCGGATATTAGAGAGAAGCATAATAATGTGAAATTCGACTACTCCTCCGGGGGAGGAAACTTCTCCGGGTATGAGGCAGTTAGGCAAGCATTTCCTTCTAGAGGGCCTAAGTGGCACTGTCTCTAAGCAAGAATCTTTGTCCTTAGTCACAACCTAAACCACAGCTTATGGAGTAGCCTGGTCTGCAGAGGCATGTCAGCTTTAACTGGCCTTGAACTTGCCCAGGTAAGAGAGATGTGGAGCCTGAGTTAGGAGACCGCCCCCTCCCACCCCCACCATGCATGGGGAGGTGGGATCAGAAAGCACCACTGGCCCCAACCCCAGCTGAGCAACCAAGACTTGGCAAAATGACCCCCCTACTGAGACACGGAAGGCATGGATTCCAGAGTTCAGTTTCACAAAACGTGGGATTCATTTCCAGACTAGATAGAATAGTTCTACCACGTCCCTCCCACAGACATTCTAATTAAAAAAAAGCTCTGGATGAAATTCCTGGGGCCACTGACAGAGGACTCTGAAGGTAGAGAAAGGACAATGGACTAGAACGCTCCTCCGGGCTCAAGGCAGGGAGTGCCCGAGTTTGCTTGTGTTTCAGTTTGTTTTGTCCAGTTTTCACTTTTTATATTCAACAGGCTGGAGTCTGCAGAGGCCCATGGAGAGTCTCTGTTTTCAGCCCAGGGACTGGGATTTCTGCTGAGCAAAACGTGTGGACCACGTCTGCCCCACTCCAGGCAACAAGCACAACAAGCCTCCCCTTGCACTCTCACCAGGTCCTGCTGGGGGGACGCAGTGGGCGGAGCCTCCTGTCCACCCCTCCTCCTGCAGGATGCAGTGAGTAGAGAGCTGCTCTCCCTCTCCTAGCAGAGAGTAGCCACAGGGGACCATGGACAATGCAGAGGAGAGACCTAGAGGAGAGGATTTTTCTGTCCTTTTGCATGAAATCCTGGGCCAAACTCTGAGCGGCTCATGAATAAAACAGACAGGAAACAACACAGGAAAAGGCTTAAAAGGCCAGAAAAACCAAACACTGGTCTGAAACAGCACACAGGCTTCAGATTTGGACTAAGGCAGCACCCAAATGGGGCAGACTACAATTGCAGAGCAAAGGCTTGGACAATGAAGTTGACGATGGAGACACGGGCTTGAAAGAGGGCCAGGACATGTACTGTGAACTTAAGCAGGTGCACTGCCTGCTCCCAGCAAAGACTTAAATAGGAGCCAGAACAATAGAACATAATGCAGATGCACTTACAGCTCATCACCATTCACAAGGACAAGTCCATCCTAAGTGGGAAAATGCCGTAAGTCGAAAATGTGTTTGACTACACCTAATCTACCAAGCATGATCACTTGGCCTAAGCTACCTTGAAAGCACTCAGGACAGTTCCCTGGTCTGCAGGAGTCATCCACCCCAAAGCCTGTCTTAGAGTCAAGTAGTGCATAACTCATGTAATTAACTGAATCCTAGAAAGGGAAAAAAAGAGCATGGGAGTGCAGTCTTGTATTTACCCAGTGTGAATCAGGGAAGATCTGTGCTCACAATGTCTAGCATGCAATCCAAAATCTCAGCACATCAAGAATGACGAACATCTCAGCTTAGAAGAGAAAGGCATCGCTGCATGGAGATGACAGGCATGTGGTGGAATGAGAAGGCCATGCCAAGATGGCCTCTGGCAAGCAGAGTCAGTTGCTCAGGAATGGCTTTGGAACCCACCTGGCAACGGAGCCTGCCTGGCAACGGAGCCTGCCTGGCAACAGGCAGTGATTTGTTATGGCATAAACCACCCCTTGACCGGATTGGCTGCCTCGGCTATATAAGCTGATGCACCAACTGAAATAAACGAGTCTGTGGGCTGCTCACCTCTGGTCCACTTTCACCTGACTCCCAGGGTCTGTGTGGTGACTCTGCACCTCTTGCCCCCACCATGCTCCTCCTCTCAGAACGAATCCACAGCAACACAAGTATGTTGCAGATTCCTGGCAAGTGTCCTCCCCCTGTCCCTGACTGGCCGGCTGCAGGGAGCTTAATTAGAAGCGGATATTAGAGAGAAGCAGTGCCAGCACACTGGGTTCTGGTCCTGGTCGGGGCGCCAGATTTTGTCCCAGTCTCTCCTCTTACTGTCTGGCTCTCTGCTGTGGCCCAGGAGGGCAGTGGATGATGGCCCAGGTCCTTGGGCCCTGCACCTGCGTGGGAGACCAGGAGAAGCACCTGGCTCCTGCCTTTGGATCAGTGCAGTGCGCCGGCCACAGTGGCCGTTGTGGGGTGAACCAACGGAAAAGGAAGACCTTTCTCTCTGTCTCTCTCACTGTCCACTCTGCCTGTCAAAAAATAAAGTAAAATAAAAAGAAGAAATTCACCAGGAGAAACAACAGCGCATCAGAAAAAAAAAAAAAAAGAATAATAGACAAAGGCTATGAAGAACTAACAGGAAAGGAACTGCAAATAACTCAGACAGGTAGAATAAGTTGTTCAACCTCAGCAATAATAGGAAAATTCGTATCAAAACCACATAAAGATAGTGGTTGTCACCTGTCAGGCTGGTAGAACCTCAGGTGTGAGTACACACCATGGGTTAGAGTGTGGAAAATTCTCATGGGTTGCTTGTAGGCATCGAGAACAATTTGGTCACATCTCCAAAATCCGCCTCCATTTGGTCCTGTTCTTCCACTTTTGGAAAGGTATCATACAGAAAATCTGCATAAGTGTGGAAGGGTCTATGCAGTGGCATGCCTGCATGTTGGCCATTCCAAAAGACTAGAAATAACTCAGTGCCCACCAATAGGCTGAATTCATTTCTACATAGTAGCTCCCACCTACCCTGTGGAGGACACAGCCTAGATGCCCAGAGCATGCCCACACCTGGGGGTAGTAGCTGATCCTACATGTTGCATGGTTTTCGTATGTGCCCTGCAGTATTGCACATAGGATCCAAATTCACCTGCTCTTCCATGTTTTATGCTTTGGTGCCGTCTTTAGTATCACTGCCCAGGTGCTCTGAGACACTACTAAGTAAAATGAAGCTTACTATGCCACCACTTCAATCTGGTGACAGACAGCTTCCAAGCGCCGGATGGGAGGGCAGCATACTCAGTGTGGCTGTGCTGGAAACAGATGATCCGACTCCAGGTAGGAGAGAGTGGGACCATGCAAGCTTTCATCCTGCTACTCGGAAAGGCACTCGATTCCAAACTTAGGAACTGCTCATTTCTGACATTTCCCACTCGTATATTTGGACTGTAGCTGATCACAGATCACTGAAACTACAGAATGTAAAATTGTGGCTAAGGGGGAGACCACAGTATGTCTGTACTGAAGAAAGTTACTAAATGATGCAGAGCAAAAATAAAATGGATGAAGCTTGGGGCCAGCGCTATGGTGCAAAGGGTTAAATCCCTGGCCTGCAGTGCCAGCATCCCACATAGGTGCTGGTTCAAGTCCTGGCTGTTCCACTTCCAATCCAGCTCTCTGCTGTGGCCCGGGAGTGCAGTGGAAGATGGCCCAAGTATTTGGGCCCTGTACCTGCATGGGAGACTCAGAGGAAGCTCCTGGCTCGCTCCTGACTTTGAATCGGCTCAGCTCTGGCTGTTGTAGCCATTTGGATAGTGAACCAGTGGATGGAAAACCCCTCTCTGTCTGTCTCTACCTCTCTCTGTAACTCTGTCTTTCAAATAAATAAAATAAATCTTTTAAAAAAATGGATGAAGCCCTCTCTGTCTCTTGCTCCCATGAATTAAAAAAAGAGAGAATGTGCTGTGTTTGTGTATGTTCATTCACACATAAAGAAACTCTTAAAAGACACATAAGCAAGAAGTGGCTGCCCAGGAGAAGGGTAGGAGGCCAGGAAGATGAGATTCGGGGCAGGGGGAGTCTGGACTGAGTGCCTATTAGCAATACGTTCTGATTATCCAACCATGTGAATGTACTATTTAATCAAGAAAAAAAAAAAAAAAAACCTCCCAATTAAAAGCAGCCACACACAAAGGACAAAATAATTCTCACCCTCCAAGCCCCACAACTCTATCACAGTGGCCCCTGTATGTCTGGGTGAGGTAAACCTATCCAGGGTCTCAATTAACTGGGCTTACTATTAAGCCGGTACTATTAAGTGGCTCAGTATCAGCCGGGATACTGTTTCTTCCCAGGCCTTGGCGGACGCCTGTGTGATCCCCACCAGGAAGAAGAGCCCCTGCATCACGGTGACCCGGGTCAGATGAAAGCATCTTAGGATTCGCCCCTTCCCTTCGGTGGTCAGGGCTGTGCCGGGCTTGGCGCTTGCCCCTTCCCCTCCTAACGCCCTCCCCCCCAACACACACACACCCTACTGCACAGTGCTCAACACACATCCCTTGCATGTTGGAAAAACTCTCCTTTCTGGAAGCCCAAGGTTGATTGGCGTCTGTCTGTCCGCCTGGCTCTGCACCTGTGGTTTCCTATAGGACGGGACGAGGGCCAGCAAGTTCTTCCATTCCCCTGCATCTCCCAGTCAGCCCACAGCTCTGCAGCCTGGTCCCAGCCCTGAGCACCTGCCACCTGGGAGGCGCTGCCGTCCCCAGCTGAGGAAGTGGTTTGGGTTTTTTGTCACAGGGTCACTGGGCAGCCCCAGAAGGTCAGAGTTTGCAGGGGATGTGGTTGGGGAAGGAGGAAGGATCTCTTCTCAGAACCCCCCACCCCGGGCCCTCAGTGAGGGCCTGCGAGCACCATCGCTTTCTGTAACAGGCTCAAGTCGCTTCGCTGGAACCACACGAAACACCCTCTGCTTCCTTCCTCTTTGATCTGAGCTGCCTTTCTCCTGAGGGCACAAGCGGCCGGCCACAGCTGCCACCGTCCATAACCATCCCCGTAGCTGACACGGGCAGGCAGCTGGGGACCTGGCTGGCCTGCTTCCCGTTTCTGTCCCTCTGAGCCCCAAGCTGCGGAATCCAAGTGAGAGTCGACTGGCCGACAAAACCCATGAGAACAAAGGGAAAAAGCCCCAACTCAGGAGAACCAGGCTTTTAACATGAAATCCTTGCGGCTTCTCCCACTTCCTCTCGGTGTTCTGAAACCGTGTTTGACCTCTTTGGAGAACCACCAATGACCGGAAGGCAGGTGGTATTTCTAGGCTCAATTCCACACAGGACTTTTAAAAAGCGGGTCTCACTCAGGAGTTAGACAGTTGGGGATTTGCTCATCTGCCCTATCACTCCTCTAGTTTTTTTTTCCTCCCCCAAGAAAATAAGAGGGAGATCTAGACAGTCACAAAAGCAACCTCCGTGCGTGCCCATGATGCTTGGTCTAGTGGGATGTTTTTCAGTCTTCTAAACCATTACCCAAGGTGAGTTTTGAAAGGGAACAAGTGTGAGAATTCTTATATATATATATTTTTGTTTGTTTGTTTGTTCCACTGGCTATAGTAAATGTCTTCAAAATCTTTCCACCTTTTGTTAATTGAAGAGTAAGGACAAAAAAAAAAAAAAAAAAAAACCAACCTTTTTACTACATTCAAGTTAGAGATGACATAGACAGTGTTTGAGATAGAACAGAAATCCCACTTGTCTTTGCCCCATTCTGACTGCAATTATGTAACGAAGTAACGAGTTTAATTTTCCTTTCCACAATCTGGAGAAGTGGCACGCATCCATTTCTTAAACATATATTTTTTTAAAACTCACAATAACTAAGATCTGAAATCAACCCAGGTGCCCATCAACTGATGACTAGATAAAGAAATTATGGTGTATATATACACTATGAAATACTACTCAGCCATAAAAAATGAAATCCTGTCTTTTGCAACAGAATGGATGCAACTGCAAACCATCATGCCTCGTGAAATAAGCCAGTCCCAAAAAAGACAAATACCATTTGCTTTCCCTGACCTGGGGTAACTAATCAAGTAGCAAGAATGTAATGTATAGGAATAAGATGGACATTTTGAGATTTGATGATTATTTACAGCCCTTGTCTCTACTGTTGAGTACCAGTGTTTTTATACTATTTGTTGAACTCTTTTACTTAGTGTAGGGTTAACTTTATGATTGTTAAGTAAACTGAAAGTAGCTCTCTGTAAAAATTAAGAGAGTATTTGAATGGAAGAGGGAGGAGGAGGAAGGGTTGGAGCATGGGCGGGAGGGAGGGTAAGGTGGGAAGTATCACTGTGTTCCTAAATCTGTATACATGAAATACATGAAATCTGTACACCTTAAATAAAACTAAAAAAATAAATGAAGGGGCTGGCGCTGTGGTGTAGCAGGTAAAACCGCCACCTGCAGTGCCTGCCATCCCGTATGAGCGCCAGTTCGAGTCCTGACAGCTCCTCTTCTGATCCAGTTCTCTTTTATGGCCTGGGAAAGCAGTAGAGG
Organism: Lepus europaeus; assembly: GCF_033115175.1. Taxonomy (NCBI): domain Eukaryota; kingdom Metazoa; phylum Chordata; class Mammalia; order Lagomorpha; family Leporidae; genus Lepus; species Lepus europaeus. The sequence continues at coordinate 93,645,959 of NC_084838.1, forward strand.
ATGGGCCAAGTCTTTGGGCCCCTGCACCCATGTGGGTGACCTGGAAGAAGCTCCTGGCTCCTGGCTTTGGATCAGTCTAGCTCTGGGCATTGTAGCCATTTGGGGATTGAACCAGCAGAAGGAAGACCTCTCTCTCTCTCTCTTTCTCTCCCTCTGCCTCTGCCTCTGCCTCTCTGTAACTGCCTTTCAAACAAATAAATAAATCTTTAAAAAATTTAACAGAGTATTGGTGAGCTCTGCAACAACTTTTGTAATTGAAGTCCCTGAAAAGAAGAAAGTCAGCAAATGTATTTAAAGAAATAAAGACTAAAAATATTTCGAATTCAATGAAAAATATACTTCCACAGATCCAAGAAGTTCATGGAACTCCAAATATAGGACCCTGAATCTTATCATCACCAATGTGCATAAAACCCAGCGATAGAGAATACACATGAAAAGCAATCAGGGGCAAAAATATGACAGCAGATTTCTCCTTGGAAACAATATAAGACAGAAGATACTAAAGTAACACTATTACAGCACTAAGAGAAAATCTCCTTCAACAGAGATTTTCAAACCGAGCAAAATTATATTTTTAAATGAAGCCAAAATAAAGACTTTTTCAGACACACACAAGCCAAAATAATTTATCACCACCAAAGCTCTACAAGAAACTTTGTAGAAAGTCCTTCAGGCAATGGAAAAATTATACCAGAGAAAAAATGAAATAAGAGAAGGAATGAAAAGTGCCAAAAATGATCAGGGCATGCAAAAATACTTAGAATATTTTTCTTATTATTTAAATCACTTCAAAGTATAGTTGAGCACTTACAGGAAGATAAATATAATGACAAGCCAGTGTGTGGGTTATTGCATGTGTCCCAGTAGAACATCTGACAGCACTCATGCGAAGGCTGGGAGGGAAGAAATGCAGAATGTGCTATTGCCAGGTTGCCCCACCATATGGGGCATGTTTACTAGCACTTGGAGTAGATTGTGATAAGTTGAATGTGCGTGCTATCAACTCTACCTCAAGCACCCACATGATACGGCAAATGGTTACACTAACCAGCGAACCAAGGCTGTGTCTGATGCGCACCCATTTTAAGTAGGGAAGGGGAGACATTGAATGCCATTGAAGTAGGATTTCTGTTGCTTCCACTTTCTGAGAGGAGTAGACACACTTCACCAAGCAACAGCCCAAGCCAGCCCCTTACTGTGCTTCCTCTGGGGAAGGTAAGAGAAGGCAGGGTGAACAGTTGACGACTGGCCAGTTTGGCTCACTCTGGCAGACTCTGGGATGTGAGGGTTGCCCGTCGTGTCTCATACCTGGATCTGGGTAGGTTTAGGGTGGGGGAAATCTTGGCTTGACGAGTGAGCGTTAGGGGAGAGGGGATTGTCTCTAGGAAATGAGGAGCCCTGGGAAGGGCAGCCAGGCCCCCCAAAGGTGTCCAAGCATTTAAACATACATAACTCTGGCTAATACAGGAAGCAGGGTGGAACTGTAAAAATACCGAATCCAAAAGAAAGCGACAAAAAGTCTAACAGGACACTTGGTGCAGCAGCTAAGATGCTGCTCGGGACACCAGCATCGCGTATCAGAGTGCCTGGTTCAAGTTCTGCTGGAACTCCATTTCTGATACAGTCTCCTGCTAATGTGCACCCGGGGTCCAGCAGATGACCGCTGAAGTATTTGGATCCTACCACTTACGTGGGAGAACTGGATTGAGTTCAGGCTCCTCACTGTTGTGGGCATTTGGGATGTTGAACAGCAGATGGAAGATCTTGCTCTGTGTGTGTGTGCGTGTGGATGGATGTGTGTGTGTGTGTGTCCACCTTTCAAACAAAAAAAATGAATAAAAATTTAAAAGAAGAAGGAAAGGAGAGCAAACACAGAAGCACACAAGTAATCCAAATAGAACATTGAGAGAACTTACTATAAGTGATCTAAACTTCCTAATTAAAATCCAAAGATTTGCAGAGCTATTTTGCATGGATTTGCTTCTGATCACTTTTGAGTAATCTTATGATTAATGTTTTGAAATCCATTTCTGGCATTTGCTAAACCTCTCCATCTTCACATTCTAATATTGAAATGTTATGTTCCTTTGGGGGAGGGGGTTCGTGGTGTCTTCCTTATTCTTGTTTCTTGAATTTTCTGCATTTGTTTTTAGGCATTTGTGGAGTTTTCTGGTTCCGCCCCCCTCGATGGCTTTTATCTTTGAGCTGTACCTCTGTGGCTTAGTGGAATATCTGCACTTTCAGTGACTACCAAGAGGTGTGTGGTGGTTGTGGCCAGGGGGCTCTGGTCAATGCTCCAAGGTGGGACACGTATCCAGAGTAACACTCAAGTTGGGTATGGTAGATCTCTATGCCTGGGTATTAGCCCCCAGTGTGTTCTGCTATGGTAGATCTCTATGCCCGGGTGTTAGCTCCCAGTGCGTTCCGCACCATCATAGGGATGAAATGGTCCGTGCAGTCCTCACTGTGAGCACAGTTCCCATTGCAGTGACCTGGTCTAGACAGCCAAGGAGCTCTGAGCATGTGGAACCACACCCAGTGATTGCCCAGAGACCCAGCTACACCCTGCACCTTCTCAACTAACCACTGAGTCCCCAGGGTCTCAGCACACAGGGCTCGAGTAGTTGCTGGGTGAGAGGTTTCTCTCTGCCCGGCCAACCTGTCCAGTCAACAGAGACACAGATGTTCCCTGAGACAGCTCTGCCTAGACATCTTGCTCCTGGGAGGCTGCGTGCACCTCACATTCCTATGTGGTTGCCCGGCCCCATCCCAGCCAGGCTCTAAGTCAGTGGGGAGTGCAGATTGTTCCTTCTGCTAGAACCTCTGGATCACACACGTACACAACAGCCACGGGCCAGATGTTGCTCTCTCTCTCTCTCTCTTGGTCACTGTCACCAGTACTGCCACTTCCTGTGCACGCTCACAAAGTGTTCTGCAGCTCCCGCCCAAATCCAAAATGGCTCCTGCCCATATCCAAAATGGCTCCTGCCCTTTTGCAGGCAGCAGGCACTCTTGTGGGGATGTTGGGGCGAGATAAACGTGCCCCCTCTACTTCCACTGGGTCCATGGGCAACTACTAGTAACCGCTAGCCCCCAGGGCTCCAGTCTGGACTCAAGGCACGCTCTCCCTTCAGTTTTATCACCACTGGTCTCACCTCCATCTCCAAGATCTCCAAGCTGCCACCTGCTCAGGCTCCCAGCTCCTGCAGTTCTTTGCATTGTGTCCGTGTTCATTCTATACATCTGCACCGTCCACACCGGTCCACGGCATTTCTCTTCCTCTTAGAGCACTTCCAGTGCTATTTTCTCTCCAATTCCCCCCTAAGCGTGCACTTCTCACTTCTGTTTGTTTTTTTTTTGTTTGTTTGTTTGTTTGTTTTTTACTGTTTATCCCTAGCCTAGCACAGTATGTCATTCCCTAATCCACTATCTTGGAATCTCACACCAGTCTTTTAAATAAATGCTGCTGCAACAATGGTCTACCAGGTGTATAAAAACAAACTTTGAGCCATAGTTTGTTTCATATGCAAACACAAATATTAACTGAAAGTAGATTATAGGCTTAAACATAAAACTCGAAAACTCAAGACTTCAGGAAGAAATTGTGGGAAAAAATCTTTGCACCCTTAAAACAGACAAGAATTTCCTAGCACAACACTGAAAGTCGAATCTGAAAAATAAAAATTAAAAAAAATCGCCATCCTACCGTTTCTCTAAGGTGTGTTCACAATGAAAGGGCTAGCTAAATGAGAACAGAGATTTGGAAGAGAAGATTAAAGAAAGGAGTGGTGCTGTCAGAAATAGCACCCAGAATGAGCGATTTGTCCAGACACGCTCTGAGTGAGGGCTGAAGGCGCCACGCGGGAGGTGAAGGGGGAGAGCCAAGCTTACTCTTGGCTTCCGCGAAGTTTTCTGTAAGGAGACAGAGACCACTGGCTTCAAATAAGCTGCCTTTATCAGGACCAAAATAGGAAGTTTTACACTTGACCTTAGCCAAAAGGCCACGAAGTGGTTAGCAGGAAGTTTTTATCAGAAACCAAATACGTGGATACATCACAAGAGTTTTTTGGAACATGAAATTAAACAATACATTAATTTTGAGGCAAAAATCCATGCAGATGAAGGGTCTTCAAAACGCTCATGGAACACGCTTATCATGAAAAGACTACAAATCGGGCCAAACCAAACTTAGCTTTGAATTCCATTTCCACAAGATCTTTGAAGCACACTCTTAGGTATCATAAAATGATCTTAATGCTTCCCCTAATCTCATTTAACTCTTTTCAATAACTCTCTAAGGTAGACATGTTATTCCTAATTTTACAGATGCAGAAAATGAGGTCCAAAAAAGAAAAACATTAGCTCAAGTAGGATTATTAAGACTAACTCAGGGGCCAGCACAGTGGCGCAGTAGGTTAATTGTCAAACTGCGATGCCGGCATCCTATATGGGCTCCAGTTCGAGTCCCAGGTGCTCCACTTCCAATCTGGCTCTCTGCTATGGCCTAGGAAAGCAGTAGAGGATGACTCAAGTCCTTGGGCCCCTACACCCTTGTGGGAGACCAGAAGAAACTCCTGGCTTCTGGCTTCGGATAGGTGTAGCTCCGGCTCTTGCGGTCATTTGGGGAGTGAACCAAGGGAAGGAAGACCTCTCTCTGTCTCTCCCTCTCACTGTCTGTAACTCTACCTCTCAAATAAATAAAATCTTAAAAAAAAAAAGAATAACTTAAAATTATCCATTCTTTTTTGATTGCTGTGGTTTCATTTCTAAAAACTTTTTTTGAAGTCCTCTTGTACTCTTTTTTTTCTTTTTTCTTTTTTCTTTTTTTTGACAGGCAGAGTGGACAGTGAGAGAGAGAGACAGAGAGAAAGGTCTTCCTTTTTGCCGTTGGTTCACCCTCCAATGGCCGCCACGGTAGCGCGCTGCGGCCGGCGCACCGAGCTAATCCGATGGCAGGAGCCAGGTGCTTCTCCTGGTCTCCCATGGGGTGCAGGGCCCAAGCACTTGGGCCATCCTCCACTGCACTCCCTGGCCACAGCAGAGAGCTGGCCTCGAAGAGGGGCAACCGGGACAGGATCAGTGCCCCGACCGGGACTAGAACCCTGTGTGCCGGCGCTACAAGGCAGAGGATTAGCCTATTGAGCCGTGACGCCAGCCTCTTTTTTGTATTTATTTACTTGTTTGTTTATTTATGCATGTAAAAGGTAGAGCAAAAGCGAGTGGGTGGGAGAGAGAGAGAACTTCAGTGCACTGGTCCACTTTCCAAATGACTATAAAAACCTGGCTCACCAGGTCAAAGCCAGGAGCCAGGAATTCCATTCCTGGTCTCCCACATGGATGGGTTAGGAGTGAAGCCACTGCCTGCAACACAGAAATTCCATGGTTCATGTCCCAGCTGCTCCACTTGTGATCCAGCTTCCTGCTACCATGCCTGGGAAGGCAGTAGAAGATGGTACAAGTTCTTGGACTCCTTCACCCAACATGGGAGACCAGGATGAAGCTCCTGGCTTCTGCCTGGCTCAGCCCTTGCCAATACAACTATTTGGAGAATGAACTAGTGGATAGGAGATATCTCTGTGTGTGTCTCTTTCTCTGTATCTCCTTTTCACTCTGTAACTCTGTCTTTCAAATAAATAAATAAGTCTTTTAAAAAATTATTCAATGGGCCAGCATTGCGGCAAAGCGAGTTGGGCTCCTACTTGGCAATACCGGCATCCCGTGTTGGAGCATGGGTTGGAGTCCTGGACACTCCATTTCTGATTCAGCTCCCTGCTAATGCTCCTGGGAAGGCAGCAGACAATGGTGCAAGGGCTTGGGCCCCTGTCACCTACATAGAAGACCTGGATGGAGTTCCTGGCTCCTGGCTTCATCCTGGACCAGCCCCAGTCGCTGCAGCCTTTTGGGGAGTGAACCAGCACATGGAAGTTCTCTCTCTCTCTCTCTGTCCCTCACTCTCCCCAACCATGTGAGCAAGGAAGTTACTATCTGCAAGCCCGGAAGATGGCCCTCACCGAGAACCAAACCAGCCAGTTCTGTAGCTGTGGACATCTCCTCCAGCATTACAAGAAACAAGTGCCTGCTGCTGTTCAAGCAACGAGTCCGTGGTGTTTTGTCGTAACTGATGAACACAGCCCTTAACCCGGCTCCTCCTGCTCACACTGCTGATTTGATTTTCTCCCTTTCTTTAAGACAAAGTCTTTATCTTCTGCTTCTCTCTTCTCTTCCCTCTCTGGTTCTTCCAATGCCTTCATTGCTCAATGCTGTGGTGTCACCCCACGCTCGCCATTCTGTGATGAAGGAAGGCCTCGCCTGAATTAGGAGCACCTTGCTATGAGCAAGGGAAGTCAGATAGCGCCTATGGTCTGCTCAAAGAAGAGCTTGGAGCTTCACAGATTTATGATTTATTAGCTCCAATCTCCTTTTTTTATAACTATAGCTTTCCATGGACTCAAGAGTATATATTCTGAAGAGCCAAAGAAGAAGGAGAAAGAAACACTCAAGAGGCCAGCACAGCATAGGGGAAAAAATCCAAGGGGGATTTATTGCCAGTCCAAAGGGAAACCAGTATCCCCTGCATCTGTGACTATGGCAACTCCAAGGCAGTGGCCCATTTTCTAATCAAACGACTGTGGTATTGCCAGAGTTGGTTAATATAGATGAAATAATACATGCAAATGTGCCTTGTGAGATAAAGTGAGCAGTGCAAAGGTGTGTGGTTATTATTAGGAATACATCCTGCAAGTCTTTCCCCATGGAGTTTCACAACAGGTAGCTATCGAGGCAAAAAAAAAATGCTTTGATTTGTCTTCTGAAATAAATAATGATGAGAACATCTTCAAAGAACCACCACATCCCACAGTCCTTCTCTCTAAACATTGATCGGCAAACCCAAGTCATTTCTTCTTGATTCTAGTTAAACTGGTTACTCTCCTTCTGTGAGTATTTTTGAAGGCTCACTACAAATCTGTATAGGGAGGGATTCAAAATGATGAGATTAGTCATGGAATTGTGGATTAGGATAAAAACATCACACTAGATTTTATCCCTAAAGGCATGCACCTTGGCAAGGAAGCCATATATCAGATCAACAGTTATTGAATTAGAATATTATTTAATGATTATTTGTTTTATTTGAAACGGGGAGGGGAGGGAGAAGGGAGAGAGAGAGAGAGAATTTTCTATCTGCCGGTTCACTCCCCAAATACCTGTAACAGCTGGGGCTTGGCCAGGCTGAAGCCAAGAGCCTGGAACTTCGTGTGGGTTTCTCATGTGGGTGGAAGAGACTCAGCTGTGACTCACCAGCCGCCTCTCAGAGCATCCATTAGCAGGAAGCTGGATCGGAAGCAGTACCTGGGACCTGAACCAGACACTCCAATATGGGATGTGGGCATCCCCAGTGGCAGCTTAACCATTGTGCCCCAATGCCCAACCCAGAATTAGAATATTTTATTTTATTTTAATAAGCTAACATAACATAAGTCCAGATTGCAATTTTAAGTAAGTGATGGCTTGACTACTTGATAAAAGAAAAATTCTGAAATGTCATTAATTTAATGACAAGGGCCAGAGCATGGAGAGGAGGAAAGATAAGAGTTAGCTAGCAGCTCTGGGTCAAAGCAACAAGAATAATTTGCTCCCCATTCCTAAGGTATGTTGAAAGCCTTCACTCAAAAATCCTAGCAGGTGGGCTATCCGGGTGCTGTCAGGTTCTGCTGAAAACCAGCCAATCCTGGAGCAGCAAGCACTTCTTATGGACAGTCCCCATCCCTAAGCTTCGCTGCCTCACATTGTCCAACCGCTCTTAATCACGGTCAATGTAGATTCAATGCAAGAAATGTACGCTTTTTTTTCCCCAAAAATTTTATTAGAAAATACCCTGACTCTTTCGATCCAGTAGACATTTTCCCAAATGCCACTTAGCCCTGCTCCGGTGGTTCAGGGACCTTGTCCCAGGACTGGTCATTTTTTCCTACTTAGCACTTGCAATGGCTCAAAAAAGCCCTTTCTTTCCAGAGATTTCTCTGTCTCAAGAGTTTTGGTCGGGGCCAGCGCCGTGACTCAGTTGGTTAATTTTCCTCCTGCGGCGCTGGCATCCCATATGGGCGCCGGTTCTAGTCCCAATTGCTCCTCTTCGGATCCAGCTCTCTGCTGTGGCCTGGGAGGGCAGTGGAAGATGGCCCAAGTGCTTGGGCCCCTGCGCCCGCATAGGAGACCGGGAGGAGGCACCTGGCTCCCGGCTTAGGATCAGTGCAGCACCGGCTGTGGCAGCCTTTTTGGGAGTGAACTAACGGAAGGAAGACCTTTCTCTCTGTCTCTCTCTCTCTCACTGTCTATAACTCTACCTGTCAAATAAATAAATTTTAAAAAATAAAAAAGTTTAGGTCAATCATACTTGATCATTTCCAGACATTATAAATTCATCTCTCCTTTCCTCCATGACCAATCCCAATGACTAGAACATAGTATTTACTGCTTATATTTGGATTTAATCAACCACTCTCTGGTTGCTATTTCCAATGAATTTTTCACCTCAATGAAACTCCACTTTTTGTGCCTGTGTTGTTGGGCAGTGTAGAAGTAGTCAGCATTGCGAAATAAACTCCAGAGGAAGTATGTTTCCTTTCAGGCATATATTTTATGAATTCCATTCATCATGCACTTAAAAAGAAAATCCAGCTTAGTGTATGGGAAGAATTTCAGGCAAAAGTATGCTGAAGTTAAAGCTCATCTATAAAACTGAAGCTATTTGCTCTCGGCTAGATATCACTTACATTACTTAACTTTTTTTCCTATGGAAAAACAACCCCTTGGAAAGAGCCCTTGGGCCACGAAGCCATGTCTTGATATTGGGTTGATAGTTTGGCTCTTCTGCATAACTCCTTGGAGAAGGAAATGCAAGTTGAACATCAAGGATATTCTTTTTAAAAAGTAACTTAGTGACCAGTATGAGGAGTCTTCAAAAAGTTCATGGGAAATGCACTTTATGAAAAAACTATTCATGGATTTCAGGGTTTGTTTTGTTTTGTTTTGTTTTTGTTTTTTTTGCAGTAAAATACACTTATCTTTTTATTCAATTTTCCATGAAATACTTGAACTACCCTTGTATCATTTCTTTTCTTCTTCTTTTTTAAAGATTTGTTTTATTAATTTGAAAGGCAGAGTTACAGAGAGAGAGAGAGAGAGAGAGAAATCAGAGAGAGATGAGAAAGAGATTCCATCTTCTGTTTCACTCCCCAAATGGCTGCAACAGCTGGGACTATGCCAGACCAATGCCAGGAGCCTGGAACTCCATCTGGGTCTCCCTCATGGGTAACAGGGACCCAAGCATTTGGGCGATCCTCCACTGCCTTTCCCAGGCCATTAGCAGGGAGCTTGATCGAAAGTGGAACAACCAGGACTTGAAGCAGTGCACATCTGGGAGTCCAGCCTGGCAGGCAGCAGCTTCACCTGCTGCACCACAATACCATCCCCCTCGAACCACTTCATCCCAAAGCTGTAACATGCATTTGAGCGTATGGCATGTCCATGAGCTTATGCACATCCCTACCTCATTCCACATGATTATCCAATACACACCTCTTCATATTTTTGAGTCTAGTCTCTTTTTTAATGTTCATCTCAAAGTAGACATGCAGAAATAGAAGCTAGTTGAGAAGATGGCCATGTGGGAATGGCAGAAGTGTATCTACTCAGTAGCTGGGAAGCAGCATTATAACATTTATATGCAAAATTCCTTGTAGCCCATCAGTCATTGAGGACAGTCCCTGAGGCTATTGGCCTAGGAAAGGAATGGCTCAAGTATGGCTTCGAACAAAGAGATCATTACTCAGTTTTACTTTATTCTGGGTTTATAGGAAGGCAATAATTTTAAAAGTAGGATTTTGAGAGAAATTATTTTCTGAATTCCTCCATATATCTTTATATAGCTCTTTTAATAAATATTCCCATTTGTGAATCAACCCTGGTCTACTCAGAGAGCAGTGTGGTCATGGGGTAGAACAGGAGGAGGAGAATATGAAAAAGAGAAACTCCCACCCAAGCAAAAAGAAAGGACCACCTCACTGAGTAGGTAAGGGTGCTGTCTGGGGCCCCAACAACCATAGGTTTCAACCCAATGGGAGAGAGCGGCCCAAGAGGAGAAGGCAGCCCAATAGCAACTCTGACGGGCATCCCGGAAAAAAGAAGTGCAATCTGAGGACATCCACACTGGCTTCCACTTCCCTGTATCAACCAAAATGGGACAAGCACAGTAGAACAGCAAAGCAGTATGGGAGATCATGAGCCTGAAGTAGCATTGCTTAGTTTCTCCAATCGCCATTTGTGGTGAGAGGATTCCAACAGTTTCTAGAAGGGCTGGAGCTGCTACACAAAAGATGCCTAGAATGGGAGCCTGGCTAACCTACAAGGAAGAACCATCACAGTAGGGGCTGAAGAGTTTATGAGAGCTCTATGACAGTATGCCCACACTTGGGTTCGTGTTGTAGAACTAGCAAGACCTCAGCAGATCCATTGAGCTAGCAAGAGCCAACTTGGGCAAATCAACTGGAGGAGATGCAAAAGCTTCCAAGAACAATCAGTCATGGCACCTTGTCCATGAGGATACAAGCAACCAAAACTTACACCACCTAGGCATTCACATGTTGCCAATGCCAGCACCCAGTAGAACCATGTGGCACCTTTGGCACATCCTCTGGTGCTTGGCCTTAAAAATCTGTGAAATCAAGAACATAGCACACATACATCTGGTGCTCCCAGCTGCTCTTCCTGGGGAACAGTGGGAAGAAACATCTTCCAGTTTAGGGGCTCAGAAAAAAAAGAGAGAAAGAGGAGAAGAGAGAAGAGGAGAGGAGAGGAGAGGAGAGGGGAGAGGAGAGGAGCCATCCTGATAGAGACTTTAACCTTAAGTTGAACTTGAATTAGACCATAAGAGATTGTGTTCCTTTCCATTTGGCAAGTTTACATTAGCTGGAAGTTTCCCGAGAAAGATGAGTTCAGTCGTAGGGGATAAAGGAAGTTGGAACTTCTGCACACCAGAGATTTAATGCGCACATTTCAGCCCAGTTGCCCTACTTTTAAAGGTCATCTGTCTCCCTTGCTCTGAGCCATCTTCCCACCATCTTCTTTGCTGAGTCACTGGAATTTTATCTCAGATTTCTGGGAGTATTTCAACCAGCTTTAGGTTATTTTCCACCCTATTTTATTTTAAGATTTATTTATTTATTTGAAAGTCAGAGTTACACAGAGAGAGAAGGAGAGGCAGAGAAAGAGAAAGAGAGAGAGAGAGAGAGAGGTCTTCCATCCAATGGTTCCCTCCCCAGTTGGCCGCAACACCCGGAGCTGGGCCTATCCGAAGCCAGGAGCCAGGAGCTTCTTCTGTGTCAGGGGCCCAAGGAATTAGGTCATCTTCCACTGCTGCCTGCAGGTGGCAGCTTTACCCTCTATGCCACAGAGCCAGCCCCTCCACCCTATTGTTTTAACGTACCATCCTTGTTAATCCTTCAGGTTGGTCCAAAGCCGAGCCCATCTCAACAAGCTGTAACCCAGCCTTCTTTCTCAACCCCTGAAGGGTCTGTTCTATGATACTGCCTCTCACTGGTTCCATATCTAATCAGATTCTATGCCCACTGAGAGCACAAGCAATGTCCTATGCGTCATATTCTAACTTCTTGACAAGAGGGTGTGTGTGTATGTGTGTGTATGGGTGTGTGTGGGGGAGTGTGGGTGTGTGTGTGTGTTCATTATGATTTTGCTCGCATCGACTTTGCGTGTATGCACCACATTCACAGCCCACATACACATACATTCCTTGCTACATAGAAACCAAGCTCTTTTAAGGGTCCAAGAATAAGCTGGCCTCACCCCCTCATTATTGATAAAGGAGGGTGCTGTTAGACTAAGCATAGCTGCATACAATTGCCATTTTCTGTGCTAAGATCACAGCCTATACAGTTACATAACAGAACTAATATGTTTAAGTAATTAGTGACAAAACTTTCTTCTGTTGTGTTGTCTTAGGGTAAAATCCAGGAGCTAATTTTGCCATCACATCCATGTGATCCTCCCTTTCAAAAAGGGGAGCTTTGCTGTTGTTTTAGAACAACAGAGCAAGACACGCTAGGGAAGAAACGGGCTGCAGGGCTATGGTTGATTTATAGCTCAGGAATGTGTGTGAAGGTTGCAGACTGGAGCTTGGAGTTAGTTTGCATCCAATGGCTGCTAAGCCCAGCTGGTTCCAGCCAGCAGCCGTTCATCAAATAGATCCAAAGCCGCTTCCCCTGCGTGCATTGGAAGTCTCCCTATATTTTACCAGCTTTGGGTACAAATGGAGCCACACTCACATGAATAGTTTGTATTCCACCCCCACCAGCCATCTGCTGTTAGCTCTGAATTTACTTTCCGCTAAAAGTTCACCTAAATATTCCTGAGATAATCCAGGGTGACTTCTGGGCTTTCTAACACGTCCGTGCGCACGGCTCTGGACATCTTCCAGGCCGTGATGACACTTGGAGCACAAGGCGCGCACTATTCCCACAAAACCCGTGGCTTCTCGAGGGGCCGCCAAGCTCTTCCAGGGGCCAGCGAGCAGCTGCAGAGCCCCCTCCCCAAGCTTTGATGAGCTTTGCCGCGTCTCCCGATTGGAGCAGGTCCCACTTGAGAAGGTGCACTCGGAGCCAGGCAGCTTCGTGTCACTTTTTGGAACGCATTTACTCTTTAGGGAGACACAAGGCAGAGCCATAAACAATTTTTAATCCAAAGCACTTTTTTTATTTTATGCATAACGTGAACTGCTTCTTAGGCTCTACATGGGAATCCAATGGATTGGGCCTGGGGCAGAGATGAATGATGGACTGCATGATACTACCACAGCCATTGCCCTGAATAGAGGCTTTGCCATTCCAGGGAACAGACTTCCAACCTGTTGAGTGAAATTCCCAGGTGTGGTCGACACAGAACCACTGCTATACACTACTGATAGAGCCACAGGAGTGCCAGCTACACATGAACAAGTCCAACTGGACAATGGACAACAATGCCCAGAAGGTGGCTTTATCAAAAGTGCAATGAGATAATTCATAGCCATCAAAATGGCACTATCAAAAAGAAGCTTTTTAAAAATATATTTATTTTATTTATTTGAAAGAGTTAGAGGGAGAGAGAGAGAGAGAGAGAGGTGTCTTTCATCTGTTGGTTCACTCCCCAATTGGCTGCAATGGCTAGAGCTGCGCCGATCGGAAGCCAGGAGCCAGGAGCCAGGAGCTTCTTCCAGGTCTCCAACGTGGGTTCAGGGGCCCAAGCGCTTGAACCATCTTCCACTGCTTTTCCAGGCCATTGCAGGGAGCTAGATGGGAAGTGGAGCAGCCAGGACTCGAACCAGCACCCATGTGAGATGCCAGCACTGCAGGCCGGGGCTTTAACCCACTACACCACAGTGCTGGCCCCAAAACCTGATTTTTTTTAAACAGAAAAATAACAAGCGTTACTGAAGATGTGAAGTGGAAACTTTAGTGCACTGTCACTGGACGTGCAAACTGCTGCAGCACCATGGAAAACAGTACTGCGGGTCACCAAAAAAAAATTAAAAGTAGAATTTCCGTATGAACCAGCAAGTTCACATCAGGATATGTACCCAGAAGAATTGAAAGCAGAGATCCGGCCAGCACCGTGGCTCACTAGGCTAATCCTCCACCTGCGGCACCAGCACCCTGGGGTTCTAGTCCCAGTCGGGGTGCCGGATTCTGTCCCAGTTGCTCCTCTTCCAGTCCAGCTCTCTGCTGTGGCCCAGGAGTGCAGTGGAGGATGGCCCAAGTGCTTGGGCCTTACACCTGCATGGGAGACCAGGAGAAGCTCCTGGCTTCAGATTGGATTGGCGCAGCATGCCGGCCATAGCGGCCATTTGGGTGGTGAACCAACGGAGGGAAGACCTTTCTCTCTATTTCTCTCTCATTGTCTAACTCTGCCTATCAAAAAGAAAGAAAAGAAAAGAAAAGAAAAGAAAAGAAGAAAAGAAAAGAAAAGAAAAGACCTGAGCAGATGTCTGTACACAACATTCCTAGACAAATTATTTATAACAGCCAGAGGTAGATGCAGCCAAGTGCCTATAAGTGAATGAGCAAACGGGACATTATGTGTGTCTATAGACATACACGTAAGCAAGGGGATATTATTCGGCCTGAAAAAGGAAAGAAATTGTGACACACACTACAATGTGGATGAGCCTGGACATGGCACCAACAGAAATGCGTTAGTCACCCAAGACGACACTGTGTGGTTCTGTGTCTACAAGACACCTAGAAGAGTCTAAACTGTAGAGATAGGGGTCCAGCACTGTGGCGTAGCAGGTAAAGCCGCCACCTGCAGTGCCGCCATACCATATGAGCTCCGGTTTGAGTCCTGGCTGCTCAAAACTTCCAATCCAGCTCTCTGCTGTGGCCTGGGAAAGCAGTAGAAGATGGCCCAAGTCCTTGGGCCTCTGCACCCACATGGTAGACCCGGAAGAAGCTCCTGGCTCCTGGCTTCAGATCAACCCAGCTCCGGCCGTTGTGGCCATTTGGGGAGTGAACCAGCAGATGGAAGACCTCTCTCTCTGTCTCTACTTCTCTCTCTGTGTAACTCTGACTTACAAATAAATAAATAAATCTTTTTAAAAAAAAAAAGCTGTAGAGACAGAAAGAATTGTTGTTGCCAGGGGCTGGGGGAAGAAGAAATGGGCAGTTATGTTGAGAGTGGGTGTAGAGTTTGCATTCCACAGATGAAGAGTTCTGTGGGTGGATGGCCGAGATGGTACAGTATGAAGGTGCTCAATGTCACCGGACTGTACACTTAAACATGGTTCAGATGACAAACACACGTGCATTTATGATGATTTATAATGTTTTCTTTTTTAAAAAAAAAGGGTCTGCAATTATAACTTCTAGTATTGATTATGTTAGTTTGGACAGATTGTCCCTCTAAAAACAGCTAGAAAAGTTAAGTATAAAACATACATGAAATTCAAAAAGTTCATGAAAAATGGAATAGAAAGATGTTTATCTGTTGAAATCATTACCTAATATATACTAAACTGATCTTTTGTATATAAAGAGAATTGAAAATGAATCATGATGTGATTGGAAGGGGAGAGGGAGCGGGAAAGGGGAGGGTTGTGGGTGGGAGGGAAGTTTTGGGAGGGGAAAGCCATTGTAACCCATAAGCTGTACTTTGGAAATTTATATTCATTAAATAAAAGTTTAATTAAAAAAAAAGATGTTTATTTCAGCACAAAAATGCTGAAATTCATGCTTCAAAAAGTTCATGGAAATTATATATTTTGAAAAAACTGTGTATGGATTTCAGGGTTCCAGGGCTGAGCCAGGCTGAAGCTGGGAGTCTGGAACTCAAAGTCTTCCAAGTGGAGCCCGCTGCCTCCAAAGGTGAACATTAGCAAGGAGCTGGGATCGAACCGAGGTACTCCGATTTGGGTACTGGTGTCCCAAGCAGTATCATTGTTTAAAGATTAAGTTTACTTATTTGAAAGGCAGAGTTACAGAGAGAGAGAGAAACAGAGACAGAGAGACAGGGATAGAGACAGAGACAGACAGAGAGGTCTTCCATCTACTGGTTCACTCCCCAGTTGGCCGCAACAGCCAGGACATCTGTGTCTCCCACGAGAGAGGCACAGACCTAAGCACTTGGATCACCTCTGCTGTTTTCTCAGGCACATTAGCAGGGCGCTGGCTCAGAAGCAGAGCAGCCAGGACTCAACGGCTCTCCAAGAATATGAGACACAAGCAGTGGCTTATCCCGCTGCACCACAGCGCCGGCCAGGTGAGTGGTTGCTGTAACCACTACACCAAATGCCAGTCCCCAGTGTTCATCTTCAACACTGTTTCCCGTGCTCCACAGATTCACATTCCAAGATCACGTATGCACGCCCTCTCTTACCGCCTGCGTGGGTAAGGTGACGTCACAGAGCTCCTGGGACCCAGCCGTCAGACCCTGGCATTGAACACCTCTCTGGACTGTTCACCTGCATCTCACAGCAGCACAGTGCAAAGACAGCCGGGAGCAACCCTGCAACTCTCTCACCCTTGGATTCTGCCTTTTTGTCTGTTTGTGTTTCTCTCTCCGAACCCTTGGTATTCCCCAGTAGGCCTGCAAATACATTCAAGTTCAGATACTTGTGCATCTCTTTTAAACAGTATTTGTAGCATGAGACAAATTGCCTTGAATCTTTGAAACTTTAGTTGTTACTTTAATCAACTTTGAAGGCAAAATTCTATGAGAAATCCAATCTAGTGGTTTCTTGAAACAAATTTCTCTCTTCCTACTGCTGTCACCTTGAAAATGCTTTATTCCTGGGGCCAGGGCTGTGATGTAGTGGGTAAACCCGCCACCTGCAGTGCCAGCATCCCGTATGGGCACCAGTTCGAGTCCCAGCTGCTCCATTTCCAATCCAGCTCTCTACTATGGCATGGGGAAGCAGTAGAAGATGGCCCAAGTCCTTGGGCCTCTGCACCCACGTGGGAGACCCAGAAGAAGCTTCTGGCTCCTGACTTCGGATCGGCACAGCTCCGGCCATTGCAGCCAGTTGGGGAGTGAACCAGTGGATGGAAGACCTCTCTCTCGCTCTCTCGCTCTCTCGCTCTCTCGCTCTTGCTCTCTCTGTGTAACTCTGACATTCAAGTAAATAAACAAATCTTTAAAAAAAAAATGCTTTATCCTGATCTCCTGTAAGGAGAAATCGGTCATCCTGCACCATGAAAAACTTTCTCAGACATTCTTTAAAATGTGACACATGGGCGCCGGTGTTGTGGTGCCAGTGGGCTAAGCTGTCACCCGTGAGGCTGGCATCTCCACAACAGATCACCAGTTCAAGTCCCAGCTGCTCTGCTTCCAATGCAGCTCCCTGCTAATGTTTCTAGGAAGGCAGCAGATGATTGCCCAAGAACTTGGGCCTCAGCACCCCACATGGGAGACCGGGAAGAAGCTCCTGACTCCTGGCTTTGGCCTGGCCTAGCTAGCCCTGGCCATTGTGGACATCTGGGGAGTGAACCAGTGAATGGAATCTCTCTCTCTCTCTCTCTCTCTCTCTCTCTCCCCCTTGTAACTCTGACTTTCAAATAAATAAATCCTTAGATAATAATAATAAAATAAATGTGACACATGTGTTGACTTAATCATCAATTAATTTTACTTAAATTTGTGTCTTTTTTTAAGAATATTTATTTATTTTGAAAGCCAAAGTTACAGAGAGAGGGAGGGAGAGAGAGGTCTTCCATCCACTAGTTCACTCCCTAGATGGCCACAATGGCCAGGGCTAGGCAAGGCTGAAGTCAGGAGCCAGAAGCCAGGGGCTTCATCTGGGTCTCCTACAGGGGTGTCAAGGACCCAAACACTTGGGCCATCTTCTGCTGTGTTTCTCAGCCATGAGCAGGGAGCTGGATGTGAAAGTGGAGCAGCCAGGACTCGAACCAGTGCCCATATGGGATGCTGGCATTGCAGGTGGTGGTTTTACTCACTACAAAACAAAGCCAGCCCCTTTTGTTAGTCCTCAGGATTAAATTTTGCAAACTGTGACAGCAGTAAAGAAGCATATAATACATGCTATGTGATGGCTAATTCTACATGCCAACTTGACTGAGCTAAGGGCTGCCCAGGCGCTCATCAAACATGATTCTGGGCTTGCCATGAAGATGTTTCCAGAAGGAGTAATGCCTGAATCCGAGGATAGAGGAAGGAGATATGCCCTTGCCAATGATGTTGGGCATGATCCAAACCAGGGACAGCCCCAATAGGACAAAAAGGTGCAGGGAGGTGAATTTGCTCTCTGGGTTTGAGTTGGGCATCTCAGCCTACTGTGTGCTGTGACTACGTGAGACCAGTTCCTTTATTAAGAACAGAGATCTATTTCTAACAAGTTTGGAGGCTGGCAAATCTGGGATCAAGGGGCCACGTCTGACAAGGGCCCTCAGGCTTCACCACAACGTAGTGAGGTGACATAATACGCAGCAGTGAGCGTCGGAGAGCCAACTCATGG
The DNA here is from genome assembly GCF_033115175.1 of Lepus europaeus. Classification (NCBI taxonomy): domain Eukaryota; kingdom Metazoa; phylum Chordata; class Mammalia; order Lagomorpha; family Leporidae; genus Lepus; species Lepus europaeus. The sequence goes on from NC_084838.1 coordinate 93,663,978, forward strand.
GATAACTAACCCAGCTCCCGGGAGAATGGCATCAATCCCTCCACCAGGAAGAGCCCTCACGACCTGAACTCTCTTCCAGGCCCACCTGTCAACACTGTTGCACTGGAGATTTCATTTCCACACATGATGTCTGGATTCACCTTCAAACCACAGCACCGGACACGTTTGTCAGCCCTTCAGACACCCACGTTCCAGGTTCTCAGCTCTGCGGACTGAGCCTGGATTACAGCACCAGCTTTGCCTGGCTTCTGGTTTGCAGACGGACGATCAATCATGTGACTTCTCAGGCCCCGAGCAAACTCCTGGGTGCCAGGGAACTTCACAGAGGAGCGTGGAAACTGGCATGAAAAGATAAGTTCAGGGGCAGGTGTTTGGTGCAGTGGGTAAGATGTTGCTTGGGATGCCTGCATCCCATATCAGACTATCTGGGTTTGAGTCCCGGCTCTGCTCCCAATCCCAGATTCCTGCTAATGTGCAGTCCTGGATGGAGCAGCAATGGCTCCCAAGTAGCTGGGTTCCTGCCACTCACACGGGAGATGCAAGTGGACTTCCCAGCTCCTAGACATTTGTAGAGTAAGCCAGGAGATAAAAGAGAGGCCTCTCTCTCTCCGTCTCTCTGCTGCTCAAATAAAATTGTAAAAAAATTAAAATAAGTAACTTACAAAGTTTACTTTGCTGCAAAAATTTTGAAATCCATGCACAGGCTTTTTTTCATAATATTCATTTGTCATTAACCATTGGAAGACCTGTGTGTATCTGCGTGTGTATATATGCACACACATACATGTACACATATGCAAATGTGTACATACATACACACACACATACACATATATACATCCTGTTAGTTCTGTTTCTCTGGGGAGCTCTGATTGATGTACTCCATGAGTTCATTCAACAACCTATCCGTGGCCAATTTCATTCTTGTGCCCACATTCTCTCCTGTACTCTAGGGTTATTTTGAAGGAAATCCAACCATCATATAATTTTAACTCTAAATTGTTGCTCGGTGTGAAAGACAAAGACTTGTCTCTTTATGAATTTTAAAAAACTATTATCACACTGTTAAAATTATTAATTTCTGACTGTCATCAGATGTATCTTCTGGGTTCCAATTTCCCTAATCATGCCACACATCCTCTGAGTTTTACCTTGCACTGTTTGAGTCAGGGTCGCAACAAGGACAGCCCACCACAGGGAACCTGAGCAGCTGTTGAGTTCTCTTTCAGCCTGTGTTGGCTCCTCCGACCTCTCTAGATCATTGATCCTGTAGAGTTTCCCAGTCCAGGTTTTACTGCCTATCGCCTGTTTTGTTGTTTAACGTATTTATCCGTGCCTTCATTTCTAGTAAATCAGTGATTATATCCATAGGCTTGTCCAAAGTAGGTTTGCTTCCTGACGTGGACTACGGACCAATGTTCTTTGGGGCAACATTCCATGAGGCTTTCATGTCCAGGAATCAGAGCATGACACATACATATACAGACTGAGGAAGTCATGTATGTTTTTGTCTTCTTTCCTACTTAACTTGCATTCACAGACTTTTGGGGACTTTCTTTCCCTGTGCTTTTTAGGCTACAATGGGGGGGGTATTTTTTTCATCCCAAAGGACATTAGGCAGATTAACTTAGGAGCTTATCTCAGTGAAATCAGGGTCCCTAAGTCCCGTGCCCCACATTCGAGGAGGAACTGTCCCATCAACACGCTCCATCTGACTTCCAGTGACTGCAGAAGTCCACGAAGATTGTGGCTCTTCAGAATACATTTTCAAGAAAAATGTATAAAGCTATGATGGATTTTTTTAAAGTTCCTGTGATCCATGTATTCCTCCACTTCTCACAAGCATTTATATAACTTAGTTCACATGAGTATAGTCCGGCAAAAATAATTATGCAGGTTCAGTGTGATTCGTTCACCATCATTTATATGCAAATCTCAAAGTACCATCCTGGTGAAAGCAAACCACCCCAGCCTTTAGCTCAAGAGCTTACAGTCTTGTCTATCACACTCAGCCAGGTACAGTGTACAATGGGCCAAAATAGAGATCCTATGAGAAGGGTGAGTAAAGTCCAAGATGGATCCTTAGCAAGGAAAAATAACAGCCAAGGAGACAAAATCTTCCCAGGACAGGTGCAGTTTGCAAGGAGCTTTGCAAGGTTGGGTAGGATTTCGACCACAGGCCATACTGCACCAAGAGTGGAGCATCTCTTCACACAGGTGAAGGCAGAGGCAAGAACAACCAGCCGTGTTCAGGTTAGACACCAGCACATATCTAGCAGAGAATCTCAGTTTTGACTGCCATTAGAATCCCTTGGGGGCTTTGGGAAATCCAGAGACATAGAGCCACCCAGATCAATCAATCAAGAATCTCTGGGAAAGAGGTCGAGGGGTTTGTTGGGCTCTTACAGTTCTCTGGTGGCTTTAGTGGACCACTGGGGCTGAGAACCATGGGCAAGTAGGGATGCTCAGCAGTTAGCTGGAGGATGTTGGCTGTGAACACTGCAGTCGATGACTGAAGAACTGGGTGTGTTTAGCTGGGCCACTGCCTCTGCTTCTCAGAAGATGGTCCCGTGGCATCAGATGCCAGAGACTCTCGGGAGATCACCGAATGTTGCCATCTTTGCCTCCACACCTTTTTAGACAATCGAGTCTGGAGGGTAAATGACATAAACAAGAAAGATAAACCCAGAATAAGATCCTGAAAAGTCCCCATCAATCCCCCTACCAAAGGTTATCATTGAAAACCATCCAGTGACTTGCTTGTGTATGGGTACAAACAGCAGTCCACATATCAGAGTGAGAGAAATACCACATTTAGTTTCTATCCCTAAACAGGTACAACCCGTTTCAAACCTCATCTCACTGGATTGGTGGAAAATGCCATTCTGGTGGATACTGGGGTTCCCTTGGATATCTTGACATTGTCAAGATTGATTTTAGAAGGCTTCTGTCTTCCAGAACTTTCTAGAAGTACTCTCTATCTTTATTTCATGCTGATCCACCAGTCAGGTTCGTTAGCCAAGTCTGTCCCTCCCATAAAGACAGGCAACTCTCTAAAGTGCCTGGGGCAAATGTGGGACTAAGGATGTATTCCAACAGCTCTCAGTGCCTCTACTGTGAGGCCGCATGCCCCATCCCACTCCACGTACACTAGTTCAGCTCCTGCCTGGGTACTGCATGGAAGTGGGATACGGATCTCGTCTCTTCCCCGTCATTCCAAAGGAGCCCATCTACTCTTTTAAACTGGCTAAATGTCACTTCTTTCTTCAAGTTTCAGTATTTTTGCTTCTTAAACTTGAAATGCCTCCCATCCACATCCCTTTTAGATCATTCCAGAATAATCCTCCACATGTGGTCCAGGCTAGGAGTGGGTGGTGTCTTTGGGAACCAAGCCTCCATTGGCTCCCATGAGGCATGAGTGCTAAGCTGTGAGCTAACAGTTTTCCCAGAGAATCGACCAAGGCATGACACAGGGACCACTCTACAGAAGCTGGGAGCAGGCCAGGAGGCCAGGTGGAGGGTGTGGCAGAGGACCAGTGAGAGACTAGATGGGGTACATACACGCAGTCCACCTGGCTATGGCCAGATCAGCAAACACAGACAACAAGTCCGTGATGTAGAGACTCGCACATTAGGAGACCGGGAACAAAAGACACAACAAGGACTTCACATTCAGAGTTGGAGCTTCCTCCTCTTAACCCTACAGGAGGAAAAACCCAACTAGCTTCTTTATATACCTAAAGCCATCTTGCAGAGAAACAGGGAAAGTGGCTAGAACTCCAGGATGCTAGAAATTTTACCTAGAGCCATTAAGCAAAACTTCAGTGGACAATTTAATTTATTATAGCAGCTAAGAGCGTAGTCAGATGATTGGCATGAATTTTAAAATGTGATTTTTTTTTCCCTGCTATACAGTTAAGTGGGACGTGGAGGAAGTCACTTTTTAGAATAAAGAAGCATTTCCTTCTGGACATCAGAATTATAATGAGTTCTGTTGTGACCTCGCTTCATCTACACTGTCTTTTTTTTTTTTTTTTTTTGACAGGTAGAGTTAGAAAGTGAGGGAGAGAGAAAGGTCTTCCTTCTGTTGGTTCACCCCCCAAATGGCTGCCACGGCCTGTGCGCTGCGCCGATCCAAAGCCAGAAGCCAGGTGCTTCCTCCTGGTCTCTCATGCAGGTGCAGGGCCCAAGCACTTGGGCCATCCTCCACTGCACTCCTGGGCCACAGCAGAGAGCTGGACCGGAAGAGGAGCAACTGGGACTAGAACCGGCACCCATATGGGATGCCAGCGCCGCAGGTGGAGGATTAACCAAGTGAGCCACAGCGCCGGCCCCCATAGAGGGTGGAAACTCAATTTAACTACAGTACTAGGAGGTGGGACCTTTCAGAGGTAATTAACGTTAAATGGGACCATCAGGACAGAGCCATGACCCAAGGGAACAGAGACTTTAGGAGAAGAGGGGGAGAGACCTGAGCCAGGACGCTCAGTCCCTCCTGCCACATGACGTCTTGTCCCACCTCAGCTCACTCCTGTCAACAGGAAGGACCTCACCAGGTGCGGCTGCTCAACCTTGAACTCCCCAGCCTTCAGAACTGTGAGCCAAATAAACGTCTTTTCCTTAGCAATCATCCAGGCTGTGGCGTTCAGTTACAGCCACAGAACACGGACTGGGACAGAAAGGCCTATGGTTCCGTGGCGGCCTATAATGGCGGTGATGCCGCCTTTGGCTCATGTCCTTGGACGCCTTCCCTAAGAGGCAGCATCTGAGTCGAGCTCTGAGGAGGACTGAGAGGAGATGAGGAAGAGCATTAGCCATGGAATCTGCCTGTGCAAAGGCCCTGTGCAGGAGGGAGACTTACTCTAGGAGCAGAAGCAGGTCCTGCACGGTGGGAGGCAGATGGTGGCAGGTGGAGAGGGGCCTGAGACAGTACCGGGGAAAGCAAGGCAGGGGCTGAATCAGCTGGGTCTTTGCAGGTACACAGAGGCACTCGCCATTTCTTGCAATGCATCTGGACACCCTGAGCAAGTTCTCCTGGACCCAGAGGGCCCTCTTCTCCCCGCCACCACCACCACTCTGTTAAGTCTGCACGGGACAGAAGCACTGTTGTAAATGGAATCCCTGCCTGCTCCTTGCGAGAGCCTGGGAACACTAAATGCATCCCACTCGTCCGTTCAGCCTTCAGGGCTGAAAATACACTTTGTTCCTTGGAGGACTTGGCCGTCGGCCCCACTGGTGTGGGCCTGCCACAAAACTACGGAGTTCCTGCGTTTGGCTTGGACAACGCTCCCACTCCCACGCTGGCCTTTCATTTCCTTCTTCCCCCCTTTTCACCCCAGAAGAGAATCCTCTCCTTTTTTTTAGGACTTATGTTCAAGACAGGACCCGAAAATCTTCCCCATGGTGGAAGATTGTATATTACATGTATATTACATGACAAGAGACACCTGCGGAAAGGTGGACAGCACATTAAAGAAATACCTGGCTGGTGGAGAAAGGACAGGTGGCCTCTGTGATCCATCTGGGTCAGCCTGTTCCGAGGAGAGAGGGAAAGAACATCAGTATGTTCATGTGTGTGCCTGTGTGTGTGCATGTGCGTGTGTGTGCTCGTGTGTGTGTGTGGTGGGTTTGAGTAACAGACAAAAAGAGAAAGGCACATAGAGAGATTGATTTATGGTAAGGATCTGACTTCAGAATAAAATCCAAGTTGCTTAACTGATTTTAGCCAGTTTGGGACGGTTAGCTATAAACTGCACAAATGAACGTATAAATACATATACACAAATACTCATATATGATTTATGTAAGTTTTATGCACAATATAAAACACATTCTCATGTTTTTGTTTGTGTTCTGATATATAAATATATTATGGTTACTCCCTAGTTGTCCCCTAGAATCCACAAATAATATTTTAGAAACATGAGCTATGTGATCCTTTCAAAGCTCAAGGCAATCTTGCATCTTTAAGATACTTTCCAGATTCCCAACTGCGTCTTGGACAATGCACCCTGTCCGTTCACACCAACAACATAAGCACAGGCCAGAGCTGGCCTTAGTTTTGTATTTCCTGAGTTTTCTTGATTACACTCTGATCCTTCATGTTGTTCCAACCTAGAGTGATTTTTTTTAAAGGAGAATTTAATCTAATATAAGTCTGAATATCCTTTGGAATGCTAGAAGCCAACATTACTGCAGCAACCCTAATGAAAAACACAAGTTCCATGTACCAATTTGTGGTCAGAGCCAGCATTCCATGCCTGCTCTCTCGTGGTTGCCAGTTCCCCGTCGTGTTCCTTTTCCCAGCCCTTTGCTGTCCTAGTGCAATGTGTCGGGGGCTGCAGGCCACATGGTATGCTAAGCAGCCCACCACTTACAGCAGGCTCGGGCAGTTCAAGTGCAAAGGCTTTGAACTCATAAAGCACAAACCCCCCACCCACCACCACCAAGTGGAAGTCTCAGAGGATTTCCTATGAGTAGCCCAGCAGATAGAAGCACTTCTATTATATCTATATTATATCTATTTCTTCACAACGCCCTCCATGTGCACAGAGCTGCACTCTGTTCTGCACTCCAGACAAAGAGCACAGCACCTTCCAACAGAAAACGCGGACGACCGCACGGAGCGGAGGCTGGGTGGCGGCTCACGCACGCTCTCTCCCCGGTGTGCAATGCCACTAACAGGAGCGATCATTTGCTGATGAGTTCATGGAAGACTGACCTTTCACACTGGACGGGGAACTGCCCAGTGACTAGCAGTGGGAACACTCGCTGCGTATTAGCATATTTTATCTGCCCGTGGTTTGAAATTGAATAGGGTTGTCACTGAAGGAGGAGGGCACAGATTGCCACTAGGCTGGCTTTACAGAAGAGTTAGCAGCTAGAACAAGGATGAACTCTGCACAAACCCTAAACTTAACTGTTAAGGTCCTCAGGCTTAAGTGAGACATTTTTCCCTTCCATGTGAGATAACAGAATCTCCTAAATACTGTGATTCTTCCCTACGAGCTACCTGTTCTTGGATGCAAGGCCTCTCGGTTTTGTCTGAGGTGTTTAAATATACAGCAGAAGAGTTCTAAGCTGTACCAAAGGCTCACCTGCAACACTAAATTAAATTCTGTTCAGGATGCATTTATTGAACATATACTATGTGCTCCGAGCTATTGGAGGCATGCTGAGGGTGGAGCAGGGGTGGGCAGAATATGTGAGTATTGGTTCCAGCGCTTGGCAGCTGAGGAATGAGGCTTAACTTCTTGGTTCTTTGGTTTCTTTATAAAATGTAGGCTAATTCTTAGCACAGGTAGTTGTGGTGCAGATCAAATGTGCAGCCATAAATGTTTTTGCACAATGCCAAGTATGTGCGAGGAGTTCAAGACACATTTCTCTCAATACATGGCGAAGGATCAGGAGCAAAAAGCCACAACAAAGAGTGGCCATGGGGGCGGGCACTTGGTGTGGAAGGTAAGCCAACACTGGCAGCGCTTGCATCCCATGCTGGGGACCGATCTCCACTTCCAATTCCAGCCTCCTGCTAAGGCACACCCTGGGAGGCAACAAGTACTAGCGCAAGACCTGGACTGAGTACCCACCTTGCAGATTCAGCACAGCCTAGTCCTGGTCACTGGGGGCATTTGGGGAGTGAACAGAAAATGGGGGAGCTCTCTCCCTCTGTCTCTCTCTGTCTCCTCTCTGTCTCTATCTCTCTCTCTCTCCCCGCCCCCCCCATCTCAAATAGAAAAGTGTGACATTAAGGAGCTGAACTCAGGAACACATCTGGATTGAAAGGTGGCAGGCTCCCAGGGCTCTCCTAAAGGCAAACGCAGGAAGCACTCACGGAGGAGCGGGGTCCTGTTCCCTGAGAAGCAGCTGGAAGACGTGAACGACGTCGTTGGCTGACAATCCCAGCCCTCGGAGACAGAGACGGCCTCAGAGAAGAGCGCACATGCGGTAATGCTGCAGGGTGGGTTCACAAACCGCGGGGCACCACTCACGAAGGCAAACGCAGCCGTAGTGGGCACAAGCTCAGCAGTGGCAATTCCCCGCGGGGGGATTTGGATGAGCCTTCCCCAGAGAACAGGGGGCAAACCACCCAGACCCCCAAGGACGCCTACCAGAGGGCTTTGCATGCACGAATCATGGGGCACCCTCCTTCCAGCTCAGCATATGCCCCAGTTTTAAGGTCTCCAGAGACCGCTCTGTGGACCACAAATACTCCATTGCGGCTGCTGCCGGAGCCTGCTCTACCCAGCTTACAGCCGGTTTTGTAACCTCCAGTTTGCTCTGTAAGCTCCAACTCTTCTTCTCGTTTCTCAGCTCTACAAAGTAGAGGGAAGCTCGATCCCAAAAGGTCACACATATCACGGAGATGTGTAACGATTCCAAGACAAGGGAACACTTTTCAATGATCAAAGACAAGCTAAAGATACACACAATGCAGACGAGCTTCCAAAACATTATGGTGAGCTGGACATTTGGCCTAGGAGAGTTAACACGCCAGTTAGGAGGGCTATGTCCCGTATCCGAGTGCCTGGGTTCAAATCCTGGCTCCAACACCTGATTCTAGCTTTGTGCTGAAGAGTACCCTGGGATGGCTTAAGTAGTTAGGTCCCTGAAACCCATGCGGGAGACCTAGATTGAATCCTGGCTGCTAGCTTCAGACTCCCATAGCCCTAAGCATTGCAGTCATTTTAGGGAATAAACTCATGGATGGGAAGATCTCTATGGCTCTCAAATGAATAAATAAGAATCAGATCATTTTTTAAAAAGAGTGGACATGATGTTTGGACAGCACAAGATAAACAAGCTAGCCTGGTTGGAGGGGAGAATTGACAAACAGATCAATAAGTGAATAAAGGGCTGTTAGGCAGATTAGAGTAGCTCTAAAATTGAAGTTTTAAATAAAAAGAAAGAGAAGCACATATCTCCATAAATTTGGATTTTATCCTAAAATTGATTGAGAGTTCCTAGGATTTTTCTGATCTGCATAGTGACAAGGGGAAGGGAGAATTTTGGGAAAAATTAACCCAACTTTCAATAGGGTCACCTGGATCAGGGAAAAGTCTGTGGTTAGAGGGGAAAGTTAGAAAGTGGGAAAAGGGCCAGTGCTGTGGCATAGCAGATAAAGCTGCCGCCTGCCGTGCCGGCATCCCATATGGGTGCTGGTTCAAGACCCAGCTGCTCCACTTCCAATCCAGCTCTCAGCTAGGGCCTTGGAAGGCAGTAGAAGATGGCCCAAGTCCTTGGGCCCCTGCACCCACATGGGAGGCCTGGAAGAAGCTCCTGGCTTCAGGCTTCAGTCTGCTTAGCCCTGGCTTTTGTGGCCATCTGAGGAGTGAAGCAGTGAATGGAAGATCTCTCTCTCTCTCTCTCTCTCTCTCTCTCTCTCTCCTCTTCCTCCTCCCTTTCTCTCTGTAACTCTGCCTTTCAAATAAATAAAATAAATCTTTAAAAAGAAATGAGTAGAGGGACAACATGTGTGTCCTTCTCCCTCTTATTCTAGAAGCTGGTTGTTTCCCAAAGGGTTTAGACATAGCTGCGGCTTGGAGGGCACAAGGGACAAGGGACAAGGTTCTGTGACACTCAGAATGCAGAGCAAGAGAGTGGCACAGAAGGAGGAGACAGCCAACTACTGAGCCATCCCAGGAGCTCCAAGAGTTCCGATGACGTCACCATTAAGTGGAAGAAACCCTAGAATACATGGAATCCCTGGGCTTAAACTCAACCCTAAGCATAAATAACCAACTTGAGGTTGTTTCCTACTGGATGCTTGCTGGGAGGAAGGGAACCCCAAAGCATGGGGGGAAATCGAGGGTATGGAGATCAGAGTGGCACAGTCACCCTGAGGGTCCCCAGGGCTCCACCCTGCCAGGAACCAAGAACAGGTCTCAGAGCTGCCCCTGCTGAAGAGTGAATTGCACTAAACTCAGACTTTCGGTTGAGTGATGTTCCTGGGCTTTAATTCTCCAGTGCTCCTGGTCTACCTGCACCTGCAACCACGGAACATTGTAAGGAAAGACAAGGCAGGCCCTCGGGGATGGGTAGGGTGCCCATGGGGCTTTGAGAGGCTGTGGAGCCAGACTGCAGGAGTCTGCATTGGGCTGGATCTGCTGCCTCTGAGAACCACTCCAGACAGTGCCACCAGAAGGCCCTTGGGTGCAATTCCATGTCAACTCATTTCACTAAGCTCTAGAAAGGCTAGTTCCCCTGATGGGAGTCTAAGAGCATTATGACCAATGATGCTTTGCCCACTTGCTGTGGGCTTTCTACGTGGGGCGGGGCTGGATTTCCAGTCTCCCTGAACACAACCCTCTTGCTCCTTGTCCTCAGTGCATGGGGGTGGGGCAGACCTCTGTCCTCTCAGCGTAAAGAGGTGCAGGTATGTTCTCATTGCTCCCGGAAGTTCCTCCATGAAGATTAGTGCTAAATGATGGCGCCAGGGGTTAGGGAACGTCCTGACCTCGGGCTGTAGAAGGCCCGTGGAATCATTTGGTCTGGCCCAGCCAAGGCTATGGTAGGCAGAACTCAAAACGCACAATTAACCCACAGCAGGCTGTTTTAAGTTGATAATTGTGTGTATCCTATGAATGACATTAGAAATATCCATATGGCCCTTGGCAGAACAAAGTTTCCCCAGCTGTGCTCCAAATACTCCAGGTACCTGAGCTACTACAGACACATTACATCTTTTAGAAAGCTGGGGGAATTCTGGTTGTCCTGTTTGCAGACTGTTCCACCATGACCCTCAGGCAAGCACAAAGATGTATTCAGTCTAGAAGGGGCCAGACTGGGACCAACATTGTTATATGGCGGGTAAAGCCAGCATCCTATGTGGGTGCCAATTCGAGTCTCAGCTACTCCACTTCCCATCCAACTCCTTGCTAATGACCTGGGAAAACCAGCGGAGGATGGCTCAAGTGCTTGGACCCCTGCCACTCATGTGGGAGACCAGATGAAGCCCCTGGCTCCTGGCTTTGGCTTGGCCCAGTGCTGGCCACTGTGGCCATCTGGGGAGTGAATAAGTGAATTAGCACAGATGGAAGACCTCTCTCTCTCTCTCTCTCTCTCTCTTTCTGTAGCTCTGATTTTCAAATAAATAAATAAATCTTTAAAAACAAAGAAAAGAAGCTGCTGTACCTCCTGGCCTTTGTGTCCCTGGCACACAGACCCACAGTGTCCAACCTCTAAGTCTTCTCTGTGTATGGGTCCCTTTCCTAATGCACTGTGCAAAGCTGGGTGTGCCTCTTCCACTGAGCCTCCCAGGGGCTCTCAGCTGCCCTCTTCCTACAATCACCTTATCAGGGTTCTGGGGCAATATCAGCTCCTTGGCAATACGAGTGCAGATTCTCAAAACATTGCCCACTGCTTTAGAGATTGCCCCTCTATTAGCCTCACCTCAAAATACTCAACCAGGGCTGATCTTCAGTTTCACGCATTCCTGGTTCCTAGGCTAACTGTGGGCAAATCGGTGGCAGAACCCCTGTCTTATGCCTCTCTCTGAGCCTGCATCTATAACCAGAGATGTTGGCAGAGCCTCAAACTTCAAGGTTCAGAGGGGACCCCATTAGAGGAAAGTGATTGTTGCTGGAGATAAAGCATTGCCAAGAAGGCATTTGTTCTCTTACTGAACAACAAGAGCCTACTATGTGCCAATCCCAGCGCTGGTGCAGGAACATACCAGGAGCAGCCCAGAATTCCTGCCCCAGGGAGTTAGA